>NW_026057585.1:64112093-64451122 GCF_023721935.1 Panthera uncia
AATGCCTTTTTCCTTCCCCAGTTCAGGGAAGTTCTCAGCTATAATTTCTTCAAGTACCCCTTCAGCACCTTTCCCTCTCTCTTCCTCCTCTGGGATACCAATTATGCATATATTATTTCTTTTTAGTGTATCACTTAGTTCTCTAATTTTTCCCTCATACTCCTGGATTTTTTTATCTCTCTTTCTCTCAGCTTCCTCTTTTTCCATAACTTTATCTTCTAGTTCACCTATTCTCTCCTCTGCCTCTTCAATCCGAGCTGTCGTCGTTTCCATTTTGTTTTGCATTTCGTTTAAAGCGCTTTTCAGCTCCTCGTGACTGTTCCTTAGTCCCTTGATCTCTGTAGCAAGAGATTCTCTGCTGTCCTCTATACTGTTTTCAAGCCCAGCGATTAATTTTATGACTGTTATTCTAAATTCACTTTCTGTTATATTATTTAAATCCTTTTTGATCAGTTCATTAGCTGTTGTTATTTCCTGGAGATTCTTCTGAGGGGAATTCTTCCGTTTGGTCATTTTGGATAGTCCCTGGAGTGGTGAGGACCTGCAGGGCACTTCCCCTGTGCTGTGGTGTATAACTGGAGTTGGTGGGCGGGGCCGCAGTCCGACCTGATGTCTGCCCCCAGCCTACCACTGGGGCCACAGTCAGACTTGGTGTGTGCCTTCTCTTCCCCTCCCCTAGGGGCGGGATTCACTGTGGGGTGGCGTGGCCCGTCTGGGCTACTTGCACACTGCCAGGCTTGTGGTGCTTCTCCTTAGGTGATCCACTTCAGGAGGGGCCCTGTGGCAGCGGGAGGGAGTCAGATCCGCTGCCGGAGGTTTGGCTCCGCAGAAGCACAGAGTTGGGTGTTTGCGCAGAGCGAGCAAGTTCCCTGGCAGGAACTGGTTCTCTTTGGGATTTTGGCTGGGGGATGGGCGGGGGAGATGGCGCTGGTGAGCGCCTTTGTTCCCCACCAAACTGAGCTCTGTCGTCCGGGGGCTCAGCAGCTCTCGTTCCCTTTGTCCTCCAGCCTTCCCACTTTCTGAGCAGAGCTGTTAACTTATGACCTCTCAGACGCTAAGTCGTGCTTGCTGTCGGAACACAGTCCGTCAGGCCCCTCCGCTTTTGCCTGCCAGACTCGGGGGCTCTGCTTGGCCGGCGAGCCACCCCTCCGCCCCGGCTCCCTCCCGCCAGTCCGTGGAGCGCGCACCGCCTCGCCGCCCTTCCTACCCTCTTCCGTGGGCCTCTCGTCTGGACTTGGCTCCGGAGACTCCGTTCTGCTAATCCTCTGGCATTTTTCTGGGTTATTTAGGCAGGTGTAGGTGGAATCTAAGTGATCAGCAGGACGCGCGGTGAGCCCAGCGTCCTCCTACGCCGCCATCTTCCCTCCAAGCTGAAAATTCTTTTTAACAAGTTCTTTGCTGTTTTTGAAATAAACAACTAATAAACATGTGAGCATGCATGTTTTCTTAGTTTACTTTAAGAAGCTTATTTAAGAAATGGTGTTTATTCCAAATTATACTTGAGACAAATGAAGTAAGATTATATGGATTTTTTAAAGTTTATTTTATCATTTTTGAAAGAGGGAACCTGAGTGGGGGAGGGGCAGAGAGAGAGAGGGAGAGAGGGAGAATCCCAAGTGGACTCTGCACTGTCAGTGTGAATTGGGGGCTTGAACTCACAAACCTGTAAGATCATGACCTGAGCTGCAATCAGGAGTCTGACACTTAACTGACTGAGCCACCCAAGCACCCCTGTGTGGATTTTTTAAAAATGTTAGGTCTATAGTATGAAAATAATTGAAATAGTAAAGAATAACGTTTTATTCTTCGATCTGTGTTATTCTGAAAACCAGTCAAGAAGTATATAAAGTTTACTTTATTAGCCAGTTTTATCTGTTCTTACATCAGAACCCTTTTACGCAAGTGATAGGAAACGCCAGTTCTTAAATGGAAAGGGAATATGTTAGTTTATGTAGTTGATAGGCCTGGGAGTAGAGCTGTCTTCAGATGTGTTAGGGTCTCAGTGATGTCACTCTTCAGTTTTTCCTTCATATCTTGGCTCCAGTCTCAGACAGGTTTTCCCATGGTAGCACTAAGATGTTTGTAAACCTGCAGGCATGTGGTCTTTGTAACTCCTAGTGCAGTGGAAGAGAGAATCTCTTCTATGATAGTTCCCATGAAAGAACTGAGATTTTGTCTGATTGGATTGACTAAAGTTCACATTTGTTCCCAAAATAGTTGCTGTAGAGAATGGGTTGAAGAGTAGGTTTGTCAGAAAGAATTGAGATTACTGGTTGTTATGTGTTGAATTGTGTCTCTCCTCACTCAAATTCATAGGTTGAAGTCCTAGAATGTGACTTTACCTGGAATTAGAGTCATTATAGATGTAATTAGTTGAGATGAGGTCATACTGGAGTAGGGTGGGCAACTAATCCAATATAACTGATGTCTTCATCAAAAGCAGAAATTTGGGCACAGGCATACACACAGGAAGAATGCCATAAGAAGATTGGAGTTATGTTGCCATAAGCCACAAAACTACCAAAATTAGGGACCTGGAACAGGTCCTTTCCTAGTGCCTTCAGAGGGAGATTGGCACTGCCAACACCTTGATTTTGGACTTCTGGCTTCCAGATGGTCAGTAAATTAATGTTGTCCTTAGCCACTCAGTTTGTGGTACTTTTTTATGGCAGCTCTAGAAAACCAATGTAGTTATCGTGAATTCCAGTCTGTCCTGTTGAGTGACTTTCTCAGCTGCAACCTCAAAGAAAAGGGGGTAGTTGAATTCATCAGGTTTGGGATTTTGCTATGTTGGTGTGACCAAAAGACAAGAGGAGCAAGAGAATTCAAGATATTAGCAAGAATATTATCAAAATGATACACCGTATCTAAACTGAATGAGGAGGAAAGTACAACAAAGAAGGGGTCTGATGGTTTAGAGTCCAAGTGAAAGGGTCCGTGTTATAGAGGCAAAAGATGATAACTTGAAAGAAGAGGTTATGTTTGTAGAACAAGGTACTCAAAGTAATGATTTAGGAGGAAAAGTGTGTGCAGGTAAAGGTAGAAAGGCTGGGAAGGCTATTACCATGGGAGTAAGAGAGTGACTGGGCCATAACATATATGTATAACTGTGTTTTGGAGAGACCATTGGAGTTAAGAGGTCTGGGAAGTAAGAAGCCAGGTTGTTGGATGGGTTAAGTCAATGGTGAAATAATCCATTGATGAGGTTTAGAGTAAAGAGGAAGACAATGAGTCAGGTACCAAAGCCTTACGTGGGGTAGAGAGACCAGGTTAAAAGATACCAGTGTTAAGGAAGAGGAGAGAGTAATTTTGTTGAAAGGTAAGAGGTTCAAAAGAGTAGAGCTTTTTAACTAACTAGAATTTAAGTAAAAACTTAAAAACATAAAATAAAATAGAAAAAAAAGTAGAGCTTTATTTTGTTTTTAAGTTATTTTTTTAAGTTTTTTAATGTACATTTTTATTTTTGAGAGAGAGAGAGAGAGAGACAGAGTGTGAGAGGTGGAGGGGCAGAGAGAGAGGGGGAGACACAGAATCCGAAGCAGGCTCCAGGCTCCAGGTTCTGAGCTGTCAACACAGAGCCTGACACAGGGCTCGAACCCACAAATCGCAAGATCATGACCTGAGCCGAAGTGGGTTTTTAACTTACTGAGCCACCCAGGTGCTCCTGTTTTTAATGTATTTTTTAAATGTTTTATTGATTTTTGAGAGAGAGAGAGAGAGAGAACCAGTGGGGGAGGGGCAGAGAGAGGGAGACACAGAATCCAAACCAGGCTCCAGGCTCTGAGCTGTCAGCACAGAGCTCGACGTGAGGCTCAAACCCACGCACGGACTGTGATATCATGAGCAGAGTTGAAGTCATATGCTTAACTGAGCCACCCGGGTGCCTCTATTTTGTTTTGTTTTTGAAGCAAAAAGTTGAGTAGTATAATGTGGACAAGCTGCAGAAATGATCAAAGAGCATTTTAATCCCATTTCTGGACCCTGAGGTAGGACAGTTATAAAAAATGGACCATTTGAGAGGGAGGTGAGAGATTGAGTTTCATTTAAAAGAGAGGGTTGAAAGTAACATTCAGAGAAAAGATGTGTCTAGCTTTTTCTTTAGGAAAGGACCAAGTATTATTTCATGTCAGGTGGTGAAGGGAACATTCTCAGAAGAGGTTGAGGAAAAAATGTCTTGTTTACCCTTTTCTTTCTCTACTGTAGACAGTAAACTCTCTGAGAGAAGGGACTGTGTATCACTGTGCCTAGCTCAGTCTTTGGTAAGTAGTAGGTTGTCAATAAATTTTGAATAAATGAATTTATACTCCCAGCAGTATTTGGGAATTTACTGCAAGAAGGAATTTCATTAATAATCATTCATTCAACTAATATTTATTGAGTGCTTCTGTAAGTAGGTACCATGCTAGGTATTGGGGATATGATGAACAAGATAGGCATGGGCTTCTGCTGTCATGGAGCTCATCTTATAGTGAGGGCCACCCACACAAAAAAAAAACCACAGACAAAATTAAAACAAGTTGTACTAAGGTCTCTGAAGGAAACAAGCAAAGCTAAGGAAGAAAATAAAAGAGAAGAGGACCTACTTTATGATGATCCAAAAATATCTTAGAGTGGGTAACATTTAAGCTAAGTAAATGAAGATACCAACTATGCTTTTCAGGAAGAGAGAATGATACATGCAAAAGCTGTGAATTAAGACAGAATTTGTACTTTTAGAAGAATTGAAATATCAGAGTGAAGTTAGTGGCCCTAAATTAGGCTGGAGAGGTGAGCAGAGACTGGCAGCAATTCCAAGCCATGGCAAAAAGTTTGGATTTTATTTTTTTGTCAAATAAGAAGCCATTGGGGGGTTTAAACAGGGTAACATTATGTCCTGATTTATATTTTTATATGACCACTGTATACTCTGTATGGAGAGGCAAGAATAAAGGCTGAGAGGGTGGATAAAAGTTTGTTACAGGGGTGCCTGGGTGGCTCAGTCGGTTGAGTGTCCAACTTTGGGTCAGGTCATGATCTCACTGTTCGTGATTGAGCCCCGCATTGGGCTCTCTGCTGTCATTGTGGAGCCTGCTTCGGATCCTCTGTCCCCCTCTCTCTCTGATGCTCCCCCACTCTCTCTCTCAAAAATAAATAAACTTTAAAAAAAAGTTTGTAGTAGTAGTAGTAAAGACAAGATATGGACTGAGATGTGAGAGAGTTGGATGAGTTCAATGTATATCTTGGAATTAGAGTTGATAGGACTTGCTGATGGATTGAAAACAGACAGTGAGGGACAGGTAGACTCAGGTATTTGGCTTGTGCATCTAGATGGTTTGTGCCGGGGATAGGAATGGGTTTTTGGAGAAAAAAAAAATACAAGTCTTTCAGATGTTTGGGAGATACCCAAGTGGCGATGTAAAGTAGATGGTTTATGTAAATTTGGAGTTCAGAGAAGGGGTTTGAACTAAAGATACCCATTTGATAGTCATCAATATAAGTGTGGTATTGATATCGTGGGACTTGATGTGATCATCTGGGTTAGTGTAGAAAAAGGGCCTGAGGTGAGGTTGTGAATGTTCTTGGTAAAAAAAAAAAAAAAAAAAAAAAAAAAAAGTAAAGTGTATACAAATGCAGGAGATAGTTATTTTGTTTCATTTCTTCCTTATTTGAATGTTTATAAATTCATATATTATTCCTCTTAAAGATAATGCTTCTCCCAGTGACTTCTCTTTATTTTGGGGTAACTATACTGGCATGTGTAGGACTTAACTATCTTCTGGTGAGAGACCAAAGCTACTCTTTCTATTCATTGTCACTCTGCCACTTAGATTTTTGGTCAGATTGAACTGGATTTAATAAAACTAGTTCATTATTGGTCTGAGTTGCTGCTACGGTCTGTTTACACCCATTGTTTTTCAGTAGCATACAGGTATGTCATCTTTTGAAATCCTTTTCTCTACTTAAAGTACCTTTTGGTTCTGATCATCTCCAAAGCAAATATATTCTTAGGTCTAGGTTTTCAAAGTTTTCTTTGCAATACTAGTCTTATAGTACTACTGTTATGTTACCAATTTATAATGGTTTGTTATGGGACTAACATGAGATGTTAGCACATTTGCAGAATGGAACACTGAAACTTTTATTATAGTGTAAGCTGTTTTGAGGGCAGGAGCCATGTATGATTTTTGTAACCCCAGACATATAAACCTATTGCTGTATCCCTAGAAGGCATCCAGTACATGTTTGTTAAATTATTAAATGAGTTGTGACTCACAGAGCAGAGGGTTGATACTGTGGATTCTCTAAGGGAACTGCTCAGATGGCTGCTTGTGTCTCTTTGAGCATCTTCTCACTGGCTTTAAAGGTGAGGACTGCTCACATGACTTGCTTTTCTCCACGTCTACTCAGTTTCAGGGTTGTTTTCCTTTCTAAAGTTTCATTTTTATTGACGTTCTCTGGACTCTTCAGACAGCTTCAGATTACTGTTTCCTTTGTCAGTTTGGATTGCTGTTGATCACACCTTTTATTTTTTCATTCTTGTCTTTATCCTGTTTTCCTTTGTATTGTGAAATATACAAGTCTGTTTTAGACATTACAAGTCTGTCAGAAGGTTTTAGTCTCCAAACTTGAAAGCCATTCATACTGAGTAAATAAATGTGTATAAATGCATAGGCTCTTCTGGTTGTATTCATTTGTTACTTTGGCCTTTGGAGTTGCTGTTCCAACATTAAAGAAGTTGGTTGTTGTGATTGTGATGGAATAGTTAAAAGAATGTTAGGGCTAGTTCCCCCTTCTGGTTCCTCCGTTCTCTTGAAAATGAAGTATTAGATGGCTATATTCTAAGTAGCTGAATTTTTGTGTGTTAATATGTTAAAAATACTTGTATGGCAAATTACCCAGAAAATTGTGGCATTATATAACACTTACTTTTTATGTCTACTAGTAATGAGTTGTTACTCATTTTCTTAAATTTTTAGAGAGAGCAAAACAAAAAAGATTTTGGGTGGTTTTTCTGGAAAAATAAAAACTATTCCATTGTCTCCTTTTTGTTATCCAGATTTTTGTATCTGTTTGCCTTTACAGACAGGCTCTCTGTCTGGATTTTCACCTCTCTATTTCACAGTGGTCTTCAACACCACCTTATCATGGGAAGTTGCAAAAAAGTACTACAGAGAGGTCCCATATACCCTTTACCCAGTTGTCCCTAATTGTCATACTTCATATAACTATGGTACAATGGCAAAACTAGGAAATTGACCGTGGCACAATTCACAGGCCTTATTAAATGTCATTGGTTATATAGTTTTTTTTTATTATTTAAAAAAAAAATTAACGTTTATTATTGAGAGACAGAGACAGAACATGAGCATGGGAGGGGGTTAGAGAGGGGGAAATACAGAATCTGAAGCAGGTTCCAGGCTTTGAGCTGTCAGCACAGAGCCTGATGTGCGGCTTGAACCCATAAACCACGAGATCATGACCTGAGCCCAAGTTGGACGCTTTACTGACTGAGCCACCCAGGTGCCCTGGTTTTATAGATATTTTTGTGCATGTTTGTATGTATGTAGTTCTATGTATATGCAGTTTTTTTAAAAATATGAAATTTATTGTCAAATTGGTTTCCATACAACACCCAGTGCTCATTCCAACAGGTGCCCTCCTCAATACCCATCACCCACCCACCCCTCCCTCCCACTCCCCATCCACGCTCAGTTTGTTCTCAGTTTGTAAGAGTCTCTTATGTTTTGGCTCCCTCCCTCTCTAACCGTTTTTTTTTTTTTTTTTTTTTTCCTTCCTTTCCCCCATGGTCTTCTGTTAAGTTTCTCAGGATCCGCATAAGAGTGAAAACATATGGCATCTGTCTTTCACTTAGCATAACACTCTCCAGTTCCATCCACGTTGCTACAAAAGGCCATATTTCATTCTTTCTCATTGCCACGTAGTATTCCATTGTGTATATAAACCACGATTTCTTTATCCATTCATCAGTTGATGGACTATGCATATGCAGTTTTACCATGTGTGGATTCATGTAGCTAACAGTAAGTAATTAAGATAAAGAACTGTTCCATCACAAAGGTTTTTATGTTACTCCTTTATGTTCATACCCATTCCCCTCTTCATTTTATTAATTTATTCACTGGTTATTCTTTATTGTATGACCTTGTGATTAATGGAAAAAAGATAAAAATTATGTTTTAGAGATCCTTTCTCTGTTTTTACCTTTTTTCCCCACATTGTACTATAACCATTTATAATAAGCCTAACACTATTTAAAGTTTCAGTTCATTTTGTGTATTATAGAATCAGTCTCTCAAAAGTCCTATGATGTAGCATCTACCTCCCATATAACCCCCCAGAGATGAAACTAAAAATTCCATATGAAGCAATTCTTGACATTTATTTACTAACCTATGGATTTCCCTAGTAATCAGGTCCTCCTCCTCCTCCTCTTCCTCCTCCTCCTCCTCTTCCTCCTCCTCCTCCTCCTCCTCCTCCTCTTCCTCCTCCTCCTCCTCCTCCTCCTTCTTCCTTCTTCCTTCTTCTTTTACTACCTGGTATACTTTGGTGTTAGATTATCTATATGTTAACTTTTGCAAAATTATTTTGAGTAAGAAATAACCAAAAACATCAGTAGCTTACAATGGCAAAAGTTTAATTATTGCTCATGTTATAGGTTCTCCTAGTAATCATCTATGGTTCTATACTACGATTCTTTTTCATTTTAGGATCCAGAGTGAAAGAGCACCCCCTATTTGTGACATACGGTTCTCTTGGTAGAGAGAAAAGAGCAAGAGTTGGTGAAAACACACAATAGTTCTTAAGGCTTCTAACTTGGAACTGGAAGTTTCTCCTATTTCACTGGCCAAAGTAAGTCAAATGGCCAAGCCAGCAGTAGGGCTGTTCTTGCCATGGAGAGGCACTACAAGTCACACGGCAGCAGGCAGGGATGTTAATACTTTTATAAGAGGAGAATAAATGATTGAGAATTATAATGCAACCTGCCTTAGGATAGTATAGTATGCTATACTTTTGTAATAATTTTTTTCTTACTAAAGTTTACTATACTTTAAATGATTTTTTTCTTAATAAAAATAGATCTTTTTTTTTCTTTGTTGCATTAGTTAAGGGTGTTGGTTCAAGCCAAAATCATAGTGCTTAAACAAGAGAGTTTATCTTCCTCAAGTAACTGTCCAGGTAGAGTAAATGGTATAGGGCTGATACGGCATCTTCATGATAGTGTCAGGGATCTACGCCCTTTTTCTCTTATCATTCTTTTATTCTCAGCCATGTTTTCCATCTCAGTCTGGACCGCTGTTCCATGTTCTGCTACCATATCTTCATTCTGGCCAGCTAGAAGAAGGACTAGGAGGTAGAAAGCATTCTCCTCCCCTGTAGGTATATAACCTGGAGTTGGACACATTATTTACATCCTCATTCCATTGGGAGAATTGGGATTGTAAGAGAGGCTGGGAAATGTAGCTTTCGCTAGGTGTCCATATGTCCAGGTAAAGCTTAGGGATGCTGTGAGACTATAGATGCTGGAGAGGATGTGGTGAAACGGGAACCCTCTTGCACTGTTGGTGGGAATGCAAATTGGTGTAGCCACTCTGGAAAACAGAGTGGAGGTTCCTCAAAAAATTAAAAATAGACCTACCCTATGACCCTGCAATAGCACTGCTAGGAATTTACCCAAGGGATACAGGAGTACTGATGCATAGGGGCACTTGTACCCCAATGTGTATAACAACACTCTGAACAATAGCCAAATTATGGAAAGAGCCTAAATGTCCATCAACTGATGAATGGATAAAGAAATTGTGGTTTATATACACAATGGAGTACTACGTGGCAATGAGAAAGAATGAAATATGGCCCTTTGTAGCAATGTGGATGGAACTGGAGAGTGTGATGCTAAGTGAAATAAGCCATACAGAGAAAGACAGATACCATATGTGTTCACTCTTATGTGGATCGTGAGAAACTTAACAGAAACCCATGGGGGAAGGGAAGGAAAAAAGAAAAAAAGAGGTTAGAGTGGGAGAGAGCCAAAGCATAAGAGACTCTTAAAACCTGAGAACAAACTGAGGGTTGATGGGGGGTGGGAGGGAGGGGAGGGTGGGTGATGGGTATTGAGGAGGGCACCTTTTGGGATGAGCACTGGGTATTGTATGGAAACCAATTTGATAATAAATTTCATATATTGAAAAAAAAAAAGCTTAGGGATGCTGTTACTAAAGAAAGAAGAGAAGAAAGGATATTAGGAAACAAGTAATCATCTCTTTTTATTTCAATTAATTTAATTCATATAAGACCGATGAAAAATAGACATTATTAGCACTTTATAGATAAGCAGACAGGCTTTTTAAAAAGGTGAAGTAAATTGTTCAAGATCATCTAAAAAGTAATGGAATGGCCTTTGAATCTAGGCCCATCTGATACCAAAACTTGAGTATTTTTTTACAAAACTGTATTTACTTTCTAACATCTATTATAAGCACTTAACATTTTTTCAGAGTAGTAATAAATAGCTACTGACTCTTGAGAAGGAATTCTTACATTTATGAATATTTTACTTTGTGGCAACTGATAAGAGTTTATTATATAGCTAATTAATAAATAATTGCTTTTAAATAATGTTAGCATTTTAAAAGATCAGATTTTTGTCTTGACAACTGTAGTTTGAAAGTTTTCCTTTAGAAATTAATTTAGATGCTAAAAATTCATATGCATTTTTTTTTTTAATTTTAGAGAGAGAAAGCATGAGTGGGGGAGGGGGATACAGGGAGAGAATCTCAAATAGGCTCCATGCTCAGCACGGTTCAGTCCCATGTGTGGGGTTCAGTCCCATGACCCTGGGATCATGACCTCAGCCCAAATCAAGAGTCAGATGCTCAAACCACCTGAGCCACCCAGGCACCCCCCATATGCAATTTTGAATACTGATTTCAGAATTTTGGAGTTTTATGTTTTTCCTCAAATTGAAAATGGCTTTTTTGTTTTACTTATAAAAGTAGGATGTGCTTATTATAAAAAATGTTTTCAGAGAATACATAGTAGTACAAAGATGAATGTAAAAATAATTTATGATCCCATTTTTCAGAGATAATGACTATTACCATTTTTTTAATTTTTTAATTTATTTTTTAATGTTTATTTATTTTTGAGACAGAGACAGAGCATGAACGGGGGAGGGTCAGAGAGGGAGGGAGACACAGAAATTGAAGCAGGCTCCAGGCTCTGAGCCATCAGCACAGAGCCCGACGCGGGGCTCGAACTCACGGAACGTGAGAACATTGGCCTGAGCTGAAGTCGGAGACTGAGCCACCCAGGCGTCCCATCACTATTACCATTTTAGCTCTGCCTTTCAAATTTTTTTCTGTCTGCATTCATTGTGTGTGTTGTGTATGTGTGAATTCTTTTTGATCTAAGATGATCATATTTCAACAAAAATTTTTTTTTTACTGAGACATAACAAAAATGCTCATTGGTCTTCTTGCTTGATGAATGAATTGGCAATTTGGATGGCTTTTTCCATTCTCATTTAGCTGTATCGTATTAGTATACTAATCAGCACAGGGTGTACTTTAGAACACTTTAGTGAGCTAATGCCTTCTCAGATGTGTTTATGTAGTAACCAATGTGATGTCTGTAACATGATGATTAATAAGGTATAGTTTGGAGCTCAGAATTTCTGTATATGAGATTTTTTTTTCTGGGTACTAAAAATTCAACTGAACTATCTTTAAAAATTAACTCTTCATTATTGATGGAATGTATTTCATTTGCTTCCTCTGGAAAAGTATTTTTACTCTTGTCTTTTTACTTTTTACTCTTGTAAGTAGGGTGAGTATACCATTTTTCATTCAACCTGGACATTTTTGAGAATGAAAGGGACATTTATAAATATTTAGAATTCTGTAAGTTTTTTGAAATACTTAATTTTTTTTTGGCCATCAAAATGATTTCATTACATTGGTAGATTAGTAAAGGAGTTCTAGTCAGAGACAATTTTCAAAAACAAAATGTACTAAAGTACATTTGTTCTTTGTTATAACAAAATTAAGGTTTTACATTGTCAGAATATTAAAAAACACAAATAGAATTTTTTTTTGGTATTTTTTAAATCATTTCTTAGCCGTAAGTGTCTCTAATATTATGTCACTAATACTTTCTGAAGAATGTAATTATTTTCTAGTGCAGTTTAACTAGTTTAAATTTATTCATAAAATTGTCTGCTGTAGTTAATCTTCACAGTTTATTCTCTGTAACCAGTAATATTAATTGCTAATGTACTCTATTTGTTGTGATGTACCTGGTTAGTTCAGGGAAAAAAATTACTAAATGAAGTATATTCTTAATTCTCATTTTTTTCTTATTGAAAATTATGAATTTGTTAGCCCCAATATTTTTACAGGAGGTGTTACAGGCCTCTATTAAGGTACTCTCTTTGACAAATATTTTTATAAGACAAATCTTGTCATAGAAGTTGTCCCTCTTTATGATTATTTTATGTTTCACTAAATTTAGTGCAAAATTGTAGGCTTTCTATAATTTCATTTTATTCCAGTACAGACTATAAATGTATCCAGTTAAAAATAGCAGGAATCTTTTGATGGAACTCCTATAATTCATTACAAAGTATAATTATAGAATTTCAGAATTAAATCTTACATACTCTTTGAACCCTCATCATTTAATTTGTTTAGTTCTTGCCTTGTTTTTGAGGAGTATGTTTCAGTGTCTTGGCAGATTTGGTTTATAATAATTGGTATTTGCTAAAAGCTTCAAAAGCTGAAGTGTTTTTGGAACTTTATTCATTGAACTTCAACTTTTGATTAAAGATTCTCAATTGATTTTGAGCAATGTACAACCAATTTCTAGAGGACTTGTTTTCAAAAAGATTCAGTACTGAGACACTTAGGTTGCATTTATGAAGTCAGTTTTCCAATGATTCCAGTCTTTAAAATCAGATGACAGGTTGCAAGGAGAGTGTACATAAGTTTTTTTTGTTTTTTTGTGTCTAATACCATTTTTATCCTTAAAATTTTAACTGTGGATACATGAAAACATTTGTAAATTTGGACAGTTGTAGCTAACTCATTAACAGTGATGTCACTAGAGCTCCATGATAAATAGCAGTAGCTTCAAAAATTTTATGCAAATTACCTATCTATCCATTTTTCAGAGAAATGAAAACTGAGTATTTAATTTTGTATTAAACATAGAATTTCTGGGGCGCCTGGGTGGCGCAGTCGGTTAAGCGTCCGACTTCAGCCAGGTCACGATCTCGCGGTCCGTGAGTTCGAGCCCCACGTCAGGCTCTGGGCTGATGGCTCGGAGCCTGGAGCCTGTTTCCGATTCTGTGTCTCCCTCTCTCTCTGCCCCTCCCCCGTTCATGCTCTGTCTCTCTCTGTCCCAAAACTAAATAAAAAACGTTGAAAAAAAAAATTAAAAAAAAAAAAACATAGAATTTCTTCTTTTTAGTTCATTGTTTCTGAAAGGGCTTCTTGGATAATAAAAAACAATTGCCAAACAACAAAATAAGTAGTTCTAGAGTTATATACCATACAGTAAATAATAAAATTCAGACTATTGTTGACTCCTTGCATATACTTCATTTGTCCATAGCCTGTACTTTCCCACTGACTTAGCCAGCTGGTGGGTGGCCTGGGGCATGTTGCAGGTCTTTGTACGTGTCACTGCAGTGACTGGCATACCAAATAGCCATCAGGAGTACCAGTGTCAAATACTACCATTATCCCACAAGGGTGTAAGGAGTTAGCAACCTCTAAGGTTGCTTGTGTCTGAGGATACTTTTCAGTGAGTCTTCTGCATGCTGTTTCTTGAAAAGAAGATGGTAGTGATACTGTATCTGCGAAGAATTGGGAAAAGAAAGATGGAATTATCACTAGTCCTCTTACAGATTTCATCATTTGAAGAAGTGGATAAAGCACTTACCCTCTACTAGTTAGTTGATAGCTTGGCCAGAAGTTAGATGTATACAGTAGAGGTGTACTAAATCCATCTTGGTTTATTTTTTTGTTTGTTTTTATTTTTTTTTTAAGTTTATTTATTTTGACAGAAACAGAGATAGCACGAGTCGGGGAGGGACAGAGAGAGAGGGAGAGAGAGAGAATCCCAACCAGTCTTTGCACTGTGAGCATGGAGCCTGATGCGGGGCTCAAACTCACAAACTGCAAGATCATAACCTGAGCTGCAGTTGGAGGCTTAACTGACTGAGCCACCCAGGTGCCCCTCATCTTGTTTTATTTTAATACTGCCACTAATAATAATAGTTCATTTAAGAAAATGCAAAATCTGAGACAAATGGTAAACTGGATGGGATGCTGGGACAACAGATTGTAAATCAAGACTGTCCTGAGCAAACCAGGACATATGGAAAGGAGCATGATACTGTGAAAGAGCATGGAGCTTCGAGTGAGATAGACCTGTGTTTAAGTCTGGGCTCTGCCGTTTAAAACCTTGGACAAGTTGGGGCGCCTGGATTGCTCAGTTGGTTAAGCGTCCAACTCTCTCTCTCTCTTTTTTTTTTTTTTTAATGTTTATTTTTGAGAGAGAGAGACAGAGCACGAGCAGGGGAGGGGCACAGAGAGAGGGAGACACAGAATCTGAATTAGGCTCCAGGCTCCAAGCTGTCAGCACAGAGCCCTACACAGGGCTCGAACTCATGAGTTGTGAGATCATGACCTAAGCCGAAGTGGATGCTTAACAAACTAAGCCACCCAGGCACCCCAGTATCCCACTCTTGATCTCAGCTCAGGTCTTGATCTCAGGGTGGTGAGTTCAAGCCCCACCTTGGACTCCACATTGGGCATGTGAGGCCTACTTAAAAAAAGTAAATAAAAGCTTGGACAAATAATCTTTCTGAGACTAGGTATATTAGGGTTCTCCAGAGAAACAGGACCAACAGGATAGACACACACACATTCACATACACTGAATGATTGACTAATTTTATGGAATTGGCTTATGCAATTGTGGATGCTGGCAAGTCCTAAATCTGTAGGGCAGGCCAGCAGGGGAGAGTTGATGTTGCTGCTGAATCTAATGGCTTTCTGGAGACAATACCTTCTTCTTCAGGAGGCTTCGGTCTTTTTTCTTAAGACCTTCAACTGATTGGATGAGGCCCACCCACATTACTATACTCAAAGTGTACTGATATAAATATTAATCACATTAAAAAATACCTTTACAGTAACATCTAGAAGAGTGTTTGACCAAACAACTGGACTAGCCTAGCCAAATTGACACATACAATTAACCTTCATACTAGGTTTCCTCACGTGCAAACTTGAATGATACTATGTGGCTCACACTAGATTTCCTTATTTGCAAACTGGAATGATACTATGTGGCTCACAAGGATTATTAGCATAATGTGTTCTCAAAGTAGGCATTCAGTGAATGTTGATTTCTTAATCCAATTTTCATACCCATTAAGGCTATAGCCCCAACCTTGATGCTTGAAGATTTTTTTGTGTGTTTATTTTCGTATTTCTAGCTAGACTTCTCTTGCCCCCTCATCTACTTAATAAGTCCTGAAAATCTATCTTACAAATGTTTATTCAGACCATATTCTTCTTTTCTGCCATTTCTAGTGTTCAGGTCCTCTGCTGGGCTCATTAAAATTATTTCCTAAGTAGCCTTCTACTTTCCATCCTATTTTCCCCTCTTCACAAATTATCACCTGGACCTAATGCTATGTTAATAACTCTTGAATCTGTTCCCTTTTCCCATTCTCATTTTCTTTACTTTTACCATGGCATATGAATCCTTTCTTAAGTTATCTTCTACAAAACTTCAAAATCTTACTTCCAATTCCTGTCACCATTCAGAACTCCTTACTGTTCTTTTCAAATGTAACTGAGCTTTCTGTTGATTGTATGCCCTTACCTCTGTGTAGAATCACCTTCTCACCTTCCCCCCCATTCTTCAAATTCCTGCACTGATGTCACTTCCATGAAGCCTTCTTGGATTCCCTTCCTGGTTCCAGAACACTCTTACCCAATCATGTACAGGTGAACTTGAGCCTTCAGACACTGATACTCCTAAGCTGCCTTTGAAATGAGAATAGGAAATCTGTTCATCAGCAGACCAGGGAACCCTTTGAACTGTGGTATGAATCGAACAGCACTCCTTGCCTACAAGCATTTCAGGTCTGATGATGTAAACATCATCTTTTTGTATATCTGTTTCTGTATTCATTTGATTGTTTTATTGAAGTGGTACTTGAGTTGTATTCATAGGGACCTTGGACACTTGAGTGGAGGGTGAATGCCAAAGGTTTGAGCCTTTCAACTGTCTTTAACCAAAGTATTTCACCCCTAATTTGTTATATTTTGGGTTTCTGGGTAAAATTTTGCATGAGAAAAAGGAGTTTTTATGTCAAAAATAATTTTAAAATTGTTTTATTTTTTTGTCTACTTGATTCCTTTTTTTTTTTTTTTCTTTTTGAAGTTTATTTGTTTTGGGAGGGGGTAGAGAGAGGGAGAGAGAGAGATTCCCAAGCAGGCTTCTCACTGTAAGCATAGAGCCCACAAACTGTGAGATCATGGCCAGAGCCAAACTCAGATGCTTAACTGACTGAACTACCCAGGCACCTTTCTACTTGACTCTACTTGATTCTTAGTAATCTATAGGGCTGCCTTTATTCATTTTCCCTCCCCGCCAAGAGAAACTAAAACAAACTTTTTGAAATGAAGGATATTTTAATCTTATTCATTTTATGTCTCAAATATCTGTTAAATGAATGCAAATATAATAGTATAAATTATTGAATAACATTTATTTATTTATTATTTATTTATTTATTTTAGTTATCAAGTGGGAATCCTGTGTATGAAAAGTACTACAGACAGGTAAGATTTCTGTTTCTTTGTTTTTCTAGATTGAACATAAAAGGTAAGCTCAGTTATTGATTGTATGTTTGCAGATTACCAGCCAACAAGAACACATTTGACATGTCTTGTTTTCAATTTCTTGTGCTTTAGCCTTCTGCTTTGAGTGCTTAATGATTTTGAGAAGCTATCAGAAAAATGAACAAAAGAGATAATTAACTTACCTATCTCAAATATCATTCTATCCACATAACATATAACGTTAGCTATATATTATAAAATCCATAAAACATTAGACATATTCATCCAGATATAAATACACAAATTAATTATAAGCCAAATAGAAATGACTTTTATGTTGTTTTTAAGATTCACTTAACTTTAATTTTCACAAAGTTAAAACTATGACTCTCATACAAATATAAAACGAACATATGTCAAGGATTTTATTTACCTCAATTACTGGGAGAACCAGTAAGATATAAAAACGAGAATATGAACTGTAGAGATTTATATTCTCCACAATACAAAATTCATTTATTGTTATGTTAAGGAATCATTGCATTGCTATCAGTTTTCTATAATTTAACTTCTATTCCTGCATAGTGTAAAAGAGGCTAGTAAATAGAAAGTAAATCAGGGGTACATACACTGGATAACCTCTTGAGGGTATAGACAATCTCATTTGCCCATTTCCAATATTAGATCACTTTTCCTAACAATCTCCTCACCTGATTATGATCAGAAAAGGCTACAATTTGACCTATTTACATAATTACAACAAGTTGATTAACCATCATTATAAGTCTCCTTGGGTGTGACTTGCAAATATGCAGCCATACATTCACTATTGAACATCTTCTGAGCCTGGAGAATTAATTTCTGCTTGAAATTTTGGATTGTAGTTTTTAAAGCCTTTGCTATTTCTCCTCTATCTTGAGACTAGGATCCAAACCCTAGAAATTCTTTCCCTCATATTTCATCTATAGTAAATATGAATTTGAATGAATTTATCTCATCTTTTTTTTTTAAGTTTATTTATTTTGAGAGAGAGAGAGCAAGTAGGGGAGGGACAGACAGAGCAGGAGAAAGAGAATCCCAACCAGACTCCATGCTATCAGAGTGGAGCCCAATGCGAGGCTCAAACTCACAAACCGTGAGATCATGACTTGAGCCGAAACCAAGAGTCAGATGCTTAACTGACTGAGCCACCCAGGCACCCCTGAATTTATCTCATCTTAAGGTTTCCCCTATCTGCTAAGGCTCCTAGCCTGCTAAGTGACCTTGCTTTACCTCTGAGACTGGGGCCTTATAAACCAGGTTGCAGGCCAGTTTTCTTGGGAGGGCTTTCTAGACTTTGGCTCTACATAAAGTCTGTCCTTATTCCATGATAGTGGCTTATTCTTTCTGAATAAAAGAGAATTATTCTCAAATAGGCCTTATTTTGTGCAATTGATTTACTGATTGATTTCCACATATCATTAGAAAATAGAATATTAAAAATAATACCAAGTTTCCCAAATTAATAACCATAATTAAATATTTGTCAACAGTTTATTCAGTCATGTGTAATTAATTCTTCTTTCCCTGCATCTTAGGTCAGGAGTCTATTTTCATGAAATATATCTACTTCTGGACTGCATGGTCCTGCAAAATTATGACTTAGTCCATCCAGCAGTACATTCTGAGAATTAGTCTAAATGATGTCAGCTCAGAAGTCTTTATCCCAAAGTCTATATTTTGAAGTGTTAATAATTCAGAGTATGTGGGATAGTTTTTTTCTATGAGGCCCTGAGACTGTCTTTGTCTTTGGTGAAGACAAAGATTCTAGCCTGTAGCTTATGGCAGAGCCTTTGGGTAAGCATCAGAATACAACATAAACTTCTGTAGATGACAGAGACTGAATGGCTGTGTTTAATTTATTATAGTAACCAAATGAATGGAAGATAGTAAAATTGGAATATGATACATAAATATTTCATAAGAGTTTGGTCAGTGTTTCCTCTGACAGCCTCTCTATTTAGGCCATGCTGGGGATAGATGTTTCCTTCCACCACCCCCAACCCTGGTTAGGGAGTAGGCAAAGAAGAAGGAGTTCTGGAGAATTTTAGAAGCAGGTTTCTCAACCCTTTTTATACTTCCTTGTTAACCCAAATTTGGATTGGGCAATTCTTTCTTTTTTGCTGAGTGCCTTGTTTATCCCGTGTTCCAGCACTTGAAAGAAAGGATTTTTTTTTGCCTTTTGCTAGGATTGGCCTGTCTGGAATGTTTTGTATGTGTTTACAACAAACTTAATCTTTTAACTAAACTGGAAAAACAGCTCACAAATATCCTTGTATCATGTTACCTTTCCCATGACTTTTTAAACATTTACTTTTTGTTTTTACAAACAGAATTTTACTTTAGGAAATCTTAACAGAAATGAGAGTCATTTTTTTGAACTTTTTTTCTGTTCTTGACGTTATTCTGTTTAAAAGGAAAGTCCCCATCAATTAAAATGACGTGTTTTCCTTAATGTGCTTTAGGAACTTAATAATTTTTAAAATATTTCTTTAAGTTTGTTATGGAATCACTGCTGGTCTTAGAGCTGATACTGCTTTGATTTTTTTTAAGTGTTGCAGTTTCTAAGAGTAAGTATGAAAGCAGAAGTTAGTGATTTAAAGATGTTTGAAAAAATAGATAACATATATAGCTATTCCCATTTGTCAAAAGACCTCTCAAGGAAATGCTGCCCTTTCCTCCCTATTTATTAGAATTTAAATGGTAACTATAGAAGACTTGGAGTCAGAAGTTATATGTTAATGTTATGACTCCACTAATTTTGCTGTGCTTCCTCTGAGCTTCAGTTTTCTCATTTGTATAACAGGAACAATAAAAACCTTTCTGTAAATTGCCAGTGCTATCGAGATGTGTCGATTCTACTCATGTGGCTCTCCATGTATTTCTTGGCTTTTGTTAGTCAAAGGATTCCTGTTCCCTTTTTGAAAAAAACAGTTCCCAAGTCCCAGGGACAAAGGCAGGTAAATAATGATAATTTTGTCTTTGTGGTTGTCATCAGCTTATGGTTTGTATCTTTTCAGGTTGATACAGGCAATACTGGAAGGGTATTGGCTTCTGATGCTGCTGTTTTCCTGAAAAGATCAGGGCTTCCAGATTTGATACTTGGAAAGGTAGTATTTGTTCATTTTAACTAAATTATAATGACTATTTAGTAGTATAAATAAATTGGATGCAAATTTAGATACCATTGAGAAGCTTAGAAGTTAGAATTGAATCATTGAAGCAGTTACAGTAATGCAACGCAGGGAATTTGTGGTGCAGTGATTTACCCTTTTGAAAAGTAAGGTGTTTTTCAGATATTTAGAAAACCAATTACTTTTTAGTAGGATGAAATGAGGAAGTAATAGTACATTTGGGTATTGTGGGGAGAAACAGTACAGACTGGGAACCTTGCCACCCACTCAGAGAGTTGGCTCTATCCCTACTTCCTCTATTATAACTGTTTCTAACTGTGTTTAATATGTGGTAAATAGAGTTGGTGATGAGAGGCTTAGAAAAGAGCACAAAGAGATGGAAAGTCCTCTCCTGGCTAGATCTCCTGGTGTATCCTTATACATGATATTGTTAAGTATTCAAAGCCCTAAAAAATAACTATTTTTAATAATTTAATTATTCACAAATAAACATGAACTATTTCAACTTGCCCATAAGGAAGAATATCATCTTAATATGGATCTAAAATAAAGGTAGTATGTTCTAGTAGAAGGAGCATCAGATTTGGAGTTAGAACCTGGGTTAATGAAAAAGTCATTGGATTTGGAGGTTAGAACCTGGATTTCAGTTCTTTCCCTGATCCCCTGAATGTTCTTCAGTAAGTATCTCACTGGGCCTTCGTATCTTTGTGTAGAGTTGAGCTAAATGACCTTTAAGGTTTCTTTCCACTTTTATTTCTGTGATTCTTAAATCTGATGACCAAACAGCATGAAGTTGTAAATTTATCTTTAAGATGATTTTTGTTTAAAATAGATTGATTTTTTTTTTTTTTTCTGAATTTCAGATTTGGGATTTAGCTGACACAAATGGCAAAGGAATTCTGAACAAACAAGTAAGATTCAGAGATTCATATGAAAAAATTTTTGAGTGCTTCAAAATAAAAACTAAACAGGATTTTTTTCTAATTTTCAACTAGGATTTTTTTTTTTAAACCAACATTAGGGTTTTACAAGGGCAAGTGTTATAACAATGAAAATATTTCCAATTCAGTAGACATTAAAGTAACTAATTCCCAAACGTTAGTGTTAATTTGGTGACATTCTTCTTCTGGAATGTCTTAGTCTGTTTGGACTTCTTTAACATGATACCACAGACTGGATGGCTTATGAACAGCAGAAATTTGCTGCTCAGAGTTCTGGAGGCTGGAAGTACAAGATCAGGCTGCCACCATGGTTGGGTAAGGTCTGTCTTCCTGGTTGCAGACTTCTTGTTGTATCCTTATGTGACAGAAGGGGCTAGGGATCTCTCTGGACCCTCTTTTATATAGCACTAATCCCATTCATGAGGGCCCCACCCTGATGCCTTAAGCACTTCTCAAAGGCCCTACTTCCTAATACCATTATCTTTGGAGGTTAGGATTTCAACATATTTAATTTCTTACTTGTAAAGTGTATACTTACTTGTGACTATTCTGGTCTAGGTCTTACTTCTGGCATGTAACCCAAAAAGTGGTTTACAGGCCTTAAGTAAACCCTAGACAAGAAATACATGAAATTGATTAATGGGTATTGGACACCATCAGTGTATTTTGAAATTTAGCTTGTTGTGAATGGATTTCAGAGTTCTACAGGATTGAATACAAAGTTTGCTGCATGCTGAAACATTGGCTGAGCACTGTTACTCAAAGTTAATTACCTCTATGGGATAGTTGAAGCAGCATCAAACTCAGAAAAGAGATGAGGAATTTAGATGAGAGGGTCAGAATATCCAGTCTCTTCATTAAGATTCCAGAACTAGATTGTAGTCTCCAATGGAGCCCCTGGGCAGAAGGGCCAGTTGGTACATTGGAGACATAGGAAAACTAACTTCATATAGGGGCACCTAGGGTGATGTATACTCAGTAGGCAAATATTTGCTGAGTACCTGTTTTGAGCCAGGCTTTGGAAATACAGAGGTGAACATGACATTTCTGGTCCCTGTCTTCATGAGTTTACAGTATAATAAATTCTTCACTGATATTCCTGGACTTTGGAATTTGAGTATGAGTTGAATTTGTTATATCTAGTTGGCTGGATTTGTGGGTCTTCAGTTAAACTTTGATATTTGCATTGGAGATTTATTGATTTAAAAAATTGATTTAAAATTGATTTAAAAAAAATTTCTTTTTTTTAACATTTAGTTTTTGAAAGACAGAGACAGAGTGTGAGTGGGGGAGGGGCAGAGAGAGAGGGAGACAGAATCCATAGGAGGCTCCAGGCTGTCAGCCCAGAGCCTGATACAGGGCTCGAACTCACAAACCCTGAGATCACGACCTGAGCTGAAGTTGGTTGCGTAACCGAGCCACCCAGGCACCCCAAAATAGATTTTTGAATTAACATGAAAAAAAGGAAAGAAACCAATATTTATTGAGTTTCTGTGTGCTCAAAATGACAGTAGGTGCTTTCTTCCTATAGTATGGCTTTTATTTTGTTCCTTATAAGACATTGCAAGATAGGTATTAGTCCTTCCTTTTACAGAAAAATTTTATTTAACTTGCCCATGACCTCACAACTTGAAGTATCAGAACTAGAATTTAATGCAGGACTAGTTCACTTTAGAGCCCATCCATACTATGGGATGGACCTGATTACCTAAGAGTAATTGAATCTCTCATAGAATGAGAAGGAGAGAGAATTGATACTAGAATACTTAGAATACCAGCATTTAAAAGTTGGAGGAGGCATTGACTCTAAGAGAAGAGGCTTGAAAGGTCAGGGGAAAACTAGGAGAGCTTTATGAAGCTGTGTTGATGGAGGGAAATTTCTGGGAGTTATTCTTACTGTCCAGACTGCCAAAAGGACAAGCAGGATGAGGTGGGGGGTTTTGTGTTTTGTTTTGTTTTGTTTTGAGGCTATTGTATTTGGTACCTAGGTTATTTGTGACATAGGCAGTAGTTTCTCTAGCTAATGGTGGGAGTTGAAGTCAGATTGCATAAAAGCTTATGGAGTGAATGCAAAAGGAAGGGGAGATCTTTTCAAGAAATTTGTGAGTAAAGGCAAGGTATTATATAAAGCAGACAACCTGCAAGTTTCTAAGAATAAGTTAGGAATTGGGTAAGAAATGTATAGGTGAGAATAGGAGGTTTGAGAGAAGAGGTGAAGGGTTGATTGTATCAGCATCTGTACAAAGTTGCAAGTAATTATAACTGGAGTAAAGGCTTTTGTTATGTCTAGTCCCAGACCTGACTTTAACTCAGAACAGCTGAAAACCAGTTGCTTCAGCATCTCTGCATTTACTTATTAAACTTTGGACTGAGGCTTCAAATGCCAAAAATCCAAGGACTGTTGGGAGATATTTATAAATATTTTGAAGTCAAGCAGTTAATATAATTGTCTTAGTTGCTGCATGGTAGTGCTTTATTCTCTGTAGCTTTCCTGGAATAGCAGTGGTTGAGTTACTTGAACAATTGGTCTAGTTTCACAATTTATCATCTTAAATCCAGAGGTGACTTTTGATAACATACAATTGTTATTTTCTTCTAGGCTTTTTTTCAGACTGTTTTTTTTTTCTGACTTAAATGATAAAAATCGTTTTTAACATCATTAAATATTCTTTGAAGCATGTTTATTAATTTTGTATAATTTCAGCTCTGTATATCACGGTTTACTTAAGTATTTTCCCATTTATATGAACACTTTTTGCTATTTATTGTGTCAGGAACATCTTTGTACAAAGATCTCTTCTTAATTTTAAAGCAAGTGTTTTCAGGCAAACGTGCTATTATATTTGTCATTACATAACACTCTTGGAG
Organism: Panthera uncia; assembly: GCF_023721935.1. Lineage (NCBI taxonomy): Eukaryota > Metazoa > Chordata > Mammalia > Carnivora > Felidae > Panthera > Panthera uncia. The sequence goes on from NW_026057585.1 coordinate 64,135,938, forward strand.
TAATTGTGAATTGTTTTATATTTTCAGATTGTAAGTGTGTAGATAGATGGATGGGTAAATAATGCATTTAACTTCATACTTTTCTTTCTCAGGAATTCTTTGTTGCTTTGCGTCTTGTGGCATGTGCCCAGAATGGATTGGAGGTTTCACTGAGTAGCTTGAACCTGGCTGTTCCTCCACCAAGATTTGTAAGAAATGATTTTAAATCTAAATTGTATTTAATTAAAAAAATGATGTCACATGACTTAAAAATTAAAATTGCTATATCAAAAAAAATTCCCCCAGCCCCTCCCTATCACTCAGCTACTTGATTTTCTTTCTTAATGGCTTCAGCTGTTATTAGATTCTTGTATTTCCTTCCAGAGTTATTATATGTATATATAAGAAAATATAAATACTCACTTCCTCATTTTACATTGATTGTAGCTCACAATTAATAAACATGATTCTATACCTTTTTAAATAATATATTTTAGGGATCTTTACATAAAAGCATCTTCATTGTTTTTTTAGAGCTGTATAGTATTTCCTTGCTTCTATTTACCATAATTAACATGCAGTGTAACATTAGTTTCAGGTGTACAATATAGTGATTCAACACTTCTATACAACACCTGGTGCTCATCACAGCTCATTATTAGTCCCCATCACCTATTTAACCCATTCCCCACACACTTCCCCTCTACCATAATTTAACTTCCTATTGATAGGCTTTTAGCTTGTTTCTAATCTTTTATTATAAAAAAAATGCTGCAATGAATAGTAACCTTGGATATATGTAATTTTACATGTGCAGAAATATATATATGCATATTCTTGGAAGTGTTTCAGAAGTTCTTGCGTTTGTGCAATTTTCACATATAATATAAACTTGTCTTCCATAGTGGTTGTACTTGTTCACACTCATACCATCAATTGGTTGAAAGGTGACAAATGGAATGTTAAGTGTTGTTTTATGGAGTGAGTTTGAGTAGTTTTCCTCATGCTTCTGAGCCATTTACATTACTATTATGTGAAATATCTGTTTAAATCTTTTGCCCATTTTTCTTGGGTTCTTGGTCTTTTTTATTAATTGAATTCTGTAGGGTGTGTGTGTGTGTGTGTGTGTATACACACATATATGTTATTTATATATAAATATATAAAATACATGTATATTTTTTTCTTTTCCAGTTTGTCATTTGTCTTTTGACATTGTGCTTATCTTTTTCCATAAAGAAGCCATTGTTTTTTATGTAAATGAGTTATTAGGCTTTGATTTTTTTTTTATGGTTTCTTTTTCACATTTATGTTAGTGTTGATATAAAGTATGAATATGGATTCAAATTTATGTTTTTTTACGATAGCTTATAGACCTAATACAGTTTATTGAATAACCAATCTTTTCCTTACTGATTTGAAATGCCACCTCATGGGGCACTTGGGTGGCTTAGTTGGTTAAGTGTCCGGCTCTTGATTTTAGCTCAGGTCATGATCTCACGGTTCAAGGGTTTGAGCCCCACATTGGGTTCTGCGCTGGTAGAGTGTGGAGCTTCCTTGGGATTCTTTCTCTCTCCCTCTCTCTCTGCCCCTCCCCCTGCTCATGCTTTCTCTCTCTCAAAATAAAAAAACTTAAAAAAAGGAAATGCAACCTCAGTCATGTGCTAAATTCTCATATGTAGTTTGGTTTCTTTCTGGATTTTTTTGCTCTTACCCATTTATCTATTTATCCATGTACTTATCTCACATTTTAATTCTCATATTTTGTGATTTGTTTTACATCTGATAGGGCTAGTTCTCCCCACCCTACCCCCTTTTTCAGAAGTTTCATGGCTCTTACTTGTTTTTAAATTTAATATTTTAAAAAGTATTTGGTCTGAGTTTTATGAATCTAACTTCAGTTTTGAGAATTTCTGCACTTACAAGTTTAGGCATGGACTCAGGGGGTTAATTTAAGGATTTGTTGTCTATGTTATAAAAATGTTTCAAATATATCCATCTGTCTCTACAAGCAGATAAATATAACAACTTGGGTGTGCTGTTCATAGGTTCATGTACTTGTAACTTAAGAAATCTTAAGTTGGGTTCTTGTCCCGGTCTGCTTTCCTTAAATAGTGTTGGGAAAAAGTCATCAGTTAACAGGGCCACAAATAGTTTTGTTACATTCAGATATTGGTATCTTGATTTCAGTTGTAATAGGATTTTTTCTAGAACACTTAAATGTTTTAGTTAATGTTCTAACATTTATGTAGCTAATTCAGATAACTCAGTTTTTGTTTCATTTGTGCTTAGAAAAAGGTCTAATAGAGTCAATGTAAAATAGTGAAAATAGTGTTCTGTGTGCATTGAGTTCCAAATTTTGTATGAATGTCTTTAAATCCAAAGACCACTTTTTCTTCATTGTTTGTTTTTTAATAGTTTTTTTAAAAAAATTCTTTAAAATGTTTATTTATTTTTGAGAAAGAGAGAGACACAGAGCATGAGTGGGGAAGGGGCAGAGAGAGAGGGAGACACAGAATCTGAAGCAGGCTCCAGGCTCTGAGTTGTCAGCACAGAGCCTGATGTGGGGCTCGAACCCATGAACTGTGAGATTGTGACCTGAGCCGAAGTTGGGAGCTCAATTGACTGAGCCATCCAGGCACCCCTCTTTGTTGTTTATTGATGTGAGGTTTTCAATCCTTCGTGTGCTGTATTTTCTTTTTAGCATGATACCAGTAGTCCTTTGCTAGTCAGTGGAACCTCTGTAGCTGAGCTCCCATGGGCTGTAAAAGTAAGTAAACTTTGTAACTACCCTTTCCTTATCACTGCTTTGCTTCCTACCCACATAATCTTCTTCTACTTCCAAAATACAATGTAGTCTGCATTTGGCTTTCACTATTTACTGTAGGGGAAATACTAGTACTAGAAATCTTTTGAGGGACCTTACTGCTCTGTCAATCATTTTATGACAATTAATATGGCTTAATCTCATTTCTGTTATAATGTAAACTAAAAATGGTGATGTCATAATCCTGCATTAACTAAAACATTTTAGGAATAGATTGTTTACCCCACTGATATTATTTCCTGTTTGAAAATTCTGGTTAACTAGATGCTCTCTTTATGGCTCTAAAACAATTCTTTATGAAATCGTTTTCTGAAATGGGTATTTTTCATTATAGCTCTTTGGAGTCACCACACTAGTTATAGCTATCTTATCAGATTTTTTAAATTACAATTTTCAAATAATATTAGAATATAGCACATCACATGGCCCTTAATAAATATGTACAGTTTTGTCAGAAAGCCATTTGGTTTGTATGTCTATGTATGCTTGTGTGTTATTAACTAATTTTAAAAAGTATAGGGATCTGGCTTTGACAGGACAAATCACAAACAATAGTTTTTTTATGTATACAAATAACTTCCCTGGATTTTAGGGAATATCTTGTTAATTGATAAAAGGAAATAGCTTTGGGAAAAAAGGGGGAAACTTGATGTTTATTCCTGTGCCGGTTTATTTTGTTTTTAAAATCTGAGTTTGAAATGTGACTAATGCCATTTTGAGAAAGTCATAGAATGTCACTAACTACCTTTTGTGTTCTCATAAAAGTTACTTCTTTGTTATGGGTTTAAATGAGAGGACTAGATGCTCTTCTCAAAGCTCTTCCTGTCACTAAAATCTTTTGATTAAGCCAACAGTAGAAAAGCAAATAGTGTTTCAGCTGCAAAAGGAATGGAAGGGATACTGGACTCTTGAGTAACTTTTAAATTGTTATTTATAATAATACATTTTGATGAAAGTAAAAAGTGTTTTTAAAACAATTTTTAGGAATATGTTGTGTATTCTTTGAGGATTTGATTTTTTTAACTGCACTTAAATCCTTTTCACCAGTATTTAACTTGTGATCTTTTTTATATTATAGTCTGAAGATAAGGCCAAATATGATGCAATTTTTGATAGTTTAAGCCCAGTGAATGGATTTCTTTCTGGTGATAAGGTGAAACCAGTGTTGCTCAACTCTAAGTTACCTGTGGATATCCTTGGAAGAGTAAGATATTATTAAATTCTAAATGTATTTTTATGTATCTACCAAGAGCTCATTGTTAAAAATATATAGATCTTATTTTGAAGTTATGTTACTACAGAATTTTTTTGTATTCTGAAGTCATATATAAAATTATTGCCAGTTAATTTTGTATAATAATTTGGTTATTCTCTCTAAACTATGAGTGCTTGAAATCAGTTATATATGTAAGCCCTTTGAATAGGTCCTTTTTCCTTTGTACTATATGCACTGACTTCCCAGTTCCTTGATTTAATTTCTGGAGACCATCAGTATTTTATATCTGTCACCTACTTCATGGCTGTATCATGGGACTTTGTCATAAGGAATAGTTTCATCTCTGATGATTAATTCTTCTGTCTCAATAGAACTTTGCATCTTTCTAGATATTTTTCATAAATACTTGCAAGACTAATTCTTTGATTTCACAAGACCTTTAAATCTCAGAGTCCTTTACTGTCTTCATTTTTCGAATTTACTTTTTTCCTCATCCAACTTGATCCATAGTGTCATGTTGGTATCTTAAGCTCCCTTTGCCATGTTTTCTAACCTTTCTCCTGACCTGGTAAAAATCCAGCTTTGTGTTAAGCTCTCTGTGGTTGCAAATGGACTACTGAAAATCTAATAAGGTTGGTATCATCATAATTTCATGATCACCAACTTCATCTGGGCCTTCCCTACTCTTGTACTGTTTCCATGGTGATTTCTGTCTGTGCCTCTTTGTATTTCAGACCTCATCTATTCTCATTAAACCTCTAGCCATTTCTTTAGTCCCTTGCTCAGTCAGGATACATAGGGTCAGATCCTGGGTACACCATTTATTAGGTGTGTGACCTTGGGCAAATCATAAGAAAACTGTGTACCAGTTTTTAAATCTTTAAAATGAGCATGATTCCCAGTTTATAGGGTTGTAAGGATTAAATGTGAGAATGTATCTATTAAGCCCAGTGCTTGGTACATATTCTGTGATGCTGATGGTGATAATGACTTACCACCACACCACCAGTAGGAGTATTAGTGGATCACTGTTGTGTATTGTATAGGTTAGGTGCTCAATAAATATTAGTTTAAAAGCCATTTATTACTATTGTTTCTCACTAATCATTTCTCCACTGTGTGGTTGGTGTGAGATTTCTAAACTATAAATATAATCCTGTTATTTTTTGACTTAAAACTAACCCTCTCAGTAGCTTCCCATTGCATTTAGAATAAAGTCCAGATTCCTTTTAAGGCACTTAATGACCAGACACTTGCTCATCTCCACTCCTGTCTCTTACCAGTATACTCTCTCTTCTTGCCCTGAGTACAATTTTGTTGAATGACAACATCTTCTTTTCAAGGATTTAACATAGTTTTATACCTGGTCTAAAGGTATGGAACCTACTCTAGATTTAAACCAAATCTACTAGGGCCTTTTAGATTTTATTTTTCTTTTGTAAGCCCTGGACATTAGCTGGTTAATAATTAATAATATTCACTGGGTGTTTATTTTAGTTGATCAGAGGTTCTGTAGTGTATGGAAAACAATAATGGTCTTAGTTGGGAATCTTTATGTTGAAAATTGATTCTGTAACTTAATAATAGTTGTGTGATCCTAGCTAAGTCATATCACTTCATGTCTAAAAAAGGGTTGATAGAGTTGAAAGAGTTGTTGCATGAATTAACTGAGATGATGTTTGTGAAAAAGCACTGTAGCTGTTTAAAGTGCTTTTGTCCATAATTGTTTTCTTGAGAAGAACAAACTATTTTCTTTCTTTTTTTTTTGTTTATTTATTTATTTTGAGAGAGACACAGTGTGAGTGGGGGAGGTGCAGAGAGAGGGAGAGAGAAGATCCCAAGCAGCCTCTGCACTACCAGCGTAGAGCCCAACGCAGGGCTTAAACTCACGAAACTGTGAGATCATGACCTGAACCGAAACCAAGAGTCGGACACTTAACCAACTGAGCCATCCAGGCACCCCCAAAATATTTTCTTTAAAGTTTTTTAAGGAATTTTTATTTAAAAAATACTTGTATTAAGAATTATTACTTTGGGCACTTGGGTGGCTCAGTCAGTTAAACATCTGACTCTTGATGTTGGCTCAGGTCATGTCCTCATGGTTCCTGGCAGGGAGCCCTGCATTGGGTTCTGCACTGACAGTGTGGAGCCTGCTTGGGATTCTGTCTCTCCTGCTCTCTCTGCCCCTTCCCCGTGCACATGTGCTCTCTCTCTCTCAAAATAAATGAACATTAAAAAAATTATTCTTGTTACAATCAATTTGTTAATATAGCATACAATAGTGATATAATAAAATGATCGACATAATATCTCCAAAATATAGATATTTTAATGTTTAGATAAAACTTTTCCCTGTAATTATGTGTTTGGTGTTTACAGGTAGCACATGAAAGAGCATTAATCTTTGTCAATTCTTTTTAAGGTTTGGGAGTTGAGTGACATTGACCATGATGGAATGCTTGACAGAGATGAGTTTGCAGTTGTAAGTAACCTAATGTTCTTAAAATCTTAATGGTTTTCTCAAGTGAAAATTTCCCTGTTATTTCCCTAAAATTGTTAGTATGAGTATTTTTACTTACAGTTTATAGGTAGTTAATAAATATTTTGAAACAGATGGATAATAGAAAATGTATGTTCTTATCATCTTCATTTTATTTGACTTTAAGGTACATAGGATTATCTGCCTTGGATAATGTACTGTAAAGATGCTGAGTGGTATTAATCTTTTATATCCCATCTTAACCAGGTATCTTGGTACCTCTCTGCTATGGAATAATTTTACTTCAAATATACCCCCAGATTTTCACATTTATTTTATTAAAGGAAAACATGGATAACACTGTAGTTTCACTTCATTTATAAAGGCAGAGAAAGTTTTGACATCTTATCTGAAGACATGTTATCCCTGGAAATTGGAAGTTGAATTCAAATAAAGTTGTATTCACTTCTTCCTTAAAGGTTAGATCGAACTCTGCCGTGAGCTCATGAAGAGTAAATCTCTAACCCCCCCTTTAATCTATTATTTGGAAATTAGTCTGTTCAGATTTTCTCTCCTTATTTTACTAAGAAATTGTCTATTTCTTTGACTTTTCAAACTCATTGTGAAGTTATTCTTTTAATCTCTTCTGGGGTTTGTGCTACTTTGTCATTCCAAATCTTACATATTTTTGCTCCCTCCATCTTTTGTTTAATTGAATTTTATTTAGTTTATCAATCTTTTAAACAGAACCATCTTTTAGATTTATTTATCATTTCTATTATGTTTTGACTTTGCCATTCTTTTTAGCTTTTATCTTAATTCCTTCTTCCTAGTAGTTTCTTTTATCATCTTTACTATTAAAAATTTTAAATCATGTATTTTCTCTTGAGTACAGGTTTAACTGGCTTCCATAGATACTGATACAAAGTATTCTCCTTTTTACTACTTTTTAGATAACTTTTAGGGGTTTTTTTTTATTATGTTTAGGAAAATGTTTCCTAATTTCAAAGTAGTTAATTTTTTTTGGTTTTTAGTTCCCTTTGTATATTAGCTTGATTTGATTATGCCTAGAGAATGTGCTCTTTAAAATCTCTACTTAAAAAAAATTCTTAAGGTTTTCTTTGTTGCCAAGTTCATGACCCATTTTTACATATGTTCCCTGGATATGTCAACATTTCTGCTCAGAAGATGTTAGATCTCCATAAATTCATTATATCAATTTTATTGATTATGTTTCACTTTCTCTTCAGCATTACTTTTTTTTGCACTTTAATAAATTTTATTCTATCTCAAGAACCTATTAAAATAGGCAGAATAATTATTTTTACATTTGAAAAAATATACAGAAATGGAAACTTAAAGTGACTTGAATTGATGGTAATAGGTTCCTAGTCCTTTTTATTTTAATTTGGGTGATAATTGGGAAGTGGCAGGGAATACTCCCTTGCAATGATGACAGAAGTTATCCCAGCTATATGTTAAGGGTTGAATCAGTGTTTGTGTTATATTTTGGGGAAACAAGGTGGTATATTGAAGAGATTTGGCTGATGATGTATTTTGAAAGACTGTTAAACTATATATTAACTTTTCATAGTTTTTGTGTTAAGAATGTTGACACAAAATCTTTGCATTAGTAAGATGTGTAGAGGGATTTTTTTTCTTATAAAGACAAATATTAAAACTTTTAAAGAAGCATTTGTATAAGCATAGTTAAGATAGATGGAGAATAGTATTATTCTCATTTGATTAAATGGTAGTATGTGCTAAGGTAAGTGATTAAACACAGTTTATCTTAAATTCCTTGAAGGCTTTTACTAGACAACCTACTCTTTTCTTAAAGTAAACTTTTATTGAAAGAATAATTTAAGGGACACCTGGGTAGCTCAGTCATTTAATCATCTGACTTTGGCTCAGGGTATGATCTCATGGTTTGTGAGTTTGACCGCATTGGGCTCTGCACTGTCAGTGCCCAGAATCCCTGCTTGGGATTCTCTCTCTCTCTCCCTCTCTCTGCCCCTCCCCTACTCATGCACGCGCTCGCAAAATGAATAAACTTAAAAAAACAAAAAGACTAATTTAAGAATGAATGATGCATTTATAGGAAGTTACTACTTAAAAAAAATAATAAATACCTATCTGCCTTCTCCTAGATTCACTAATTTTAACCATTTTGCACCTTTGATTTCTTTCTATGTGCATTCCTGAGAAATTCTTTCCAACTTTATCATGCTTAGTGCCTTTAACTTTGAATTCCAGCTCATGTGATATTTATACAGCCTCTGTTCTCTTTTTGTCTGGATTACCTGATATTTCTTATATTTAAAATGTATCTCTTGAAAACAGCACGATGCTTTGTTTCAATTTTTTACCTAATTTGACAGTTTTTGTCTTTTAAGATAATGATGCAGATACTGATTTTATTCCCCCATCTTATTTATTTTACATAATTATTTTCTCTTTTTTTTCTGTTCTTATTGTTGGTTATCAAGTAGTGATTCATTCAGTTTCCCTTCTTATTAAATTGGAAATTCTGTTATAATGTCTGTGGCATTAATGGTTAATAACACCTATCCCTGTACTTATAATACTTGTTTCTCTAGTTGTTGAAAATAAAGTAACCTTCACTCTAGTAAAACAAATTCTTTAGATTATATTTTCTCTTCTTTCTTCTTCACCTCATAACCCAAGAAGATTTTAGAACATTTTTAAAAATTCTAGATTTTACTCAGTTATTTAGGTCTTTTGGTTCTAAGATTTTCCTTGTAATTTTGTCAATGTTAATAGTCTCACTGCATTCTTTTGGTAGACTTTGCCTGATAAATCTTTTTCCACCTTTTTACTTTATGAGTGGGGCAACATAGTCCATACATTTTTTATTTTTTTTTTACTTCTCAGAATCTGTAACTTTAAAAAAAAAAAATTGAAATAATATGAGTACCATACAGGGTTGTATTAGTTTCAGGTGTACAATAATGATTCAACAATTCTGTACATTACTCACTGCTCACCACAATGAGTATAGTTACCATCTGTTACCAAACAACATTATTACAATCTTATTGACTATATTCCCTATGCTATGCTTTTCATCTTCATGACTTAATTTATTTTACAACTGGAAGTTTGTACTTCTTAATCTCCTTTATCTATTTATAATGGGATTCTATCTCATTCTCCACCCCCACCACCCTTCTGGCAACCACCAGTTTTCTGTATTTAAGAATCTGTTTTCTTGTTTGTTTGTCTTTGTTTGTTTGTTCATTTGTTTCTTAGATTCCGGAAATGAGTGAGATCATATGGTATTTGTCTTTCTCTGTCTGACTTATTTCACTTAGCATTATATTCTCTAGGTCCATTCATATTGTTGCAGATGGCAATATCTCACTGTTTTTTATGGCTGAGTAATCAATATTCCAGTGTGTGTGTGTGTGTGTACACCACATCTCTTTATTCATCTATCGATGGACGCTTGAGTTCCTTTCATATCTTTGCCATTGTAGATAATACTGCAATAAACTTGGGGGGTGCATACATCTTTTTGAATTAGAGATTTTGTTTTCTCTGAGTAAATACCCAGTAGTGAAATTACTGGATCAAATGGTATTTCTATTTTTAATTTTTTGACGAACCTCCATACTGTTTTCCACAGTGGTTGTACTAATTTATATTCCCACCAGTAGTGAAAAGGATTACTTTTTCTCCACATCCTCACCAACACTTGTTATTTCTTGTCTTCCTGGTTTTGACTGGTTTGACAGGTGTAAGGTGATAGGTCATTGTGGTTTTGATGTGCATTTCCCTGATGTCTCCTTTAGTATGTGGTAGTTTCTCTTTCTTGCCTTGTTTTTCTATGACTTTGGCTATAGGGGCGTCTGGGTGGCTCACTTGGTTAAGTGTCCTTCTCTTGATTTCAGCTCAGGTCATGATCTCATGGTTCATGGGATCCAGCCCCACACTGGGCTCTGTGCTGGCAGTGTGGAGCCTGCTTGGGATTTTCCTCCCCGCCCCCAACTCTATTTACCCCTGCTCTGCCATGCTCTTTCTCAGTCTCTCTGAAAATAAGTAAGCATTAAAAAAAAAAAAAAAAAAGAGCTCTAGCTAGATATCCTGTAGAATGTCTACCATTCTAGGGTATGGGTTTTTGGAAAGAATACCACAGATGTGAAATGCCTTTCTCATAACATTTATCATATCATTTATCTCATGGGTACTTGGTGTCCACATGCCATTACAGGTGATGTTAACCTTCATCACTTGGTAAAGTTGGTGTTTCCCAGGTTTCTTCACTATAAAGTTACTCTTTTCCCCTTTTCCTACTCTATTTTGGAGAGGCAGACTCATGCTTTTTATTTTGTATTCTGACTTGGTATCTTCATGTTGATTTTTTTTTTTTTTTAATTTTTTTTTTCAACATTTTTTATTTATTTTTGGGACAGAGAGAGACATAGCATGAACGGGGGAGGGGCAGAGAGAGGGAGACACAGAATCGGAAACAGGCTCCAGGCTCTGAGCCATCAGCCCAGAGCCCGACGCGGGGCTCGAACTCACGGACCGCGAGATCGTGACCTGGCTGAAGTCGGACGCCCAACCGACTGCGCCACCCAGGCACCCCTTCATGTTGATTTTTAAAAATTATTGTTATTATTATTATTAATATGAAATTTATTGTTAAATTGGTTTCCATACAACACCCAGTGCTCATCCCAAAAGGTGCCCTCCTCAGTACCCATCACCCACCCTCCCCCCCTCCAACCCCCCATCAACCCTCAGTTTGTTCTGTTTTTAAGAGTCTCTTATGCTTTGGCTCTCTCCCTCTTCAACCTCTTTTTTTCCTTTCCTCTTCCCCTCCCCCATGGTCTTCTGTTAAGTTTCTCAGGATCCACATAAGAGTGAAAACATATGGTATCTGTCTTTCTCTGTATGACTTATTTCACTTAACATAACACTCTCCAGTTCCATCCACGTTGCTACAAAAGGCCATGTTTCGTTCTTTCTCATTGCCACGTAGTAGTCCATTGTGTATATAAACCACAATTTCTTTATCCATTCGTCAGTTGATGGACATTTAGGCTCTTTCCATAATTTGGCTATTGTTGAGAGTGCTGCTATAAACATTGGGGTACAAGTGCCCCTATGCATCAGCACTCCTGTATCCTTTGGGTAAATTCCAAGCAGTGCAATTGCTGGGTCATAGGGTAAGTCTATTTTTAATTTTTTGAGGAACCTCCACACTGTTTTCCAGAGTGGCTGCACCAGTTTGCATTCCCACCAACAGTGTAAGAGGGTTCCCGTTTCTCCACATCCTCTCCAGCATCTATAGTCTCCTCATTTGTTCATTTTAGCCACTCTGACTGGCGTGAGGTGATATCTGAGTGTGGTTTTGATTTGTATTTTCCTGATGAGGAGTGACGTTGAGCATCTTTTCATGTGCCTGTTGGCCATCTGGATGTCTTCTTTAGAGAAGTGTCTATTCATGTTTTCTGCCCATTTCTTCACTGGATTATTTGTTTTTCGGGTGTGGAGTTTGGTGAGCTCTTTATAGATTTTGGATACTAGCCCTTTGTCTGATATGTCATTTGCAAATATCTTTTCCCATTGCGTTGGTTGCCTTTTAGTTCTGTTGATTGTTTCCTTTGCTGTGCAGAAGCTTTTTATCTTCACGAGGTCCCAATAGTTCCTTTTTGCTTTTAATTCCCTTGCCTTTGGGGATGTGTCAAGTAAGAAATTGCTGTGGCTGAGGTCAGAGAGGTCTTTTCCTGCTTTCTTCTCTAGGGTTTTGATGGTTTCCTGTCTCACATTCAGGTCCTTTATCCATTTTGAGTTTATTTTTGTGAATGGTGTGAGAAAGTGGTCTAGGTTCATCCTTCTGCATGTTGCTGTCCAGTTCTCCCAGCACCATTTGTTAAAGAGACTGTCTTTTTTCCATTGGATATTCTTTCCTGCTTTGTCAAAGATGAGTTGGCCATACGTTTGTGGGTCTAGTTCTGGGGTTTCTATTCTATTCCATTGGTCTATGTGTCTGTTTTTGTGCCAATACCATGCTGTCTTGATGATTACAGCTTTGTAGTAGAGGCTAAAGTCTGGGATTGTGATGCCTCCTGCTTTGGTCTTCTTCAAAATTTCTTTGGCTATTCAGGGCCTTTTGTGGTTCCATACGAATTTTAGGATTGCTTGTTCTAGCTTCGAGAAGAATGCTGGTACAATTTTGATTGGGATTGCATTGAATGTGTAGATAGCTTTGGGTAGTATTGACATTTTGACAATATTTATTCTTCCAATCCATGAGCATGGAATGTCTTTCCATTTCTTTATATCTTCTTCAATTACCTTCATAAGCTTTCTATAGTTTTCAGCATACAGATCTTTTACATCTTTGGTCAGGTTTATTCCTAGGTATTTTATGCTTCTTGGTGCAATTGTGAATGGGATCAGTTTCTTTATTTGTCTTTCTGTTGCTTCATTATTAGTGTATAAGAGTGCAACTGATTTCTGTACATTGATTTTGTATCCTGCAACTTTGCTGAATTCATGTATCAGTTCTAGCAGACTTCTCATGGAGTCTATCGGATTTTCCATGTATAATATCATGTCATCTGCAAAAGTGAAAGCTTGACTTCATCTTTGCCAATTTTGATGCCTTTGATTTCCTTTTGTTGTCTGATTGCTGATGCTAGCACTTACAACACTATGTTAAACAACATCCCTGTCGTGTTCCTGACCTCAGGGAAAAAGCTCTCAGTTTTCCCCCATTGAGGATGATGTTAGCTGTGGGCTATTCATAAATGGCTTTTATGATGTTTAAGTATGTTCCTCCTATCCCGACTTTCTCAAGGGTTTTTATTAAGAAAGGATGCTGAATTTTGTCAAATGCTTTTCTGCATCGATTGACAGGATCATATGGTTCTTTTCTTTTCCTTTATTAATGTAATGTATCACAGTGGTTGATTTGCAAATGTTGAACCAGCCCTGCAGCCCAGGAATGAATCCCACTTGATCATGGTGAATAATTCTTTTTATATGCTGTTGAATTCGATTTGCTAGTATCTTATTGAGAATTTTTGCATCCATATTCATCAGGGATATTGGCCTGTAGTTCTCTTTTTTTTACTGGGTCTCTGTCTGGTTTAGGAATCACAGTAATGCTGGCTTCATAGAATGAGTCTGGAAGTTTTCCTTCCCTTTCTATTTTTTGGAATAGCTTGAGAAGGATAGGTATTATCTCTGCTTTAAATGTCTGGTAGAACTCCCCTGGGAAGCCATCTGGTCCTGGACTCTTATTTGTTGGGAGATTTTTGATGACTGATTCAATTTCTTCGCTGGTTATGGGTCTGTTCAAGTTTTCTATTTCTTCCTGTTGAGTTTTGGAAGTGTGTGAGTGTTTAGGAATTTGTCCATTTCTTCCAGGTTGTCCAGTTTGTTGGCATTAATTTTTCATAGTATTCCCTGATAATTGCTTGTATTTCTGAGGGATTGGTTGTAATCATTCCATTTTCATTCATGATTTTATCTATTTGGGTCATCTCCCTTTTCTTTTTGAGAAGCCTGGCTAGAGGTTTATCAATTTTGTTTATTTTTTCAAAAAACCAACTCTGGGTTTCATTGATCTGCTGTATAGTTTTTTTAGATTCTATATTGTTTATTTCTGCTCTGATCTTTTTTATTTCTCTTCTGCTGGGTTTGGGGTGTCTTTGCTGTTCTGCTTCTGTTTCCTTTGGGTGTGCTGCTAGATTTTGTATTTGGGATTTTTCTTGTTTCTTGAGATAGGCCTGGATTGCAATGTATTTTCCTCTCAGAACCGCCTTTGCTACATCCCAGAGTGTTTGGATTGTTGTATTTTCATTTTCCTTTGTTTCCATATATTTCTTAATTTCTTCTCTAATTGCCTGGTTGACCCATTCATTCTTTAGTAGGGTGTTCTTTAACCTCCATGCTTTTGGAGGTTTTTCAGACTTTTTCCTGTGGTTGATTTCAAGCTTCATAGCATTGTGGTCTGAAAGTATGCATGGTATAATTTCAATTCTTGTAAACTTATGAAGGGCTGTTTTGTGACCCAGTATATGATCTATCTTGGAGAAAGTTCCATGTGCACTCGAGAAGAAAGTATATTCTGTTGCTTTGGGATGCAGAATTCTAAATATCTGTCAAGTCCATCTGATCCAATGTATCATTCAGGGCCCTTGTTTCTTTATTGATCCTGTGCCTACATGATCTATCCATTGCGGTAAGTGGAGTATTAAAGTCCCCTGCAATGACCACATTCTTATCAATAAGGTTGCTTATGTTTGTGAGTAATTGTTTTATATATTTGGGGCTCCCATATTCAGTGCATAGACATTTATAATTGTTAGCTCTTCCTGATGGATAGACCCTGTAATGATTATATAATGCCCTTCTTCGTCTCTTGTTACAGCCTTTAATTTGAAGTCTAGTTTGTTTGATATAAGTATGGCTACTCCAGCTCTCTTTTGACTTCCAGTAGCATGATAGAAAGTTCTCCATCCCCTCACTTTCAATCTGAAGGTGTCCTCAGGTCTAAAATGCGTCTCTTATAGGCAGAAAATAGATGGGTCTTGTTTTTTTATCCATTCTGATACCCTGTGTCTTTTGGTTGGAGCATTTAGTCCATTTACATTCAGTGTTATCATAGAAAGATAGGGGTTTACAGTCATTGTGATGTCTGTAGGTTTCATGCTTGTAGTGATGTCTCTGGTACTTTGTCTCACAGGCTCCCCCTTAGGATCTCTTGTAGGGCTGGTTTAGTGGTGACGAATTCCTTCAGTTTTTGTTTGTTTGGGAAGACCTTTATCTCTCCTTCTATTCTAAATGACAGACTTGCTGGATAACGGATTCTCTGCTGCATATTTTTTTTTCTGTTCATCACATTGAAGATTTCCTGCCATTCCTTTCTGGCCTGCCAAGTTTCAGTAGATAGATCCATCACTAGTCTTATCGGTCTCCCTTTATATGTTAGAGCATGTTTATCCCTAGCTGCTTTCAGAATTTTCTCTTTATCCTTGTATTTTGCCAGTTTCACTATGATATGTCGTGCAGAAGATCGATTCAAGTTACGTTTGAAGGGAGTTCTCTGTGCCTCTTGGATTTCAATGCCTTTTTCCTTCCCCAGATCAGGGAAGTTCTCAGCTATGATTTCTTCAAGTACACCTTCAGCACCTTTCCCTCTCTCCTCCTCCTCTGGAATCCCACTTATGCGTATATTGTTGCGTTTAATTGTGTCACTTAGTTCTCTAATTCTCCCCTCATACTCCTGGATTTTTTTATCTCTCTTTTTCTCAGCTTCCTCTTTTTCCATAATTTTATCTTCTAATTCACCTATTCTTTCCTCTGCCTCTTCAATCGAGCTGTGGTTGCCTCCATTTTATTTTGCAGCTCATTTATAACATTTTTTTAGCTCCTCTGACTCCTCCTTGATCTCTGTAGTAATAGATTCTCTACTGTCCTCTGTACTTTTTTCAAGCGCAGTGATTAATTTTACTATTATTTTAAATTCATTTTCTATTACATTGCTTAAATTGTTTGTGATCAGTTCGTTAGCTGTCGCTACTTCCTGGAGTTTTTTTTTTTTTAATTTTTTTTTTAACTTTTATTTTTGAGAGAGAGAGAGACAGAGCATGAACGGGGGAGGGTCAGAGAGAGGGAGACACAGAATCTGAAACAGGCTCCAGGCTCTGAGCTGTCAGCACAGAGCCTGATGCGGGGCTCGAACTCATGGACCACGAGATCATGACCTGAGCTGAAGTCGGCCGTTTAACCGACTGAGCCACCCAGGTGCCCCACCTGGAGTTTCTTTTGAGGAGAATTCTTCCGTTTGGTCATTTTGGATAGTCCCTAGAGTGGCGCAGAACTATAGGGCTCTTCCTCTGTGCTGTCTGGAGTAACTTGCGTTGGTGTGCAGGGCCACAGTCAGACCTGATGTTTGTCCCCAGCCCACTGCTGGGGCCACAGTCAGACTGGTGTGTACCTTATCTTTCCCTCTCCCAGGGGCAGGACTCACTGTGCAGTGGTGTGGCCCCTGTCTGGGCTACTTGCACACTGCCAGGCTTGTGGTGCTGCTTCAATGGGATCTGGCGTAGTAGCCGGGGTGGATCCGCAAGGTGCACAGGGGCGGGAGGGGCAGACTCAGATTGCTTTGCCTTAAGTGGTCTGCTTTGGGAGGGGCCCTGTGGCATTGGGAGGGAGGCAGACCCATTGGAGCGATGGATCCACAGAAGCACAGCATTGGGTGTTTGCGCGGTGCAAGCAAGTTCGTGAGGGGAACTGGTTCCCTTTGGGATTTCATCTGGGGGATGGGCGAAGGAGATGGTGCTGGCCAGCGCCTTTGTTTCCTGCCAAGCTGAGCTCTGTCCTTCGGGGCTCAACAACTTTCCCTCCCGTTGTTCTCTAGCCCTCACCCTCTCAGAGCAGAGCTGTTGACTTATAACATTCCAGATGTTAAGTCCCACTGGCTGTCAGAACACACTCCGTCCGGCCCTTCCACTTTTGCATGCCACACTCGGGCGCTCTGCCTTGCCGGGTGGGCTGGCTGCCCCTCCGCCTCTCCGGCTCTCTCCTGCCAGTCTGTGTGGCACGAACTGCCTCTCTGCCCTTCCTACCCTCTTCCATGGGCCTCTTGTCTACGCTTGGGTCCGGAGAGTTCATTCTGCTAGTCTTCTGGTGGTTTTCTGGGTTATTTAGGCAGATGTGGGTGGAATCTAAGTGGTCAGCAGGACATGGTGAGCCCAGCGTCCTCCTATGCCGCCATCTTCCTTCCGGATCCTTCATATTGATTTTTACATTCTTACAAGGCCTTACCTTTTTCTGTCAAGTAAGTGGTCTAAATTTTTGTCAGTAGCATTTGTTGGGTCCTCATTATGTGAAGAGTTTTTGGCACTTTGGGGTTTATTAGTTTTTTTTTTCTTGTTTGTCTTAACACGTTCACATTGGACTGAAATTAACTTGTTACATGTTTGCTGCTTCTATTGGGCGGTAAATGTGAAAAATCTTTTTATTTTTGTATTTCTAGTGCTTAGCACAGTGCCTGGTGGCTAGAAATTCTCAGTAAATATTTTGTTGAATTACAGTGATGAAGAAAACTTGTATTATTTGTAACACATAATAAATGGCTGTTATTTTCATCCCAGAATGCTATTTTAAGAAATTAAAACTTGGCAGGTCAAGTGATTGAAGAGACAAATGAGCAAATAAAACTCTTAAGATACTCCTAAAATACTGGTTTTCAATGTATGGTCTCCCATCAGCAAAATCAACATTACCAGAGAACGTATTAGAATTGTAGATTCTCAGGCCTTACCCCAGACCAACTGAGTCATAATCTCTGGGGTAGGGTCGAAGAAACCCTCCCAGGAATCCTGATGGCCACTAAAATTTGAGAAATATTCCCTAAAGGCACAGAGGGAAAAAAAAGGCAAAGAAAGTGAGCAGCTACTGGTAATTGACTGCAACAGTAAAACTAAATCCCCTCTTTCCCTGTTATCACTGAGAAAGCTTAGGCTTGTTTTTGCTAGGTCCTTCCTTCCTTCCTTCCTTCCTTCCTTCCTTCCTTTCTTTTTGTGAATATGGTGCATCATTTGATTTAGTTGCTGTATTTGTTTCAATGGCAGTCTTTGATTAGGATAAAGTACAATATAATAAAAAAAATTGCAACCCAGCAGTATACTGTTCACTTTTTCTGTTTTATTTGGTAGACAAATTTTTGGCTTCAGTTTTGTGAGGGAAACTATTTTCAAGGCAACATCAAATTAATGATACTTTTTTTTAACTTTCAAAAAATGTGTTGTCTATTGGCAGCAGATAGCTGACATAGCTTTTTTGCTTCTAGTGTCTACTTTTTCCAGGAAATGACTCCCATCTGCAGCAAGAGGAATGCTGACCTTTAATGTGCATTTTAGTCACTTCTTTTAGCTCAGTGCCAATTTAATAATATTACACATTTCGTGAATTTGGTTGAAAGTATGTGCTAGCCAGATTGTTTTCACTCTGGAGTTTCAAGCTTTTGCAGAATTAAAGTTTGTGTTTTTCTAAAACTAAATTGAATTCTTCAAGTTGACTAATGAATGGGGAGAGGAGAGTTCTTGGTTTGGGTCAAATGGTTAAATGTGGTCCCAGGACAAAGAGCATCAGCATCTTTGGAAACTTCTTAGAAATGTAAAATATTTGGCCCAACCCAGACTTAATGATTGTAGAATTCTGGGAATGGAGCCCAGAAATCTGTGCTTTATAAAGTTGTCCAGGTAATTCTGATACCTTCTACGATTTGGGTCCCAAAGGGTGAAAGGTTAGTTTTAGCCCCTGTAGAGGACAGCATGGTATTGTAAAATTACATGGATTCTCCTAATGCAGCTGGTCAAATCTGGGGAAAATAAGAGCTTTGTAGCCAGACCTTGCTTTGAACCCTATACTATGACTTCTTTAAAAATATCAGGCAAGTGAGCATTTCTTAGCTTCAGTTTCCTCATATATAAAATATTAGTAATCATAAATCATGGATGAGTGTTATTGTATTAGGTGTTCAATCAATACTAATTTGAAAGGCTCATAAAACTTAGAATTGGAAGCAAATTTCTTTTCAGGGAAAAATGTCATTTTCAGTGGAAACAAAATAAGTAGTTAAGCTTCCTTCCAGTTGCTGTTGGAATTTTTTTGGAGGTTCCAAGTTGCTTTGATTAATTTCATATGCTTGAAGATTGTCACGGAAACTTTATCTTTTGAAAGTCTTGAAGGTGTCTTGAATTCTTTAAAATGAAGGGAGTATCCTGGGGCATTCTATATGTAGAATGCTTTATGCAAATCTTTATGTATTTAGTAATTAAAAATAATTTTAATAGCTAATATATTCTCATGGTTCAGAAATCAGTGCAGTATAAGATACTCCGTGGGAAAAAATGTCAGTTCCATCCTTGCCCTCAGTTCTCCATTTATACCTACTCTATAACCAACCACTTTTCTTAGTTTCTTGTTCATACCAGTAGAATTTTTAAATGTAAATGTAAGTACATATTAATAATTACCACCTCCTTACGACAAAAGATAACACACTGTATACACTGTTTTATACATTAACACTGTACTTGGATATCTTTTCACATAGAGAAGTCTACATAATTCTTTTTTTTTTTTCTGGGTCAGCTTTATTGAGGACCACATATAGTGAATTGCATTCAATTTAAGTATATAATTTGATGAGTTTTGATAGTTTTATGTATTTGTGAAGGTATCCCAGTTAGGATAGAGAATGTTTCCCATGGTTTTTTGTTTGTTGGTTTTGTTTCTGTTTTTGTTTCATAGTATTTTATTGTATAGATGTACCATAATTTTTTAAACCAGTCTTTTGTTTTGAGGACTTGGGTGCTGATTCATATAATTCTACTCTTAATAATCTTTTTCACATAGTGTTTTTTATGTAGGCAGGTAAGTCTGAAGGTAGATTCCCAGATGGGGGATTGCTGAGCCAAAGGAGAAGTAAATAAATTTGGTAGTTGTTGCCAATTTGCCCTTCATAGGCTTGGTACAGTTTGAGCTCCCATGAGCAATGTCTGAGGGGGCCTATTTGCACAGTCTAGTTAACAAAGTACATTATGAAACTTGGGATTTTTGCCATTAAGTGGAAAATGGTATTTTAATATAGTTTTAACTTGAAGTTTTCTTTTGAGTGAAAGGGAGCATATTTTTGTATGTTAAAGGATAGGCCATTCATAATACTTTTCTGTAAAATATCTGTTTATACTCTTCTGCCCATTTTCCTATTGGATTTTTTTTTTTTTTTTTTTTTTTTTTTTGCTTCTGTTAATTTCTAGGGACTCATTTTAGGAGATTAGCTCTTTCTTTACAAATACCTTTTCCCCTGATTGTATGCTTTTAACATTGCAAGAACTTCAGTTGAAGGGTATGTGTCTGAGGTTTTGCTGCTCTGGATATCTTTCTAACAGTTGCTTGACTTTGATTTATTTCCTTTTCTCCTTTCTTCCTTTCATCTCTCTCTCTTTTCCTCCTTCTTTTTTTCCCACTCTAATTTCTAAAAAAAAGAATGTGTGACAGCTTGAAGATGCTTTGTTATTAAACAGTAATCTATTTAGTGGGTGTATGTTGTTAAATGATTTTAATATATATGACCCTGGTTCATCTCTTTTGAAGGCCATGTTTTTGGTATACTGCGCATTGGAGAAAGAACCAGTGCCAATGTCCTTGCCTCCTGCCTTGGTGCCACCTTCTAAGAGAAAAACGGTCAGTATATCAGGCTCTGTGCGGTTGATCCCCTCTTCAGCATCAGCCAAGGAACCTTACCACTCCTTACCACCTGTAGGCATTTTACCTACCAAAGCACCATTAAGACAGGTATAGATCTATCAGTGTTAAAGGACTTTTTTTAAGTGCATGGCATTTAACAATTGATTGCTTGATGAAGATAGAAGGAGCAATCAAAGGGATCAAAGATTTAGAGCACCCTCTGGTTAAACCTGCATAATGTGATGTCCTGGAGAAGACAGATAAATCTTCTTCTGCATTTGGCCTTACTTAGGTATATGGATGTTTTATTGGCTTTGCCTTGATCTACCTGGAATTAAAGTTGGAGACAGAAGATACTCCATGCTAATCTGGCATGCTTGCCTGGGTATAGTTAATAGATGTTTTGTTTTTTTTAATCCCCAGTTAACTCTTGATTATTTGGGATCAGATTATCCAATTTTGGGTTGTCTAAGGCCTTTTTTTCCTCCAGCCTGCTGCTTGTCAGGCTGAGTAAAGGAAAATAATGACAGAATATGCAAATCAGCCAGTTCAGCTACATTTAAGAATGCTGAATGAAATTATAAAAAATGAAGATTGAGAATTAACTGAATATTTTGTTTATATAGACTTTCCCAGTTACCCATATTAATGTGGTTATTCACAAGTCAAGAGTTAACTATGCTTGAATTTACTCATTACTTTTAAGTAAATTACTTTTTAAGTAAATTACTTTTAAGGAAAAAGTAAAAAGGGCATCTGTAAATGTAGTCCCAGCTGACCTATACTTTCCTTCTGTAATTTTCTTTTCACCACAGCATTTTGATTAGGGTGTGATGGAAATGGTACACTGTTGTTATAGTTAGTGGGGTAGAGTTGCTTAGAATTTTTACAGATACTGTCATGGGTTGAAAGAATGACACCTCAATTTTTTTCTCATTCTGACAAAAATTTTACATATATGTGTGTATGTGTGTATATGTGTGTGTGTGTATGCATACATGTTTTGTTTTGTTTTGTTTTCCTGTAGTGGGTTGTAGCCCCTGCAGAAAAGGCTAAATATGATGAGATCTTCTTGAAAACTGATAAAGATATGGATGGATTTGTGTCTGGATTGGAAGTCCGTGAAATTTTCCTGAAGACAGGTTTACCTTCTCCTTTACTAGCCCATATTTGGTAAGATTTTATTTAAGTTGATTTAAAAAATATGGTTTTGTGTAACTCTAGTTTTGTGCATTCTTATTTTTAGGCATTTATAAATCGGACAGTTTTGTTTCAAAATTCTTTATGGAGAAAATTTAAATCTGGAGATTTCTTTTGGATAATGGACAAAAGTTTGAGAATGGATTACCTGTTATAAGATTGACAGTGTCAGTTAATGATTATTAAAATGTTAAAATGCAGCATCTGTTTATATTAATTAAACTTAAATTTTTTTTAATGTTTATTATTTATTTTTGAGAGATATACAGAGCGTGAGTGGGGGAGGGACAGAGAGAGAGGGAGACACAGAATCTGAAGCAGGCTCCAGGCTCTGAGCTGTCAGTACGGAGCCCGATGTGGCGCTTGAACCCATGAACTGGGAGATCATGACCTGAGCCGAAGTCAGAAACTTAACTGACTGAGCCACCCAGGCACCCCTAAACTTAAATTTTTAAGGGAGAATCCAAAAATCTGAAATGTAAGCAATATAAAAAACAGTGTCTTCAATGTGTGCTCACATAATTCTGTAGGGTATATGTATACTTTTATACGTTTTCATAGGAATTACACACCTGGTCCTTAAAAACATGAAGTTTAGTGTCGCTAGTGAATTTCACACTAAATGAGACAATGCATATGAACATTTATAGTGTGCCTGCTGCCAATCCACCTGACTATACCAGAGGTTATCTTGAGGTTTTCAAGAGGCAGCAAATATCAGGTGTGGAACCACATAGCTGCATAGAGAAACTTAGAAAAGAACAAAGGAGGACAGTAGATCTGCCTTAAGAGGAACAAGAACTCAAGACTAGGAAAGATTAAATATGTATAACTAATAATAGCTGCCACTTTCAAGTGCCTAGGCTAGGCAGTGTACTTAATAAATGGCAGCTGTCATGGGCTTGTTTGTTGGCATTATGCCCAGACTTTTTATGTACTTTGCCTTACTTCTCACTGTAACCTTGCAGGATATGTCTTTTCTCTACTTTATAGATGAAGAAACTAAGGCTTGAAGAGGTTAAAAAAATTTGTCCAAGATCACAAGAAGAAATAAGTAGAGAAGCTGGAATTCAGGGTTTCTTTGACACCTTAGCCCACAGTCTGTTCATCAGGCCACATTGCCTTTAAATGAATGAAATGGATCAGGACTTCAGAAAGCTGAGCTTAACAAAAGAAAAAAGAAAGGAAGAAAGAAAAAGAAAAATAGGATAAAACATTTGCTGTTTCTCTTTAAGTGATTTTGTAAAGCTTTCCAGATTGCTTCCTTCTCTTCACATATGAACTCCATTTGCAGCTGTTGTTTCTACTTTGACTTGGTGATCCTTATATCCGCCTATTCCCAAGAGTTGCAGGAGGCAAGCCAACATGGAAATGTTTGCTTGGTTTAGAATCATTCTATTGCCACTAATGAACCAAATTTGTTGAGACTTCGGTTTCATTTTTAACATCTTTTAATATTTAGAATGTTGGGATTCTTTGGCCCACTACAACTCTTAACCTGTAATGGTTCTGGAAATTGGTGAGAAAGCACAAAGCAAACTCATATAAGAGACCTCTGCTCAGCACCAGGGTGAACATTCTCTTTCTCTTAAAACTTTTAGCTGATCTCTCTCTTCTAAAATTTGAGTGAGTTTTGGGCAAGCCATACACAAAAAAATTATGACTTTCTTTTTAATTCAACTGATCATTTTTAAGAAGCTACATAGTCCTATTACATTTTTCCTGGATTTTTAGAATGGTAGTTGTAGCATTTATATTCTGTTCATTTTGTTTATTTGTACAGGACATTATGTGACACAAAGGACTGTGGGAAGCTTTCAAAGGATCAGTTTGCCTTGGCTTTTCACTTAATCAATCAAAAGTTAATAAAGGGCATTGATCCTCCTCACATTCTTACTCCTGAGATGGTTCCACCATCAGACAGGGCCAGTTTACAGAAGGTAAGACAACTTAAAAGAAAACCTGAATGTATTAACAGAAAGGAACAAGTGCTGTGTTAGATGACAGACTTGATTTGCAGGAAATAGTGAAGAAAATGTATCTGGCTAGGAGCAGAGCAGTATACTGTTTGTGGTTTAGTTTGTGTCTATAAATATGTTCAAATGCCTTGTATGACATCCTTGGGCTGCAGCTCATTTACCCCAACATTCATTACATATATGGCAACCATATTTTCCAACCTAAAAAGTGGAAAAATGTGGTCTTTTTTACCCCTCTTGGATTTGTGAATTAATTTTTATGAATAAGGTATAAAATTTAAATGAAATCTATAGGAATTATTGTGTTTCATTTGATGATTCACTCTTACAGAAAATAGGAATTTGAAAACAAAATCTGGAAGATTATTATTTCTTGGTGTCAATTTTATATATAAACAAGAAAAACATCATGTTGAGAAGAAATCTGTGTGGTTTTTGCCACATAGATGATCTTCATTTCCTGAGGATATGGCCAAAATCTCACATCTAAACAGTGACCAGCAGGTTTCAGCCAGGTTTCTGGCCAGCAGTGGGAATTTTCAAAACTACATTGTTTTATATTACCCTTGCTGTGCCTTGATTTTTCTCTTTTCCTCTAGAAATCCTTCCTAGCATAGTATATTTACAGTGTCTTGCCCTTAATAGAGCTTTAAAAGGACTCACACTGTCTAATGGCTGTTTGCCTTTAAGAATACATGCTTTGTATCTTTAAATCTCTTGTGACCTATAAAGCAATTATTGCTGTGGTGATTCCTCAGAGTTAGATATAGTAAGATTTGTCAAATGTGTGATGTAAGGAGAGCTGTCTTGGAAATGTCAGGAGAATATTTTAGTTTGCATTAGTTTTGTCACATAGGTTTTTAAAAATCCCATTTTAACCTAGTAAAAGTCAAAATTGGATTTTTCCCCAAAGTCAACTAAATGGAAATTTATAGCCACCAGGTACAGAAGTTACTTCTAAGAGTTTTGTTCTTATTTTCTAATAAAATAAACATTTGATTATCTATTTTGTGAGTTTGGTGTGTGGGGGGGCACATTTTGTGAAGGTTTGGAGATTTTTTGTGATGTAGGACATGGATTCCCCAAGTTGTGGAGAAAGCTAAAAGTGATGCCACCCAGAAAGATAAAGGTTACAAATTTATATGTGTGCTCTCTACAATACCCGCATTTCAGTTGTTTCTTCCCTTTTTTCACCTATGCAGACTTTTTTCCCCTTGCCACCTTTATCTTATACCCACTAAGTCTCTCAGCAATACAAATTACAGATAATGACAAAACTCTCTGAAATTATGTTTGTTCAGTTAAGTCTATAACATTAGTAGACACTCCAGGTTGCATCTGCTGTGCAGAGTTTTTAATAGATTTGTCTGAAGTCCATTCACTAGAACATAGATAACTTTGTCTATTTATATTAGATATCAGTATTACACATTAAAATGGGATTTTATCACTATTATCTATTAATCACAATTTTAACCTTATATATTAAAAATTTGCATTTGTTTTGTCTCTTGAATAATCTCTTTTCTCTTTATAATCTAAATTTTTTAGAACTGCATTTTTTTTGCAGCTTTGACTAATCTTTTTTTGAATATTGCTTTCTGTGTTTTTTCTAGTTTGGACTATTTTTTCCATTCTGCAGCACTCTGCTTTTCGCCTTTCTTGTACTGTCAGTTTCTTAACTCTACTCTCTCAAGGTTAGAGCTTTACTTTATGCCTTTTTTAGCATTACAGTTTTTGGTTTACAATTTTGAAATTAGAGGCTTTTTAAGCGGCAAAGTTGATGCAGAGAAAATAATTAAACAGCATGATTTTGTCACATGTCTGTCACTTGGTCCTTGTATGCATTTTAGCTTGCCTTCCTTAGGCTCTTTAATCCACTTAAAATCACCAAAGTGGAATTTTTGTGTAATGCACAAAATAGGGTGAGAGAAAATATTTTGAAAGAAGTGAACAGGCTACATTTTTCTCCATATGCCCTTATACTTCAGATGCTATTAGCTAAAGTTTTTCCATGTTCCTTGTTGCATGCCATTTTATTACTTTAGAATGGGAGTTTAATTTCTTTGTTCATAATTGAGGAGTGACACAAGCTATACCAACTACAGTACACTAATCTTCCTTCTAGAGTCATCTGTGGTATCCCCTTCTAACTTGTTTGAGGTTAAATTTATTTGTCTCCTTCTTATTTGATGATATATTTTTTTTTTTCAACGTTTTTTATTTATTTTTTGGGACAGAGAGACAGAGCATGAACGGGGGAGGGGCAGAGAGAGAGGGAGACATAGAATCGGAAACAGGCTCCAGGCTCCGAGCCATCAGCCCAGAGCCTGACGCGGGGCTCGAACTCACGGACCGCGAGATCGTGACCTGGCTGAAGTCGGACGCTTAACCGACTGCGCCACCCAGGCGCCCCGATATTTTTGATAGTGAAAGACTGTCAGCTGTGAATCACATTTTTTGAGTTAGAGTGACAGAAGAGGTGTGGAAGTCATGAGTTTCTTGGTATACTTGCACCTTTCATAGCAGATTTCTCAGTAGCATTTAGGTGATGTAAGTTGCTTTTGGTGGTAAAAGTGAGATCATGTGCTAATTTTTCATTTTACTCAACTGTCAAACTGTCTGGCCAGGTAACCTAGCTCATAAGTCAAATTTAGACAGATTTAAAATCCTAGTGAATACTTGTCATGTTCAGAAATCCACTTTAAAATTTCTGATTTAATTTAGGATGATAAGGGTCTGTATATTAGTGAAACACAGTAAAACAGTAAGAGGTGCATTTACTTACTATGGTTAATATGAAATTGAGACTAGCATTAATTGAATCCTAATAGATGAATTTTGGTATTGAATTTTGGTAGTGATAGACAAAACAAAACATCTGAGGACTAATAATGCAGTGTGCTGAAAAATTGGAAGGAATTATTTGCCACATTTTATTGACATACCTGTTTATCACGTTGGCTTTTAGGGTAATGGTTTCATTTACCTTAAATGATCTTGATATGCAAGTGCCAAGGGGCATTGTGTGAAATAGACTTGAATTTAACCAGAGGTCTCCTAATCAATGGGTCCTTTTTAGCTGGGTTCAACTTTAAGCAAGTCATTTAATCTGGTTCCCTAGCTCTAAAATTGAGTTAGTAATAATAATAACTGCTACAACCCAGTTTTCAGGTTAGTTTTGAAAATTGATTAATGGATTTGAAAGTGCTTGGTAAATTGTAAATCGTCATATGAATGTGAGGAGATGGGATATTATGAACTTTTAGGTTTCTTTTTCTGTTGTCCAAGTTGGTGACATACATTAAGTTCATAATACTAAGTTTTATGTTCTGCTAATAAGGTCCTTAGTATACTTTAGTTTTACATGTTCAGGCCTCAATTTTAACAATTTTTAATGGTGATTATTTTGTTATTTGTCAGTCTGATTGTAGCACTGGGGATAGGTCAGGTGTCTGAAGAAGCAGTTACCTTCTTGCCCTGACTTCAAGCAGCTATAAAAGGCATCAGAAATGGTTCACAAAGGAGGATTGAGCCAGGGTGGAAACAACTCATTGGGAGGTCATCCATCTTAAGAGCATATTCTGTTGGAGGAAATTAATTATAATAGTACCTTACATTTATAAAATGTCATAAAGTTTTGGAGTGATTTTACATACAATATTTATTTCATTTAATTTTTAAAGTGGGCAGGGAAGATATTATTTCCCTATTTTACAGTAAAATCATGCAGCTAGTAGGATGGCAGATCCCAGAATAAACCCAGCTAGATTTTCTAAATACAGGTGCCTTTCAGAGACCAAGTTTGACACTTTCATTACTGAAAGAAAACCATATGTAAAGGATGTCATATATGAAGATCGTTTCATATATGGTGATATTAATATTTATTATGGAACATGCTGAGCAATTGGTTTTACTTTAAATAGGGTAGGCACTAAAATTGTTTAACAAAAGTAAATGTTGAATTGAATATAATCAACTACCATTATGGTTCTGAGATTCACCAAAATTTGTTTACTTACTTTGGGCCAGATGACACAAGTACAAATAAAGCCACCCTACATCTCCCCAAGAAATGTATTCTGCAGTGGAGGAAGTAGTTTATAAATCTGATACCTGCTTTACTTCAATGTTTTAAACAGGCACTAGGATCAAGTGACAAAGACTTTGGGATCTGAAGTGTTGGCACCTATTGTAGAGCAACAGCTTTTAGAGAATTTAAGGGAAAATGTCTCAATATATAACTGTGTGTGTGTGTGTGTGTGTGTGTGTATAAAATTGCACTAGATATGATTTTCGTAAATAAAAGTATTAGTAGTACTGTAAAATATGGAGTAGTCTGCATCCATGTAGTGCTTTTAAAAATTTTTAATGCTTCACCATATATAATTTCATAGTAATAACATTATAATTGTGAACTTTTTGTTTTTAGAACATCATAGGATCAAGTCCTGTTGCAGATTTCTCTGCTATTAAGGAGCTAGATACCCTTAACAATGAAATAGTTGACCTACAGAGGTATGTAAAGTAAAATTCAAGTTGACTGTATAAACATATACACACACACTTTTCTGTTTCTAATTTGTATCTTGGTAAATGCTACTTTATTTAATCGTTCTTGAATTGGGAATCTGTCAAATTTGTTGGGTTTTAGGTTGTAGTCACATTGTATAAATGTGTAAAACACTTATACATGATTTGGCATTTGTGAACATATTTTTCCTAGGCTTTTATTTTAGATAAGATCTGCAGTGTAGGCAAACTTCCATCATCTGTCAACTCCAGTAATGTCATAATGAAACTCATCAACCCATACTAAAATTATGGTTGCTAAAACTCACTTTTGTAAATGGTTGTATTAGGTCACTATATCACCACTCTGCAAGATAGTGCATTATAAATCTTGGTTTTTGTTATTGTAACATTTTTTTCTGTGCCATAGTACTGCTCTTCAGCCTTTAAATTGTTTATTAATGTATCAGGATGTGATGAGTATAACTATAAAACAGGAAAAAATTTAAACAAATTTTGTTTATGGCTTTTACTAAATTGCTATTTGACAAAAGATTAGCCCCTTCTTATTTGTTGGTTTTTAGATGAAGATATTTAATTTTAGTGCAGGGCCCAAACCTGCAAATAAACAATACATAATATGGAATTGTAATGAGTATATAATGAATATGGTGCTTTACAAATTTATTTTTCCCCTCTCAATGATAGTTATAATGCATACTTGTAAACATTTGGAAAATACAGAAAAGGATAATGAAAAGACTGTATGTTCCTTAGAATAATATTTTGTTTTGAGCATTGAAAATCAAAGTAGATAAGAAAAGCTGTATATAACCCAAAGAGTTAGTTGGGTAAAGAATGTTCTTTGTTATTAGTCAGAAAATGAGACATTTCCATGTCTGGTTCACAAAGTTGTTTCTAGTTGAAAATATAAGACATTGAGAGCTCGAGGCAGGATGTCTTTTGTCATTAAAAAAATTTTTTTAATATAATTCCTTCAACTTTTTCTATATAGGTATTTAATTGTGTCAATCAGATTAAATTAGCATGATATTTTTAACTTCAAGAAGGAAAAGCAATAGTTGTAATGTCAGGGCAGTGGTGCTTGGAGCCTCGCGGGCACAGTGCCATTACTTGGAGTCTGTGGAGGCAGCGACATAGTGCTAACTGTGCACTGAGCCTAAGCAGCAGCAGCAGAAGCAGAAGCAGAGGCGTCCCCACCAACCCTTCCAGCCCCTGTGCTGGTGCTGCCACCCTTGCTCCCTCTGTTCTTCCTCCCTTCGTTTATATCATGGCTGATCAACGGACTGAAGAACAGATTGCTGAGTCCAAGGAAGCTTTCTCCCTGTTTGACAAAGATGGTGATTGGCACCATCACAACAGAGGAACTTGGAACTGTCAGAAGGTCACTGGGCCAGAACCCAACAGAAGCCACATTGCAGAACATGATCAAAAAGGTGGAGGCTGACGGTAATGGCACCATTTTTTACTATGATGGCTAGAGAAATGAAAGATACAGACAGTGAAGAAGAAACTGGTGAGGCATTACAAGTCTTTGACAAGAATAGCATTGGTTATATCCATGTGGCAGAACTGTGTCATGTTGTTACAAACTTGGGAGAAAAACTAACGGATGAAGAAGTGGATGAGATGATCAGAGAAGCAGATATTGTTGGAGATGGACAAGTAAACTATGAAAAATTCGTACAGATAATGACCGCAAGATGAAGACCTACTTTCAATTCCTTCTCCCCACCCTTCCCCAGAAGAATGAAATAGAATCTTTTACTTACCTCTTGGGAAAACAAAAAACAAAAAAACAAGCTTATTTACTCCTTCTGTTTTCTATATAACAAAACCTTCAAAAGTACCTCATGTCCACACACACAGAATCTTCATGTATTGCCTGGTGGTCCTGTCCCCTAAAGATCAAGCTACACAGTAGTTTTATAATATAAATACTTGTACTACATTAATGATAAGGAAGCACTTAGTGGACTCCTTGCAGTTCCACTGCTAATGATTAATGTGCTGCTTGGGCTGGCCAGTTTTTCATGCGTACGACTTGACAGTGGAGCACAGTCAGGCATTTGTATTGAAAATGAAAAATGAAAAAACAAATTTAAAAACCTGTTCAGATGGATTCAAGTTCAGTTTGTGAGTATAAATTGTCATAACTGGTTTATTCAAAACTAACAGTTAAAATTGGTTTATGTCAGCATGCTGTGCAGAAAAATGGGTGAAGGATAAACTGTTTAGTTGTAGCTTCACTTAGCAGGATGGTCCTCTTGTACTTCCATGTGCCCTGACCCATGGTGACGATGATACACATCCTGATGGCATGCTATGCATATTGATTTAGTGTTATCCACATTGTACTAGAGGTGTCACCGTTCACACAAATTTTTAAAAAGAAACCTTTACTGAGGGAGCATCTTTGAACTGTTTTTAAAACCTTCTGAACCATGACTTGGAGTCAGCAGAGTAGGCTGTAACTGCAGACTTCAGCACAAGCATCAACAGCTGTTTAAGTAATTAAACTTCGTGTCTGTTCCAAGTTGTAAATGTTAGTCTTTTTTTTTTCCAATAAAAAGACCATTAACGTAAAAAGAAATAGTTGTAATACCATAATCTTTTCAAGTATCTGTATCTCCCACCTGAGCCCAAGACCTATATTTTCATTTGCCTACTAGAGAATGTCCAGTAGCACATGACTTCCTAATCTTCCCCTGACCACTATCCTTGTCTTGTTTATTTGCCTTTCTCAGTGACATCACCATTTATCTAGTCACTCAGGCTAGAAATCTGAGATTTTTCTTCCTCTTTTTTCTTCTGTCTTTGAAATGTTTCCTGAAATCACTCCTACCTTTCTGTCTCCTTTGCCTGGTCACCTCCTCCTGATCTTTCAAATCCCATCTTAGACATCACTTCTTCTGGAAGAGGGGGCCTTCTCTGACTTGTTTACCTTCCAGCCCTCATACTTACCAAATCTTACATAGTTTTAATATTTATAGTAGTCATAGCATTTACCATACTTTATTATAATTGTCTGTTTTATTTGGATCTCTCAATAGCCTATGTACTCTTTTTTGAGAGAGAGAGAGAGAGGGCGCAAGTGAGTGAGGGGCAAAGAGAGAGAAGTGGGGCACAAGCTCACCTGAACCAGGGCTTCAGCTCACCCGATGTGGGACTTGAACTCATGAACAGTGAGATCATGACTTGAGCCAAAGTCAGATGCTTAACACCTGAGCCACCCAGGCACCCTAGACTTTGTACTTTTAAACATAAAGACTATTTGCTTGTTCACTGTTCTATCCCTAATGCTTAGCTTATATAACAGATGAGAAAATAATTTTCAGTATTGTTGAAATCTGTCCTGGCTGTACTATTGCTTCTGTCTTAGTTTTCCTAACCCTTAATCTCTTCTCTGGATTACTATTGTAACCTCTTAATTGATTCTGTGCTTTGAGTCTCTCCTTCCTTCCTTTGCACCTCCAACTGATGTACAAAATACAACTCAGATCTCTGAGTGACTTCTTATCCCCAGCTGGATTCAGCTCACTTTTCTGAATATGGTTTAAAAGCTCTTATTTCAGGTGCACCTCGGTGGCTCATTTGGTTAAACATCTGACTGTCAGCAGAGAGCCCACTTCGGATCCTCTGTCTCCCTCTCTCTTTGCCCCACCCCCCCGCCAAATAAATAAACTTTAAAAAATAAAAAGCTCCTGGGGCGCCTGGGTGGCTCAGTCAGTTGAGTGTCAAACTTCGGCTCAGGTCATGGTCTCGCAGTTTGTGAGTTCGAGCCCCGCCTCCGGCTCTGTGCTGTAGCTCAGAGCCTGGAGCCTGCTTCGGATTCTGTGTCTCCCTCTCTCTGCCCCTTCCCCGCTCATGCTCTGTCTCTCTCTGTCTCTCAAAGGTGAATAAACGTTAATAAAAAATTAAAAAGCTCCTTTTTCATGTTTTCCTTTGGTATCCTGACCATTCTTTTGTCTTAGCCACCTCCCAGAGTAAAGTAGAATCCTTTTCTTTGACACCATCAACATCCTTGAGAGCAGACACTATGTGTTTGCTCGTGTACTTTCAATGTTGAGCATAGTGCTCTACATTTTGGTTTCATTCCTCTTCTCCAGTCATGTGGTGGGTGGACCTCTCATGTCAACATGCCACACATTTTTATTCTTCTGTGCCTCTCATCCAGTTGTTCCCCTTTGCCTGAGCACAGCTTTTACCTTGTAAACTTTAACTTATGCTTCAAGACCCAGCTTAAATATCATCTGCTTTGTCAAACCACTAAAATCTTGATTGCTGATTGCTTTGTTTCCCTTTCTACTTCTAGAAACTTTATTCCTTTGTAATAATACTCACCATATTTTATTGTGGTCCTTTTGTTCCCCCTCCTTAATTTGAACTCCTTCAGGGCAGGGGCTATGTCCTATTTACTTGGATAGGTCTAGAAGTTAAGGCGCACAGTATCTGATACAACAAAATCTCATTATAGGTTAGCAGGTTGAATGAATAAATCAAAGTATGTTATAAATATTAGAATATTTCCCAGACTTAATTCCTGCCAAGTTTATGACAGACTAGGAGCCATATATTAAAGGATGAAAGGGCAAAAGATATGAATAATAGCTTATTTTGAAGACTGTAGAAGAGGATTTTACAGATAAAAGGATCTTTAATCCTCACAGGGGCATTAGGTTATTGGGCTGTTGTTTCATATTTTGACAACCTGTTTTTGTGTCAGGGATTTCCTTTGAGAGTCCAATGAAGGTTTTTAGATTCTATCCCCTGCCCCCCAAAGAACATATGTATCCATGTATACCATTTTGCATTTATTTCAGGAGTTCCCAGACACTTGAAAACTATCCATGAATCCATTTTTAAGAACCCTTGCTCTGAAAGTAAAGTGTCTCAAATAGAGAAGTTCTTGACAGTGAAAAATCAAAACTTGCTTCAGTCACTAAGATAGCGTGGCGGTGGTGAATTGTGCTGAGGCAGGAGTTAATATTTATTTGCCTTCTGTCAGCTTCTACTTCCTTCCTGTCTCTGTCCTTTTAGCAAGAACATCAGGAAATAAAAGCTACATCCTGTCAGGCCAGTTTGTTATCCTGGTTTTGGACCAGTAAGCAAGATAGGTAATTACGATGATAGTCATTATGTATTGTGTTATGCTTGCTTTATGTAATTTCTCTAATTCAGTTCTTGCAATATCACTAGCAGGTAAGTAGTTTTATCCTGATTTTTCAGATGAAGAATACATGAGTCTTCTTTTCTAGGAAGGTTTCCTTGATATCTACCTCAGCTTGGAGAGCATTCAATTTCCTTTTCTCAGAACACTTATAATACTGAATTATATTTCTTTCTCCAGTAGATTGTGAACTATGTGTGATAGCAGAGACTGTCTCTTATTTCTAATGAGGCAACATAGTATATTACTTCAGAGCATGGCTTTCTAACTAGATTGTGTAGTTTGACATGTGACATGACTTAGCCGAGTAACTTAGTTGTCTGTGCCTCAGTTTCTTCATCTGTGAAATGGAAATGTGACCAATACCATGTAAAATGCTTAATATCTTTCTTGAAATGTGATAAATTCTCAGTACATGTTCATAGTTGTCATCATCATCATCATCATCCCCAATTCCCAGCTCAGCACTTAAAGCACAACATTTACTGAATAGGTGCTCAGCAAACATTGGTTGGAGTAGCTGAATGAACATTCTCATTCCCTGGTTGAAGAGAGACTGGAACTTTGTAGTCAGGTAGCCAGAATCCATGTTCCTAAATATATAGATCTCTAACTCAGTCATATTAAAGAATTGATTTTTTAAAAATCTATTTAAGGCAGGGGCACCTGGGTGGCTCGGTCAGTTGGGCGTCCGACTTCGGCTCAGGTCATGATTTTGCGGCTCGTGGGTTTGAGCCCCGCATCGGGTTCTCTGCTGACAGCTCAGAGCCTGGAGCCTGTTTTGGATTCTGTGTCTCCCTGTCTCTCTGTCCCTCCCCCACTCATGCTCTGTTTCTGTCTCAAGAATAAATAAAATATTAAAAAAACCTATTTAAGGCAGTGTTAGCATACAGTTTGAATTATTTATTTATTTAAATATTTATTTTTGAGAGCCAGACAGAGTGTGAGTGGGGGAGGGGCAGAGAGAGGGAGACACAAAATCCAAAGCAGGCTCCAGGCTCTGAGCTTTCAGCACAGAGCCCGATGCAGGGCTTGAACTCCCCAACCGTGAGATCATGACCTGAGCCAAAGTCAGACACTTAACCAACTGAGCCACCCAGGTGTCCCCAGTTTGAATTTTTTTTAAAAAAATTATGCTTTTGGTTTAGTTAAGTTCAAATACCATTAGGAACCATTAGCTCTGAAGAGAGCATTGCTTATACTATTGTATCTGGAGCTCTTTTGCTTATATGATCCAACCTGGCCTGTTTCTGACCCTGTAAAGATTTGTGGTACTCCTTGATCTCAATTGTGATTACCTCAGCAATGGTGTTACTGATAGAATGACTGAAGCTTTAGGTTATAGTGTGCTTTTGTTTGGTAATAAGGAGTCAGTCTAATTAATTTTCACACAAAGTGCATGGCTCAGTATTTAAAACCTTTATTTAGGGAGACTTCCCTTATTTGAAACCCTCCCTGATAAAGTTTGAGTCTGTACTGTCTATCTAATACAGCCACATGTGGCTACTGAGCACTTGAAATATAGCTAATCCAAATTAAGATGTGCTATTAGTGTGAAATGTACTGGATTTCAAAAAGGAATGTAAATATTTTGGCTATATTGGCTTAAATAAAATGTATTATAATAAATTTTACTTGTTTCTTTTTACTTCTTAAAATATAGAGCATTTAAAATTACATATGTGACTTTCATTGTATTTCTTTTGGATCTGGTCTCAATCAGTTGTAGTCTGTAGAAATTACATTTGCTTGTGTTATTTTGTGGCACTGGTAGCTTATTAAGGGGTTCTTCCCTGGTTTAAGAAAGCAGTAATTTTTTTTTAGTTTATTTATTTTGAGGGGCGCTGGGTGGCTCCATCTGTTAAGCATCTGACTTTGGTTCAGGTCATGATCTCATGGTTTGTGGGTTTGAGCCCCGTGTCAAGCTCCATGCTGACAGCTCAGAGCCTGAAGCCTCCTTTGGATTCTGTGTCTTCTCTCTCTGTCCCTTCTCTGTTCCCACTCTTTTCTCTCTCTTTCAAGATAAATAAACATTTTAGAGAAAGCTTATTAATTTTGAGAGAGAAAGAGAGAGAGTATATGCATGTGAACAGGGGAGGGACAGAGAGAGAGGGACAGAGAGAATCCCAAGCAGGCTCTGCACTGTCAGCGCAGAGCACAATGCAGGGCTTGATCTCATGAACTACCGAGATCATGACCTGAGCTGAAATCAAGAGTTGGATGCTTAACTAACTGAGCCACCCAGGTGCCTCAAGAGAGCAATAATTTTTAAGATGTGTTAACAGTCTGTCTTTGGGAAACAAAAGTATCTACTAAGAAGTTTCAGTTCCTGAAGGATTTAGAAATGAGTCTCTACCCATCTATTTAAGTTCTAACTGGCATACTCTGGATGCTTGATTGAAACTTTCAAAAAGCCAGTAAATGTACCTTTATACTAGTAAATCATATAATGGTAATAATAATAAATAAATAAAGGCAGCTGACATTTATTAAGCACTTATTGTGTGCTGGCGTTGTGCTGAAGTCTTTCTAGATGTAATATAAATTAGTCCTTATCAACTTCAATATTTTGCTTATTAAACATTTTTTAATGTTTATTTATTTTTGAGACAGAGAGAGAGAGCATGAGGTGGGGAGGAGCAGAGAAAGAGGAGACACAGAATCTGAAGCAGGCTCCAGGCTCCAAGCTGTCAGCACACAGCCCAACACGGGGCTTGATCTCACAGACTGTGAGATCATGACCTGAGCCAAAGTCAGATGCTTAACTGACTGAGCCACCCAGGCGCCCCTCCTTATTTTATAATTAGGAAAACTAAGGCCTTGTTTTACATTTTTTTCTTTTACTATTTCCGTCTCCTTTTGTCTTGTCAGATAAGTAGAATAAATTAATTATTTGGGGTTTGCAAAATAAGCTTTTATTTCTCCTTTAAAAAAAAAATTGAACCATCACATGTTGGATTCTGCCACTGACGAGGCAGTGGTCATGTGAGCCACACTCCAAAGTTTGTGTTTTTCCTGGTTCTAGCTAGGCTTTCTTTTCAGTAATTTATCTTTGTGAATATCTTCTCTAATTTATTTTTCAAAAGTAAAACTCATTAAAACAGCCTCTCAGAATTAATTTAGTTATTCCCATAATACCTATAGCATTTGTCTTACAGTTTTATAATTAATGGTTATGTTTGTTTCCCCAGCAAGCTATAGGTAGGGGCCTAACTTTAATCCTTGTTTAGCATGTAGTAGATATTCAATAACTGTTGAATGAATGAAGTAATATATAGTCATATAGAGATTGTATATTTAAGGCAACTTGTAGAGAAATTAAATACTTAAGGTACAAATTAATGTCTTTACTCCAAAACTTTAACTCAAGTTTTTATCAACTCACTGTGAGTTCTTGGAGTGAAATGCTGTCTGACTTTCAGACTGGTTTGAATTAGAAGTCAAGACTTTCTCCTCAACTGTCTATAATTGTTACTCTACTCTAACTCAAGATTTCTGGCAGTTCTCAAGATAAGCAGCGTCAGAGTGTTCTATTACCTTTCTAGCAATTGTCATCAGTTTTCTGAGCAATAAGAGTCTCTATTTCCTCTCCTCTTCTTCAGAACAGAGGCCAGCAGAGAAGGAAGAGCTATGTGGTAAATGCCATTTGGAGTTCAAAAAAGCTCAGCTCAGAAACCTTTAAGGACTCCCCTTGCCTCTATATTAAAAGTCTGTCTTACGTAGTACTGAAGTTCTTTTATAATCTTACCTTGATCTTCCATTCCAGGTTTATTTATTTACCACCCTGAACCCTTCATCCTAGATAAGTTAGTCTACTATCTAGAATTTTCTCACCTCTGCGCTTTCTTTTTTTTTCTTTATTTTTTATTGTGATAAAATATACATGGCACAAAGTTTACTATTTTAGCCATTTTTTTTAAGTTTATTTATTTTGAGAGAGAGAGAGAGAGAGAGAGCAAGCATGAGCAGGAGAGAAGGAGGTCTGGAGAGAGAGGGGAAAGAGAGAATCCCAAGCAGGCTCAGCGCTGTCAGTGCAGAGACCAATCATTGCAGGTCTCACACCCATTTTAGCCATTTTTAAGCATATAATACGGTGGCATTAGGTGCATTCATGTTCTTGTACAACTATCACCACTATTCATCTGCAGAACTTTTTCATCATCCCAAACTGAATGATTTAATTGGACTTGATGGCAACTTAACTTTAATGACATATAAAATTCTATTCCTATAAGCTCTATTCTCTCCATTTTATGTTATTGATGTCATAAATCACATCTTTATACATTATGTATATGCTCTCAGATTTATTATTTTTTACACATTGTCTTTTAAATTCTGTAGAAAATATAAAGGGGAGTTGCAAACCAAAATTAAACTAATAATGGGTTTTGTTCTGGTCCATGTATTTACCTTCACTGGAGATTTTTGTATTTTCATATGGCTTCCAGTTACATTTAGTAGCATCCTTTCCTTTCAACCTGAAGTACTCACTTTAGCATTCCTTGTACCAATGGTGAGGAAGTCCTCAGCCATTGTTTATCTGGAAATATCTGAACTTTGCTTTCATTTTGGAAGGCCAGTTTTACCAGATAGTGTTTTTAGTTAACAGTTTGTTTCTTTGTTTTTCTTTTAGCATTTGTGTATGTCATTCCATGGCCTTTTGGCCTTCAAGGTTTCTGCTGAGAAATCTACTGATAATCTTATTGAGGATCCTTTGTATGTGACAGGTCTTTCTTACTGCTTTCAAGATTCTGTCTTTAAGCAGTTTTATTATAATGTATCTCAGTGTGGGTTTCTGGGTTTTCCTGCTTGGAGTTTGTTGAACTTCTTGGATTGTAGATTGGTGTATTTTATCAAATTTAGGAAGATTTCTTCTTAGTCTTCTTTGCTCTTAGTCTGCCATTTTGCTGATATCCCATGTGTTTTCTCGCATAAGCTCTCTTTCCTTTTGAAATACCATTTTTCTATCTAATACTCATTGTTTCCTTCAAAGCTTAGCTGAAGTCTCACCTCCTTCACAAAGCATTCCCAGGCTGGAGTAATTTCTGTTGATATACATAGCACTTAGTATCTGCACAGCTTATTTTGCAGTTAATGATCTGCCTTCACTGATTGATTAAGCAAGCCATTTCTGACCCTCTCCAAGGACAGTCATGTGCCTACCTTCTGTGTTCCCACAACACCTTGTGCTTGCCTGTTCTAGCACCGAGTACACTGCATCGTGACTTTCTTTTTATATTTTTCTGCCAAATCCCTCACATACACTGCTAATGGCAAGTACCTATCTCATTGTTTTTTGTATCATTAAAGTTTAGCACGGTGACAGTATGTAGTAAGTAGGGTTCAGTGTTTGTTGAATCAGTAGATAGGTCTTAAAGTTGCATAGGGAGTTTTGTTATGTATATTCTTTTTCACTCCTTGCAACAACTCCTACATGCGTTATATAAGGTAGATATTATATTCAATTTATTTTGAGGAATTGGCTTACACAGTTGTGGAAGCTGGCAAATCTGACAGGACAATCCGGTAGGTTAGAGACTCTGGGAAGAGTTAATGTTGCAGCCCAAGCCCAAAAACAGTTTGGAGATAGAATTCTCTCTTCCTTTGGGGAACCTCAGTTTTTTTTCTTTTAAGGACTTAAACTGATTGGGTGAGGCCCACCCATACTGTGGTGAGTAATTTACTCAAAGTCTACCTTCTTAAATATTAATTTCACCTAAAAAAAAAAAAATCTCTATAGTAACTGCCAGACTGGTATTTAACCAAATACCTGGGTACCATGGCCTAGCCAAGTTAATGCATAAAATTAACCATCACAAGGGGTAAAAGGACCCAGAGCCTGAACCCTACCGGGAAATCTCTACCTGCCTTTCACCTCAGCTTTTTTATGTAAAAACTTTATTACTCATTAGGCAGGGACAACAAATGTCCCCAGCTCCTGGACTCACATTTGCCCACCTTCATCATTTCACAGGAATACTTTTTCCTAAGAATG
This sequence comes from Panthera uncia, assembly GCF_023721935.1. Taxonomy (NCBI): domain Eukaryota; kingdom Metazoa; phylum Chordata; class Mammalia; order Carnivora; family Felidae; genus Panthera; species Panthera uncia. The sequence continues at coordinate 64,175,563 of NW_026057585.1, forward strand.
AATGAGATAATCCATGTAAAGTGCTTATCACATAACATCTATCATGTAGTAAAGGTTTAATAAATGGTAGTTTTCATAATTAGTAATATAGTAGTAGTAGTATAGCAGTAGTTATTGTTGTTGTAAAGGTAGTACTCGTAGATACAGTAGTGGCAATAATAATTTTCTAATGAATTTTTATTTTATTTATTTATTTTTAAAGTTTATTTTGAAAAAGAGCATATGTGGGGGGGGGGGGCAGAGATAGAGGGAAAGAGAGAGAATCCCAAGCAGGCTCCATGCTGTCAGTACAGAGCCCAATGCTCAGGGCTCAAACTCCCAAACCATGAGTATGACCTGAGCTGAAATCAGGAGTCCAACACTTAACCAACTGAGCCACCCTGGCACCCCTACCATAGTTTTCTATTAGTTCCAAATGAAGGCATCCTAAATAAAGATCCTGACTGCCTTGTCTTTGGTCATGGGCCTGTTCTTGAATAATCCCTGTGATGGTGAGCTGGTGTACTGTGACTGGTTAAGCTTTGGTCAGGAGCCAATCCCTGGCCACAATCCCTGGCCAATCATTGCTCAGAGAGGTTGAATCTGTAAAGAGGTGGCCTTGTCTACTTGAACTGTATGGGCAGAAAGGTGATAGTTGAGGGAGAAAGAGAGGAACAGTCTCCTAAAAGAAAGATTGCTGGGTCCTAGGAGAAGGGAAGGTCAGCCAGAACAAATAGTTGTTACTACAGTGATTTAAGTACGGTGCCATGTGATAGAGCCAGTATTTGAATTCTGGACTATTTAATGCCAAATCTTTTGCTTTGAAAACCATATAATGAGTTTCTAAAAGTAGAGATAGTTATTTGAATATTAGGCAAGATTTAGGGGGCAGAAATTTCTGTGATTACATTACATATTCTATACATTAGATCAGTGTTTTCTTTTCTTTTTTTTTTTTTTTTTTTAACGTTTTTATTTTTGAGACAGAGAGAGACAAAGCATGAACGGGGGAGGGTCAGAGAGAGGGAGACACAGAATCGGAAACAGGCTCCAGGCTCTGAGCGGTCAGCACAGAGCCCGACGCGGGGCTCGAACTCACGGACCGCGAGATCATGACCTGAGCCGAAGTTGGCCGCTTAACCGACTGAGCCACCCAGGCGCCCCTAGATCAGTGTTTTCTAAAATCTTTTGCAACCCATAATTCCTTTTAAGAAATTTAAAAATTACTCCGCCAACGTTATTTAAAATTCTAAGTAATGTTAATGTTATCAGTAAAAAAGTGAGCACAGCATAGGCTCAAAGCCTGCTTTTTTCCTAATTACATGATATCTTGTACAATTTACCTTGCAAATCTTAAGATGGTAGAGATATTAGCATCTGCATAATGAAAATTAAGGCTGAGGCTCTGAAAGGTTATATGATAATCAGAGTCAAAAAAAAAAAAAGAAAAACAAAAAACAAAAGCGGTTTCATTGCAGAGCCAGGTTAGAATCTTAGTCTCTGGTTTTTAGTCCTATTTTCTTGTCCTCCATAAGACCTTAAATGCCTTACTGAATAATAGTGTAGTAATGAGAATAGTAACAAGAGTAATGAGAATAGCTTGCTTTTCTGTGTTTTCTTGATAGATTTATTGGCAGTTAAGCTACTTAATAATAAGAGCCCAAAATGTGCCCCAAAATATTTTATTTTCTTATTTTATTTTATTTCATTTCATTTCATTTCATTATCCCATTGTGCAAGTCAGGGAGAGGGGCAGAGAGAGAGTTGGAAAGAATACTGAGCAGGTTCCACATTCAACACCAAGCCTGACACACAGTTCAGTCCCACGACCCTGGGATCATGATCTGAGCTGAAATCAAGAGTCAGACGCTCAACCAACTGAGCCACCCAGGCGCCCCACAAAAAGATTTTTATAAGTAAGTTTCAGGATTGAAAAAGTTACCTTCATGAGTTCTAACTAACTGATTTTTGGTTTCCAACTAGTTTCTGTTCTTTATTGCTTTCTGGTTGGAAGAGAATGGGTATTTATGTTCAGAAAAAAGACATAAAACTGTTTCTGGGAAGGGCTTTGAAGGTGACTTAATCCTGTTTCTCTGACAGTATTGGTATTATATCAAAATTAAGACAGATGGCTCACTCCCTTCTTGCCATTAAACAGAGCCTGGGAAAATGAAAGTGAATTGCATGGACTCAGGTTCCCCGAATTTGCTTGTTCTTGGGAATAGGTTTTGACTACTCTATGTAGGTTTATACAGTTATCCAGGCTTCTGAAAGCTTATCTTGGGCTTTGTTTTTCTTGCTGGTTCACATACTAGTTTCCATCAAATCAGAACCGGCAGCTTTTAGAAACCAGGGAGATATTGGCTTTGGTATTTGTGGATTCTTTAGGATGTGCCAGGATCTTGGGAGTGAATTGGGTCAAAGAGATGATCTAAGATAGAAGGTATGTAGAATCACTTCTTTTCCCTTCTGGAAGTTACTAAGCTGAAGGCTATAGCTTTTCCTGTCATCCAAGATGAGTAGTGCTTTGGGAAAAATGCTCACACACCTATTTTTGAAATATATCTTACATCTGTCTTATCCACATATATTGGTGGGCTCCTTAGGAAACTGCATATAAATATTTTTTTATTGTGGCACTGAATCTTGAAAAGAATTAGGTTATTGAATTAGTACTGTTAAACAGAATGCTTTGTATAGTTGTGCATTCATCACCTGTAGAAAAACAGGTGATGTTACTTGAAAGAAAGGAGAATGTAAAATATATGACCAAGTACCTAAGCACCTTTGTGCACCTGAATATATTTAGGTATTTTTACTTGCCTGAAATGGGAAGGATAGCTATAGAAGTTGAGTCTGTGGAATACCACAGAATAGCAATTTGGCATCCCTGAAATTATAATCTAAGTTAATAAGAAAATTATTTGATCTTTAGTCTAATTTATAGGATAGATTTTCAACTGTGATGGTTTTATAGAAGGTAGTATAACTGATTTTATTTTTTTTTTGAATTTTCTGTTTAGTAATGTATGTTATACTACTTGATTTTGATAATAAAGAAGTTACCATGAGGCCAGAATTTTACTAGATAAAAGTGGATTAAAAAATTTTACTGATCTCAGTACTATGAGAATTAATGCCTTAAGATTCCGTATTTATTATATAGTTTGAAATGATCTTCATGATATGTTTGGAGATATCACCACTGCTATCCTCATTCCCACACCCAAAATTATGAAGAAAAATTTGTACCTTCTAAACTTCTTCCATTTTACCCAAACATAGACTATATTTGCTGGTTAGAGCTGACAGTCCTTTCTAATCTGTTTTCCATTTTGCACCAAGTGAGCTTCTTTTTTTTTGTTTTTTGCTCTCTTTTTCTTCTGTCTTGGCTACATTTTGTCAGCTCACTGCTTTCTTGCAGCCCTGTTTTCCTGCCTGCACACTTGATCTCTGAGCAGACACTGTCAGTAATAGGAGTTAACAGAGAAGCAGAATGGATTGAATACAAACACACACGTTAGTGGGTATATTGCTGGTCTATGATACTGTGTGATGTTTTCTATTTTTGTTACTAGCTACTGTCAGAAACAAGGGGCAGAATTGATACTGACCTTGTGTGGAATGCCTCTGAGAATTTGGGATTGGGGGAGGGGGCTAGTTTTTCATGTGACTTACCTCTGACATGCTGCAGCAGGAATGAAAACACTCTTCTGTTCACATAAGGAGGAAAGAAAAAATTTCCAAAATTGAGCTTGCAGAATATGTGTGGTATATATACTTAGATTTTTTCTTCCTGTGATTTCTATTTTTTAATGTTACCTAAATTTATAAGGGTTAGAAGTGGGGGATGACCTTTGCATAATAAGTAGATTGAGGTATGGGAGGAACAGGCTGCCACAATGATTCGCATGGTAAGGGACTGTTTAAAATCTCCACAACATCGTGACCCACATAGTGAACCATCTGACAAGCGGTTAGTGAGCCATCTCAAGTGTTTAAAAGTAACAGTATACAAACAGCTTTTATTCTTGTGCTTTTTTTTTCTCCCTCACAAATCTTAGGAACATTGTGCCTGTATTTCCAAAAGAGTTGATTTTTTCTGCGTTTAAAATATCACCTCAAATAGGTCAGAAATATAAATGTAGCATTAATATTGACCCTTAGGTATCCCCTCCGGTATAATTTTCCCACTCTTCTTTATGCTACAGCTTAATGGAGCCTGAGCCTACATTTGGGTGATGTCTGGGATGAAACTGAAATACAGTCCTGAAGCTCTAAGGAGAAACTCTGTAGTACTAGTCTGGAGGACTTAGTGAATGCCTCCTCCCTTCTTCATGTGGCCTTCTTTTACCTTTGCACCCACCCCAAAAATGTATTGCTTCAGAATTCTATGGATTTCTCTCTCACTTTGTAGAAAAGAAAAGAAAAAATGAAGGGAGCAAGTCCTTGTGTGTGTGTGATTTCAGTACCAACAGGCAGTTAAACTTATTACATCAAAAGAAATAGCTTTATAGTAATTCTGAATCTAAGGTTGTTTAAGACTGATTCATTAGAAATCTAGCTCTGATGGAAGCATATGAGAATTTAGATAATGGTATTTCAAAGTAGAAGTGGATCCTGGTATGTTTGATCTGAAGAATATAGAAAGAGATAAATGCTCATATGATTCTTTTTTTACTTCGTATACGTTGTTTTATGTATTTGATCAATTGGAATTGATAAGTGGTCCTAAAATAGCTTTTTTAAGCAGAGCGGTATTTCATAGAGCAAATGGCTTGTGTATTGACAGTCTTTTCCATTTTCTCTATGTTGTTTCATTCTAAAATTGGTACACACCAGTGATTTAAGGGGAAATTAACACTTCAATAAATGTCCTTTTCCTTAATATTGTTGGCTATTTCTATTAGCCATTTTCATTTGATTTGACGGTGGTACTTAAGGGTTAAGCTTACAGAGCTGATGCAACCCCTCCTTTTTTTCACCAGCGGTTTTCATTGGACATTATTTCCATAGCAACAGTGAGATCAGTGAAACCTGAGTGTTTCATTGATTATTTTTCTCCTCTTCCTTTTTTAATCTATTCTCTTTTCACCACATTTTAGTGAGAAAGCATTTTTTTTTTTTTACAAACAGAGCTTATATTGATTTCTATTCCATAAATAATTAAAAGAGGGTGGAAAAATCTGCCCTTCGCTTAAAAATTGAATGTTTCACTATGTATTTAAAAAGCGATTCAGGATTAGGAGGATGGATAACCATACCGGCTGTAGCTGATGTTCTCAAATATTCTTGCATTGTTTGCTGGTCTTCTAGGGAAAAGAATAATGTGGAACAGGACCTTAAGGAGAAAGAAGATACTATTAAACAGAGGACAAGCGAGGTTCAGGTAAATGATCTGTAAAATTGAGTATTCTATTTCTGATTTAGGATTCATTTTAAATGTATAGGGTCATTTACTATGTGATGGTTGTGGTATTGATGAGTAGGTCTAGGGAAAACCTGTTATTTATGTAATATAAATATTTGCCTTTTGCAAAATGATTCTTTTTCTCTGAATTCTGGCCTACAAAGATTACACTGCGATGAGAAAGCAGTATTTTTCAGCATAAATTTCTAGTTTTGAAAGTATTTTTAAGATAATATTTGCCTACATATTATATTATTAAAGGTAAGTTTGAATGACTTACGATGTAAATATTATTACACTAATAAAATTAAATGAGTGAGATTGTCATTATCACCACCATCATCATCAAAACGCAAATTGGTTTTTATGAATGTGAAATTTTGTTAGCTAGGAGACCTAGTATTTTTAAAGGGCTGTTTCTCATAATACTGGTAGGATGGGAACTGAAACAATTTAAAATAGCATTTTGTAAGTTAATTAGCCAGGGTATCTTAAACTTTAGCATAAAGAGATTTAATTCATTTTCACTAAGTGCTGTGTTAAGTAGCTTCATTTTACAAATAGAAAAGATAATAAAACCTCAATTTTTGATTAAGAAATGGTACAAAAAGGGGTATTTCAAACATTAAAAATATAGAAAATTTGGCAGTGTTGCATTTAGAGCAGTAAACAATGCATGTGACCACTGTTTCTTGAATGCTATACCAGTGCATACAGGAGGTCGGACATAGAAGCACTGTTATCAGTTGCCAGTAAGAGAGCTCATGGATGGGCCTTTTAAAACATGTTACTTATATGTTGGATTTCCCTGTTTGTGCTGATAGTTGACAATGGATGAAAGCTCTAAATTAGTAGATCCATTGTTTTGTTTTGATGTAGGACATACACCAGAGATTGTCTATCAGATGGACTATGCCTGGGTGGGAAGAATGATTTACTGAGATATTGAGGAAGAAGCCAAAGAGACTTCTTGTTACAAGTTTGTTATTTTATTAGATTACTACGTTTACTATATATATGGAAATTTTCCTAAAGGTGATGGAAAAGTCAAGAGGTCATTACTAATATATTTCCCTTTGTGATACTGAAATGAGGGGTAGTTACTTCAATTACGTTATTTTTGTGCAGTTTTTGAGCTTCTTAGGAAATGCAAAAGAGTCACAGACTTTAAGCAGTTCTTGCTGAAAATAACTTAAGAATAGAAGATAAAATAATCTATGTTTCCTCAATCTGAAGAGATAGATATAGTTACTGATATAATACTGGACAGCTTCTAAATTTAGCCAGATGGTATTTCAAAGTACAAAGGTTTTTGCAGTAGGCAATATCTTGTTATTAGTGTACATCTACTTGTTGGTTTTTCCCTATTGCGTCTTTTGAAGAGGTGAGTTTTTAAAAGGCTGGTTTGGAGCAACACTAGAATTTATATTGTTCCTTTTAGGCTAAGTGGGCTATCCTTGAATATTTGATTTCTTACCATTTGAGAAGTTTTGTTATCAGTCAAAATTTCTTCATGATTTCTTTGTTCTTTTTCACTTAGAAATTATGGTAAGGTATATGTTAAATCGTAAGCTTTGCTAAATCCAAAATGTCTTATTGGCAGGAGTCTAAATTATTTGATTTTTCTGATCAGGTGCTGTAAATAAAAGGCATCTTGGAGCATGCTTAGTACAGATGAAGTTGTAATGTTTGAACATAAGTTCATTGAAAAAAGAACATTGGATTAAAGCTTTATATTAGATTTATTATTCATTCTACCCCTAAACAGGTATCTCTGTATTATCATGGTAATGAAACACTAAATTAAGAATGACATGGATAAATGACATCTACATGTAATTAAAACTTTTCATTTTAGTGATTATTTTCAATTTTCTGAAGTACAAGACAGCTTACAAGAACTGATAATAAGTAGATTTCATTGTCTGTTGGTTAACTCTGATTTATACATTAATGAAGCACAGACTAAGGAATAAGATGGATAATTAAAATCTGTAAGTAATCCCAAGTCCTAGTGCTTTATTTTCTAATTTCTCTGGCAAAAGGCAATTAGCTAGAGTTATTAATTAATAGCAAAATTAAAGAACTTCACTGCTTTCTTTTTTTTTTAATTTTTTAATGTTTATTTATTTTAGAGAGAGAGAAACAGAGCGTGAGTGGGGGAGGGGCAGAGAGAGAGGGAGACACAGAATCTGAAGCAGGCTCCAGGCTCTGAGCTGTCAGCACAGAGCCTCGTGAACTGTGAGATCGTGACCTGAGCCTTAGTCGGACACTGAACCAACTGAGCCCCCCAGGTGCCCCTGAACTTCACTGCTTTCTGATCCCACTTTCTAATGTAGGCACTAATGAGAAATGTCAAAATGAAGCTATCAGGAGGAAAGTAAGGGAATTTTGACCAATCAGTGAATGTCTGCCCAATCCAAACTTGATTGCTTTTCTCCATATTTATAAAGTCATAGATAGTAATTATATGAGCTCATATCTCAAGCACAGAAACCAAATTTACATGTGACCAAAGTGCAAAAGACTAGTTCTTTTTTGTTTTGCAGCTCTGTAGTCTTCCTAATACAGGTAAATTATAAAATCTGCTATGTAATTAATTTATAAATTTTTGTTTCCTGTCTATAGTCCTATGAACTACCATCTTGAAAACTTTCAGCTCAAGACTTTTTTCTTGAAAACCAAAGCAGCAATTAACTTCAAATTTTATTTCCTGAAATGATCACTGTTAACACATATGATAAACCAGCAGTCTTTCTAGTTTATCAAGTTCTAGGGAGAAATTAGACCCAAAGTAACCCAATAGGAAAAAGTTATAAAAGGCCATTCTATCTTAAATGTATATGGTTTGGGCTTTTGTTTGTTTGTTAAGGGGAGAAAGCAGACCCACATTCTTTCCTACCTTAAACTGCCTACATACAATTTTATTAAAATTTTTCTTCTGAGTAAACAAATTAGGAATGCCCTGTCATGTGTGCTTTCTTCAGTGTTGCATAGAAGTTTGTAGAAATAACCTGGTATCAGACAAACTTGAATTCAGTTTTTGATTCTGGCTCTTCATAGGTTTGTAAGTAAGTGATTTAATCACTACATATTAGTTTTCTATTCTGTAACATGGGGTAATAAAAATACCAAACACTTAAAGTTGCTGTAGGAATAAAATGAAATGATGCAGTTACGGGGCCTCACAGAGTGATTGGTACCAGGTAAAATTTCAGTAAATGTTCTGATTAGTAGTAGTATTCTATACCCTACTGTCATCTCCTTATTATCTATCCCTCCTTTATTGTCAAGCTCTTTCTCCTCTGACTCCTATGTTTATTTAGGGCTATCTGCACACAGGACTCACCAATTTGAAAATACCTTGTTTTTGTTGTTTTTGTTTTTTTCTGCAATTGCTGCCACTTTAGCTACCAACCTGGTTTCATTCCTTTCCTTCCTTCCTTCCTTCCTTCCTTCCTTCCTTCCTTCCTTCCTTCTTTCCTTCCTTTTCTTTGTGTGGCCATTTTTTCCCTCTTTCTAGCCTTTCAGTAATCCTGTTTAGTATGCTGTTTACCTGTACCAGTGTGCTTTAATTTTTCTTCCCAGAACTGAGAATAATCATATGACCCAATCTATTGGCCTTTCCTTCATTGGTTCCTGCTTTCTTGAATTGTGCTCTCTGAGATATTCTCCTGCCTCACTGACCCCTTCCTTTCTGTTGCCTTTGCGGAGATTGACTGATACATATGCTCCCACCTTGTTTCCTTCCTTTTCCATGCTGCCTATCATCCATATGCTGGTGACTCCCAAATATTTATCAAGCTCTCTGCTCTCCAGCTTCACATCTCCAGTTAGACATTTTGGTGTTTATCATTTTGAAGTCAGTGTGTCTGAAATGAGTCTCATTTTGTTGAAAAAAAAAATTGGCTTCAATTTTAGACTCTCCTATTTCTATCAGTGTTTTCTTTCTCATTATTGCCACCCTTATTACCTAACATCTGAAATTTTGAAGTCAGATCATAAGTGCTCTTCTTGCCCATCTTCTTCTTGCTTTTCTTCCTAAACCAATTTTAGTATCATGACTCTCAGATGTGAAAATCTTTACTGCTGCCCACTGCCGTGGTTAATGATCGGAGGATGTCGTATCTCATGGGTATATTGGAGGTAGAAAAAAAAAGATGAGATACAAATCCTCCTCCTGCACTACTTGGTTTTTTGTTTTTTGTTTTTGTTTTTTTATTGTCTGCCTCTAAACTATGTGCCCTACATATTCTCTTATTTCCACACTTACATCTTTTGTTGTGGTGATCTAGAATGTTCCCTATCTCCCTGCTTATGTGAATTATCTCCCTGCCTGTGCCTTAAAGCCCAGCTCAAATCCCACCACTTGCCTAAATAAAACTTTTCCTTCTCTGTCCCTTAGTCTACATCAGTATTTCCTTGTCGGAACTCCCAGAGGAGTGTGTATTCAGTTTTTATGGTATGTCCGGTATGTTACCTTATTATGCTAGTGTAGTGTGTATGATTCAGTATCTTCCAGCCTCTCTTGTAAACTCCTTAAGCTAAGAAATTGTACCTTGGAACAAATCTTTCAGTATAGTTGGTATTATTAGATAGAGATAAATTTAAGAAAGCTGTTGACAAAAGAAATGAATAAACTTCAGTTTTATGCATAAAATTTAAAAATAGGACAAGACACACCCAGAAATCATAGAAAGGATTGGGAGCATGGTAGGTATCAAACAGTCAGATTTTTCCATAGAGTTCATACTTGTTTATGCTATTCTCATGCAAAAGAAGCTCCCACTTAGTTATACTTTATCAATAAAGGTTCAGTAATTGATAGTAATTGTCCATTTTTCTTCATTTTAATCACTTAGTTTTTTTTTTTCTTAGATGAAGAGGAAGGACTTATTTTGGGTGGAAGTAAAATTAGATACATGAGCTCAACATTCTTTTCCTAGCGATAATGCTCTTAGAACATGCTGGGAAGCATATGATTGGGAAATAAAGGCAGGCTGTTGATGAGGTTTCTAACACCCACCTACTTTAATAGACTGCCTTTCTGTTCTTTGACCTAAACGTCTTGCTCTACAGTTGATAACTTTTTTATATTAAGAATACTCCTGGGGCACCTGAATGGCTCAGTTGGTTAAGCGTCCAACTCTTGATTTTGGCTCAGGTCATGATCTCATGCACGGTTCACGAGTTTGAGCCCCACAGTGCTATAAGCACAGAGCCTGTTTGGGATTTTCTCTCTCTCCCTTGCTTTCTGTCCCTCCCCTGCTTGCGTGCGCTCTCTCTCTCTCTCTCTCTCTCTCTCTCTCTCGGTGGCCCAGTCGGTTAAGTGTCCTACTCTTGATTTCAGCTCAGGTCATGATCTCACAGTCTGTGAGTTCAAGTCCCATATTGGCTCTGCACTGACAGTGCGGAGCCTGGTTGGGATTCTCTCTCTCTGTCCCTCCCGCTTATATGTGTGTGTGTGGGGGGGTGTGTGTGTGTGGGTGTGTGTGCGTCCACACTCTCTCTCTCTTTGTCCCTCTCTCAAAATAAAAAATAAAATAAAATAAAATAAAAAAGAATATTCCTGGGGTGCCTGGGTGGCTCAGTTGGTTAAGAATCCAACTCTTGATTTTGGCTCAGGTCATGATCTCACAATTTGTGGGATCGAGCCCTGTGTAAGGCTCCGTAAGGACAGCATGCGGCCTGCTTGGGATCCTCTGTCTCCCTGTCTCTTTCCCTCTCTCTCCCTCTCTCTCTCAAAATAAATAAATAAACTTAAAAAAGAATACTCCTATAACTTCCATTTTGAAAATTAGGCCAACATAATGAATGTACCTGATTATTTCTAGTTTTGGATTAGTCTATAGAATTTTTAAGAGCAATTCAATAGCATTTTTATAAGATTTCCAAAATGTGTAAAATTCCCCCTGTTCTCTTTAATAATTCTTCTTCAGGTATAGATATTCTAGTATAAATACATGTCTGTATATATGCTTTGGGGTTTTTAAGTAAGTGTTTTATTCATAAGTTAGTGCTATCTTTGTTTATATTTTGCTCTATTTTATATGAAACAGATGCAAAAGTATTCATGTTGTTAACACTTTGTAGGCTTGTTTGTTTGTTTGTTTGTTTGTTTATTTTTAAGGTTTTTCTTTATTTTGAGAGAGAAAGCACCAGCAGGGAGGGGGAGAGAGAGAGGAGAGAGCAGGAATCCCAAACAGGTTCCACACTGCCAGCAGGGAGCCTGATGTGGGGCTCTAACTCACAAACCCTGAGATCATGACCTGAGCTGAAGACAGACACTTAACTGATTGAGCCACCCAGGTGCCCCAATACTTCTTAGGTTAATACTGAAGTTACTTCTTCAGTTGTGCAACTGACTTGAGTTGCTAAAATGAATTGTTTTAGTCTTTTAATATAGCAAAGAGTTTTTATTTATTTGTTTAAATTCTCTTTTCACTACCTTTGTAGCACTTCATGGGATATAGAAGGATGGGAATGAGTTTATCATTTTCAGTACCTTGTGTGATTTCTAGAAAACAGGACATTTTCCTTGAAAGTTCTTTTTAAATAAAGCCAAGATACCTTCCCTGATGAGGAACCTTTGATGTGACTGCTTTGGTATTTTTCTAAAACAAACCTTGGCACTGTGTTACTGTAGTTTTGTTCACTCCATTCTTGCCATTCTCTAATTGCTGCTATTCTCCTTTCTTCTGTTGATGGAACAGATAGGCAAGTAGAGCATGATCACGGAAAGTAGAGCATAACTAGGAAGGCTTCTGCAAATGTCTTTAGTCACTTACTTCATGGGATGGCATTTGATAGTGCTGAGGTTGTACACAGAGGAGGATTTTCCCAAAGGGCTACCCTAAAGTTAAGAGTCAGTTATCCTAGTTTAGTGGAAGATACTGTTTGTTAGGAGAGCCTGCCACTGCCCTGGTTGAGGGTGAGGTGGGGGTTTGGAGGGGTGAGGGGTGGGTAAGGATCCTTGGGAGATGTGTATCTGTCACCTTTTGCAGTGAAATTTGATTCTTATTCTTGTAGTGTGTATGTTTGCATCTGTTCATTTTGCTTTTGTGCAAATTAATCATTTTAAATCTGCTTACTGAAAAAGTAGATGCTTTTGTGTATGAGCTAGTGTTGGAATTTTTTAAGAGATCTTTTATCATACTTAGAAATAGACATGGAGAAACATTAATTATAATTAGTTTTGATGTGGACATCTATCCAGCTTAGATACTAATGTGAGGTATTTTCTCAGTAACCTTTCCCTTGGAGGTCTATACTTTTATGTTACTAAGTGGCTTTTTACTGCAGCTAAGAAGTGAGGCTGGGAAATTTAAGTGACTTTGTTTGCTCCGTGGAAGAGAAAGGTCAAGAATGAGTAAATATTATATTGGCTTGTTTATTCCCTTTCCTCTTGCATAAATTTGTCTTCTAAGGGTGTATTCAAAGTGGCTCACTAAAAATGCTAGTTTTGAAAAATAGTTCAGTTTATTAAAGGAAACCAGTATTAATCCTACTATTGGTAGCTTTTACATAAAAATTCAGTCACATCTGAATATATTTTCTTTAACGTTTATTTATTTTTGAGACAGAGAGAGACAGAGCATGAACGGGGGAGGGTCAGAGAGAGGGAGACACAGAATCTGAAACAGGCTCCAGGCTCTGAGCTGTCAGCACAGAGCCCAACGCGGGGCTCAAACTCACGGACCGCGAGATTGTGACCTGAGCCGAAGTCGTTCGCTCAACCGACTGAGCCACCCAGGCGCCCCTACATCTGAATATTTTTATACTGGTGTGAAACCACCAGAGGTATATGATACTTAAACTGCAAACTTGACATTTTTGGATTATGAAAGTAATATTGGTCCATAATTTATAAAATATAGAAAAATATAAAAAGAAAAAGCTCTACAATTTCAGCGAGAGCCATTGTTAACATTTTGCTGTATTTTTAATGAATATACATAAATGGTTTTATATTTATTTGTGATTATACTGTACATGCCTTTGTATTTAGCTTTTAAAAATTAACATTAGGTCCTAGACATTTTCTTACATTACATGACCCTTTTAAGGTAAATTTTGTTTTTAATTAGATTCATAATAAAAGTAGAGACATCAAAATTATATCTATTTATAACATCCAGGTATTATTAGAGATGAAGTCCAAGATTTGGTGTGGGTGGGGGGTGAGGGGGGAGGCAGGAGGTTGAGAGAGGTTGGGAACTTAGAGTGTTTGAGGATGGGAGTAGGTAACAGATATTTTTTCCTTTTCCCACCCCTGAACATTTTTAGTTAAGGGGAAAAAGAAAGAAGATTTTTTCCACAGGATTCTTAAAAAATGCTTTTTAGGCCAGCATATCATTATATATAAACTATATAATAATAACTTTATAACCAAAGTAAGGTATTTATGATGGATTATATTCTCAAATCAGTAAAATTACTTTAGAGCTGCAGGTGGCATTTAAAAAATATTTTATAATTGACTTATAAGAAATTTTCAATCCACTGTAGTTTTTCAAGTTACTGTGTTAAAGTGAACCTGCCTTCCTGAAAAGTAAGCATATAGGGTCACCTGGGTGGCTCAGGTGGTTGAGCATCCCACTCTTACTTTTGACTCAGGTCATGATCTGACAGTTTGTGGGATTGAGCCCCATTTTGGCTCCAGGATGATCATGGAACCTGTTTGAGATTCTCCCATTCTCTCCCTCTGCCCCTCTCCCGAACTTGCGTACTCTCTCTCTTTTAAAAAAAATAATAGTACATAATATTATGTAAAAAAGCACAAATATAAACGCTTAAAAATGTAAGAAAGGTATATGTTATAGTAAAATGCTAAAGCAGTAAAGATTATTTCCACATACAGTAATGGAGATTTTAAATGTCAGATCAGTCTTGGTCTATAGACTATAAAAATATTGAACCAGTACAGAAACTTAAGTGGTATTTTAACAAAAACCATTTATTAGGTCAGTTTGAGGCTACTATTAATATTTACTTATAGTTTAAATACAGGGTGAAGCTTTTCACAGCATGTTAAAAGAACATAAAATCCTTTCTTTCTATCAACCTCAGGCACATTTTCCAATAGTTTCTCCCAGGTACTAGAAACTTTGTGATAGTTACAAATCATTGTTTAATCATCTGGAATGTGCTAGCATTATACTAGATTGTGGAACCTCAAAGAAAGGTGAGACATTGGTTTTGTCCTTCAGCAGCTTATTATTTAGAGGTAACTATAATACAGTGTAGTAAGTGTGGTAATAGAGGTTAGGTACAAACTGCTGTAAGAACATAAGTAAAGGAAGCTCAAGGTGAGTCCGAGGAGATTAAATTTGACTGGGCTTTGAAGAATGAATAGTGTTTCCAGATAATCATGGTATGGAAGGGCACTCAAGGAAGAAGAAATGGCTTAGGCAAAAGGCACAGGGACATTGAAGTATATTGTGTCTTGGAGAAAGAAGATGGTGTATTGAGGCTGGGGCACTGGTGAATATAAGGAAAAGAGGGTAATAGAAGAGAAAGGATAACGTGGGGCCCAGAATTAAAGGTTCTAATGTACCTTGCAGGCAGTTTTACTTTATCCCACAGATAAGAGGGAGCCATTATGTATTTTATAGCAGAGTGACTAAAGAACTCTTCTTTACAATGAATTGTTTTCTTAAGAAAGTTGGACATGTGTAATAGGAAGAAACAAAGGCAGAAAAATAAAGCATGAGTCACGGAAAGGACAATGAAAACTAGCATGTATTTATTGAGGGCCAATGCCAGGTGCATATCTAAAACAACATCTTCATTTTGAGTATGGTTCAGTTAATAGTATAGGCAAGGTTAAAAATTTAGGCATGAAAAAATATTAGGCATTCTGGGAAATTGATGATAAAATACTAGTGGAGCTTACCATTACGAATCTATGATCACATAGACTCATGGAATTTACGCACAAGAAGGGTTTCATGATCATCTATTGTGTTGGCCCTTTTAAAGGAACTTTTTAAAGAAAGCAGCATGATAGTAGTTGCACTTTTAGATTAATCAGTTGGTTGAGAAAATATAAGTAAAAATCAGTTATTAAAAGCATTGTTCAATGTTTTATTTAATCACCCAAGCATCTACATGTATTTAAGAAATAGTGTGTACTTGTGAAAGTTTAATCTGTAGACACTGTGTATAGCTTAGTGATTAAGAGCTCAGACTCTAGAATCAGAACCTAGTTTGAATCCATCACCTGTTAACTGTAACTTTGGACAAGTACTTGCCCATCTGTGCCTCAGTTTTCTCATTTGTAAAATGTGATTAACAATAGTACCTACTTCATAGGTCAGTCATATGGATTATAAATGAATTCATGTATGTAAGGAGCCTGGACCAATACCTAGCACATTATAAGGGCTATTGTAGACGTCCTTGTTTTGTATAAATCGTGTGTAATTCAGAACCTTCTAAGTTTTTCTTTTGTTGTTCTTAGATTCTTACTCTGATGAATGATTGTTGGGGTCTTTGAACGGTATGTTAGTAAAAAGATATCATTATTTTTAGGGGTGCATGAATGGTTCTCCATATCCAGAATAGACAAAGCTTTTAGAGATGGAAAGTAGATTGGTGGTTGCCTAGGGCTGGGGATATTGGGAAGGAAATAGAGAGTGACTTGCTAGTGGGTATGGGGTTTCTTTTTGGGGCAATGAAAATGTTCTAAAAGAAATTGTGATGGTTGCACAGCTCTGTAAAGGTACTAAAAACCATTGAATTGTACACTTTAAATGGGTGAGTTGTTCAGTATATTTATCTTAGTAAAGCTGTTCTAGAAAATGAATAAAATTATTGGTATATATGAAGGAGACTTAGGGAAGGGAGGTGGTTGTAATGGTACTGGCGATGCTTGATGAGGAAGGCCTCACTGAGAAGGTTATGGTTGAGCAAAGACTTGAAAGAGATGAGGGACTGAGCCATATGGATACCTGGGGGGAGAACTTTCTAGGAAGAAGGGGTAATCAGTGGAAGATCTTGAGAGGAACCTGTTGGAGGAGCAGCAGTGAGGCCTAGAGTGGCTGAGCAAGGGAGAGTGCAGTAGGAAACGAAGTTGAGAGATATAGGGCACCGTGAGGACTTTTTATAGAAAGGGAGATGGGGAGTCAATGCAGAGTTTTGAGTAGAGGAGTGACTCATCTGACACAGGTTTTTAACAGTGGCTGATGTGCTGAAAATAAACTGTAGGTAGCCTGGGTGGAAGCAGGGAAACCAGTTAGAAGGCAGCAATCCAGGAGGAGATAATAGTGACCTGGACCAAGGTAGAGGAAAAAAAATGGTCAGTTTGAATATATTCTGAAGGAAGAAGCAGTAAGATTTGCTGACAGATGGAGATGAGATGTGAGAGAAAGAGAAGAGTCAAAGAAGATGCTGCTCTTTTTGGCCAGAGAAACTGAGGGGGAAGACTGAAGATAAAGCAGATTTGGGGGGTGGAAATGCCAGGAGTTCTGTTTTTGACATGTTCAAGAAGTTCATCGGACATCGAAGGACAGATTTGAGTAAGCAAATTGGATTTTAAAACCTGGAGTCTAGGGAAGAAATCCTCAAGTAAAGACCGTATTTAAAGCTAGGATTCCTCCAATCCACCAACATAATATGCTGAATAAGATGAGACTTTATTTTCCCTTAAGGTAATCTTTTAAAAATTGTTAACCTTCCCCTCCCTCCAAAGATAATAAATATGTTAATTTTCTTGTATTTCAGGATCTTCAAGATGAAGTTCAAAGGGAGAATACTAATCTGCAAAAATTACAGGCCCAGAAACAGCAAGTACAGGAACTCCTTGATGGACTAGATGAGCAGAAATCCCAGCTGGAGGAGCAACTGAAGGAAGTTAGAAAGAAATGCGCTGAGGAGGCCCAGCTGGTAAAGTGGCCATTTGCTGCTGTCTGTATCCATACCTTGGTTGCTTTTCCTGGTGTAAGATGGGAACATGCTTTGCTTATTATTGTTGTTGCTGTTGTTGTTAGGTGGCAATCTAATCAACAGTTGGGGCACATGAAGGAGTTGGAGCACTGTTCATCTGGAAATTACAGGCCCTCTTTAGGGGAAAGAGGGCCCTTAATGTACTACTTTTCTAAATTTTAGCTGAAAGTATGGTACCTATACCTTCAAGTTCCCTCTATTCATCCCCTAATTGCCCTTTTCTACCAAAAATACAAACTTCAAAAAACACCACAATAGTAAACTAAACAAATAAACATATTTGCATTATGGAACATTTTAATGACATCTCTTTTTTATCTCTCTTTCTTCTCATTCACTTCCATGTGATAGATCTCATCCCTGAAAGCTGAATTGACTAGTCAAGAATCACAGATCTCCACTTACGAGGAAGAGCTGGCCAAAGCTAGGGAGGAGCTGAGTCGCTTACAGCAAGAAACGGCAGAATTGGAGGAGAGTGTGGAGTCAGGGAAGGCTCAGCTCGGACCTCTTCAGCAGCACCTCCAAGATTCACAACAGGAAATCAGTTCAGTAAGTCTTTGTGACAGCGAGAAACATGCTCAAACGGGGCCTCACCATATCCTCTTAGTGAATAATACTTGTGTTCCTTTACCCTCTGCCTAGTTTATTATTCATTTTTCATTAATTTTGTACAAATAGGTTTTTTGTTGCCTGTCATAAATTAAGACTGTTATACATCGTGTATCTGATTATTATCATTGGAGTCCTGGTTAAGAGTATGGGTTTTGTGGTTACATGGTTTAGGTTTAAGTGCTGTCTCTGCCACTTAACTGTGTGAATTACCTTAGTATCAGATTCCTTATCTTTGCAATTAGAAAATTAACAGTACTTCTACCTTTTAGGTCTGTTGTAAGGATTAAATGCAATGTAAAGGCTTAAATAACTGTGAGACATTTTAGCGTAGTGTTTGGTACATAAATGCTTGCTAACTGTTGCTTATTTTTGTAAATAACAAAATTTACAAAATTGGGATTCTGATCTTAAAACCAGTTTTGCTCATTTGGAGACCTTTATTTTTTTTATTAGAAAATTGTTCTTTGTATAGATAAACGTGCCATGTTGTGTGAGTCCAGAGTATAAACCTTTTGCTTTGTTTTTTTCTGGGCTTCCCTATGTGGAGAATAGTATTTTGTAGAATGATAGTAAGATGGTTAGTTAGGAGCAGAGAGATCATGTAGCTCATTCCTTTCATTTTGAATTTGAACCAGCTAAAGCCAAGGAACATTAAGCAACTCACCTATGGTTACATAGCCTTTAAAAAGGAGCCACAGCCTAGAATGCAGATCTTCTAACATGTAGTCCAGTGTTCTCAGTTAATTATTATGTATAATGAAGCCCTACCCTTAATATATTTCCTTCCCCTCTCTTGTAGGTGAATACCTACTCACTCATCTTGTAAGACATAGCTTAACTTCTTATTTCTTTATAGCATTTTCTGAACCCTGCCTTTATTGGACTCGACTTCTGTTACGGCATTCGTAACATTTTCCCCTAAATATTTGTTTCTGTGTCTGTCTCCCCAAGCAGACTGAGCTTTTTGGTCTAGAAACTTACACATTTTTTTCTGTCATCATTTAGCGTAGTTCTTATCCCAGTATAGGTACTCAATATACAGGTAACCCAAAAGAATGCTATCCTAGTGAGACTGCTACCAACTGAATGAATATTCTTTAAAATAATTTTCTTCTTTGAGTTTTTTTTAAAATTGGTTTTTTGAGGTATAATTTACATACCATAAAATTCACAGCTTTTAAGGGTACATACAATTCAGTGATTTTCAGTAAATTTAGAATTGTTCAAACATCACAATCCAGTTTTAGAACATCTCTATCACTCCTAAAAGATCCCTTGTGCCCATCTGTGTGAGTCCCCACTTCTACCCCTAAGTAATTACTAATCTGCTTTCTATTTCTATAGATTTGCCTTTTTGAGCACTTCATGTAGATGAAATCAAACACTGTGCAGCCTTTTTCATGTGGTTTCCTTCACACGCATAATGTTTTTGAGGCTCATCTGTGTTGTAGCATGTATCAACATTTATTTCATTGTGTATTTATAAAGTATTTTGTTTATCTATTCACTGATTAATGGGCATTTGGATTCTTTCTGCTTGTTGGCTATTATGAATAATGCTGCTATGAACATTTGCATACAATTCTTCATATGGACATGTGTTTTCCTTTCTCCTGGATATGGAATAGTTGGTTATATTGTGAAGTTCTGATTAAATTTTTTTTCTTTTTTTTTTTTTTTTTTTTAACTTTAGGAGCACCTGGGTGGCTCAGTTGGTTAAGTGTCCGACTTTGGCTCAGGTCATGATCTCGCAGATCATAAGTTCGAGCCCCACATTGGGCTCTGTGCTGATGGCTCAGAGCCTGGAGCCTGCTTCAGATTCTGTGACTCCTTCTCTCTCTGTCCCTCCCCACTTGTGCTCTGTCTCTCTCAAAAACAAATAAACATTAAAAAAAATTTTTTTAAACTTTAAATTGCCAAACTGTTTTCCAAAGTCACTGTACCATTTCACATTCCCACTAGCAATATATGAGGGTTCCAGTTTCTCCACAATGTTAACAACACTTTATTGCCTACCTAACTGATTATAATTGTTCTAGTGTGTGTGAAGTGGTGTCCCATAGTTTCTAATTTGCATTTTTCTAATGACTAGTGATGTTAAGCATCTTTTCATGTGCTTATTAGCCATTCGTAAATCCTCTTGGATGAAATGTCTGTGTAAGTCTTTTGACCATTTTAAAAAATTGGATTGTCTAATTATTATGAAATTACAAGCATTTAAAAAAATATATTTTGGATATAGGTTCTTTATCAGATATTTGATTAGCAAATAATTTCTCCCCATATCATGCTTGTCTTTTCATTTTCTTTGAGGTTTTTGAAAGGAGACTTTTTTCAAAGGAAGGAACATAAATGAGAAAAGTAGAAAGGACTCTGGATATTATAAATTATTACCGAGAAAATAAAAACAGTATTTATGAACAAGGAAAATAATCTCAGCAAAATATTCTACCAAGTGTGCCAGAAGATATTTGGGATCTGTGGAAGGAATTATATCCTTGCATCTGATCTCCAAACCTTAAAAACAAACATACCAGGGGCACCTGTCTGGCGCAGTCAGTAGAGCATGGGACTCTTGATCTTGGGGTCATACGTTCAAGCCCCATGTTGGGTGTAGAGTTTACTTAAAAAATAAAAATAAATAAAAAATAAATAAAAAAGGAAAGAACAAACATAGCAATTTCTTACATTTGACTGAGTGACTTGTGTCTTTCCCACAAAGGGCAGTATTTTCCCATGGGTCTATAAAAATGAAAATCCAGTTGTAAATTTTCCTGCGGTTTTAATTGCCCTTTAAAGCCAGACAGCTTTTCTGGTAAAAGGAATAATTGAAGAAAAATTTTCTGATTTGCTGAATTTTCATCTTCTTACCTTGTATTTATGGTAAGAAAAAGCAAAGAACCTCTGGCTTTAAGTCTATGTATCTTACTTACATGATACATACTATTTTAATCTATGTGTTTCTGGCATTCTGATAGAGCTTGTGTTAGTTGTGTGATTTTTTTTCTCTATATCCTCTAAGTGTATGCAGAGACTAAGGAAGAAGAGAGTTGCGTGAGAGAGCGAGACACGGGAAAGCCTAGTTTTGTTCAAGATTTTATTGTCTCAGAAGTAATTATAAGGAATAAATTGTCCTACATAGAACTCTTTGATTGGCAAGTATTTCCACATACTGCTTCATCTATATGATGGGTATTTAAGGTTTGAAAATTCTTTTAATTATTTATTCATTCATTCATTCATTTATTTTTAAGTTTTTTATTTAAGTCACTTCTACACCCAACATGGGGCTCGAACTCACAATCCTGAGATCAAGAGTCACATGCTTTTCCAACTGAGCTAGTTAAGTACCCCAAGGTTTTAAATTTTAGACTGTAAAGGTGTAGTGGGTATTGAAATTTATTTAATGGTCATGATAAAATTCTTTTAAAAAATGAAATAAAGCAAGAGTGTCCTGAAGCGTTCAAAGCTTTTGAGTCTTTGGTGCTGCTAATCACTGAGGTGTTCATTATTTCAGACTCCATGAAGCCGACCCAACTTGACATCCACTGATAACTGGAAGCGAATAAATGTCATCTTATCGCTCCTCAAATGCTTGCAGCCTGGTGTGTTAAAATAATTTTGTGAGCTTTAGGAGGTTCAGTCAGGAACAAGAAAAAAGTCAGAAATGGGAAAATATAGAGGAGATATTGGGCAGCTCTGAAGCAGATGGACAAGGGGAGAGCTGTGCCTCTGGTCCCCACGGAAAACATCTCCCTGGCCTGTATAGTCAGTGATTGTGCCCAACTCAGTGAGAAACACTGCCTTACCCATAAACATAAAATTGTTTTATCCAAATAGCATAAAATTGTTTTATACATGCACATTTGTTCTCCTCATATACATTGCAAGTATTTAATGTATAAAAGATCAAATTAACTGTTGTTAATGGAGCACTGCACTATGTACATTTGTAAAAATAGCAAGTGAGAAGTCTGATAATTCTACCTCCTGGAGAAAAACAATGTTTGCAGTATGGTATCTTTTTAGAATTCTGTCTGCACATGGATGCACCTGTCTTTGTGTGCCTGTGCATTCATATATATACTTATACCGGTTGTTTTTGTTTAGAAAAAATAAAGACATACTTTGTATTTGAAAAAATGAATACAAATAAAAATGAAATAAGACAGAATAGGAAACATCAGGGTGCATTACATGGCATAAGGATAAGTACTATCATGAAATTTTTTCACGATTGTATGTGTATATATGTGTGTGTGCATGTGTGTAAATTATTTATATGGATCAGTGTATCTATATATGTGTTTATGTACATGCATATTCAAATAAATACATATATATTTACTGTGTTAGGGTGTAAAACCTATTTCTTTCTATGGATTAAAGTAAAAAAATATTTATAAGCCACAACTCAATAGCACTAGGAATATACAAGGCATATGCTATGTGTTACAAATGTGTAGTATTTTGGATTGTTAGTTTAAATTCTCAATACAGTACAGTTTGGTAGATACATATGCTTACTGATAATCCACTGTTTAAATTTATAAACACAATACTTGTGTCCATTCAATGAACATAAAAGCACTTACGGTGTACATCATTGTGCTAGATGTTGGACATACAAAGTTGATGGCAAAAGTTGTGGTCCCTGCCCACAAAGAGATCAAGGTCTTTAACTTTTTAAATGTGGAATGAATTAGTGGAAAAGAAATAGGAAAATTTAATTGGTATAATAGTGAGAAATGCAGTGTGCTAGGCACTTTTATACTCAATGTCCACTGTTTACACAGACCTTTACATTTTACAGAGTTTTTTCAAAAATTTCTGCTTCATTTAATCATCTGTGGAGATAGTTCTTACTTCATGGGTTGAGAAGTGGAAGCTTGGAGACTAAACTTTGACTAAGAGAGTTGAAGGTGATAGAGCTTGATTGACATCTGTCTCCCAGTCCAAAATAGTGTTCCTTTCTCAGCTGATGACCCTGAAAAGACCTTTGGTAAATTACAGATTCCAAAATGAGCAACTTAAAAACCTTATGCAGAAAATAAGGTTAGGGGAATTGAGACTTGATTTATGAAATGCTAATAGGTAATTTTTATGATTCCTAAAACAAAACAAAACAACCACACAACATGCTAATAAATAAAGGGAATTCCAATGTAGCATGAAAAATATATTTTATGAAAAATGGACACTATTCAGTAAAATTCCATTCATTACTCCTTTTCACTAGAAACATATTTTTTTAATGTTTATTTATATCTGAAAGAGAGAGATACAGCGCATGAGTGGGGAGGGGCAGAGAGAGAGGGAGACACAGAATCTGAAGCAGGCTCCAGGCTCCAAGCTGTCAGCACAGAGCCCGATGCGGGGCTTGAACTCACAAACCATGAGAGCATGACCTGAGCCAAAGTTGGACACACAACTGTCTGAACCATCCAGGCACCCCAACTAGAAACATATTTTGATTCTGACCTCTCTTCAGTTTCTTTGAGATGTTTGTTAATTTATTTTTCTTTATTATAGTTGTTGGTATCAATAAGCATTTTTTTCCTGCTTCTGGTCCCAATCTTTTTCTTTCAATACTGAATATTACAGCTTATTGAATTCTGCCTCTGTGTCCCCCTATTGTCCCAGAAATATAAAGTCACTTGGATACTGAAATCCAAAATACTTTGTCCTTTATTTAACATGTTTAGAATAGCTTAGTTTTAGAGACCATTCCTAGGACTCTAGCCCATTAATAAATAATGCCAGAGCATAGGACAGTAGTTCATTTTACCTTCGTCTTCACTCCTTTCCTTCCCAATAGGAGTGTAGATGGCTCCAAACCCTTGTGTGCTCTCCCTCAACTTCCTTTATTTCTCCCACGCTTCATCACAAAATCTTCTCTTGCTCTCTTACTTTGCTATCTTTTTCCCAATACCCTGACATTTTACCCAATTATACCTAAAGGACACCAAAATGCAGATATTTGAATCAAAATTCTTGAAACTTTCAAAAGATGTACAAAAGCAAATCCATTTTTACTGGAATTTCAGGAGAACTTTCTGGGATGGATTACTGAAATCTCTAAGTCATACTGCATCCCCAGAGGATTCTCCTTAATGGAAGCAAATTTATCTTTGACTCAGTCTAAGGGTATAGCTATTTCTCTGTTGTGAGTCTTTCTAGTAATAAATTCTGTTTTGTATTTCTACTTTGTGTTGACAGATGCAAATGAAACTGATGGAGATGAAAGAGCTGGAAAACCATAATAATCAGTTAAATTGGTGCAGTAGCCCACACAGCATTCTTGTAAATGGTGCTACAGATTATTGCAGCCTCAGCACCAGCAGCAGTGAAACAGCTAACCTTAATGAGCATGCTGAAGGCCAAGGCAACCTGGAGTCTGAGCCCATACACCAGGAATCTCCAGTGAGTCTAATAGTTACATAACCTCCATAATCAACTTCAGAAGAAGAAAAGTTTTTGTTGACATCATACTTGATATAAATATGTGGCCTTGCCTCATCTAAGGACGGTTGAATTTTGTTTTTGTTTTTTTTCCCTCTAAGAGGCAGATAGTAGGTATTGATTCAGCAGTTCTAACAGTTTTAATTAGTGTAAAATATAATTTCAATCAAGTAATTATAAAGTGTGTTTTCAAAACAGCTCTATAGATAGTAACTTTATAAAACATTTTTTAAGTACTCTCACCCGATGCTGAAAGTAATTCTTTATTTCATAATGTTGAGGACATTTATTTACCAGCTGTTTAGAGAGCACCAGCTATGTGCAGCAGTGCTGCTGTATTATGTGTGAGAGCTGCAGACACAAAAGACTTTAGCCCTGCCTTTAAGTAGCATACAGTCTAGTAGTGTTACACTGTGTTAAAGGGCTGTGATAAAGGAAGCACAGGATATTTAGGAAGGACAGCTTGGAGGGGGCTCAAGATTTTGTAGAGAAAGGTATACAGGTGAGCTTCAGAGTAAGAAGGGTTAAGTAAAGAAGAAGGTGCTATGTTCATGGCAGAGAAAACAGCATTTGCATAGGTATGAGATGGGAGAAAACATGCCTCATAGGGTCACAAGAAGTTCTTGAAGGCCATCTTGTGATGGTGGGGAGAGTATTGATAGGAGATGAGGCTTTCTTATAGTGGCTACCTGCATTACCTCTTTCTTAAAATAGAGATGTCTGCACCCCATTCCAAACTTGCTGAACTAGAGTTTCTGGAATGGTGCCAGGTACATATATTTTTACAAAAAAATTCCACAAGTGATTATGATGTGTACCTGGATAAAAATGACCACTTTTAGGTTACAAAGGGCTAGAGAGTAAGATATTCGGATTCATCTTGAAGGATTGGGTGATTTATTTTATTGCACTGAGTAGCCACTGAAGAATTATAAGCAAGAAGTGACATGATTGTATTTACCTTTTAGAAAATGTAGAAAATGGATTCAGGAGTGGGACTGGACACATAGATTTGTTAAGAAACTGTCGGAATGGTCTGTGTGATACTGTTTTAGCCTAAACTTAAGCAGTAATTGGAGGAATGATGATGAGAAGAATACAAGCTTGAGAAATATAAAAGATATAAAATTAACAAACTAGGGGCGCCTGGGTGGCACAGTCGGTTAAGCGTCCGACTTCAGCCAGGTCACGATCTCGCGGTCCGTGAGTTCGAGTCCCGCGTCAGGCTCTGGGCTGATGGCTCGGAGCCTGGAGCCTGTTTCCGATTCTGTGTCTCCCTCTCTCTGACCCTCCCCTGTTCATGCTCTGTCTCTCTCTGTCCCAAAAATAAATAAAAAAAAAACGTTGAAAAAAAAATTAAAAAAAAAAATTAACAAACTGATTTTTATTTAGGCATTGCAATCTTGGATTCATTATATAATATTCTTTTAAGTACAAAAGGCAGATTACTCGGTTATCCTTCAAAAACATAGGGTGATATGAAATGGAGATTTCTGCCACTTCTTAAGCCCTTTTACCTACTGGTCAAAATCCAGAAAGCAATGGGAAACCACTGAAGAAAGTTTAACCAGAAGGGTCATGATCAGACTCACATTTTAGATCTATTATTTTGGCTACTATAAGAAGGATTGATTGGAAGGGCACATATTGGAAGCAGGAAGTCATTTGGAAGGTTTTTACAGTGAGCTAGAGACCAGAATGATGATACTATAAATGGATGATAGTGACAGTGAGGATGAAAAGGAATGGATTTGAGAAGAAGGTAGGAGGTTGACTCAGCAAGACTTGGAAGCTAGCTGGGGGATGACCAAAGGGAAGTAGTTAAGGATGACCTGAAGTTTTCTGGCCTGATTGACTTCGATACTTGATGATACCATTTTCCTAAGAAAGCTTTTAAGAGAAGAACTCATTTAATGAATATGTTCTGTTTGTCTTTTGTATTTTTTAGTATGTTTTGGTTATCCTTTGTTAGTTTCCTATGACAAGTAGAAAATACATTGTTAGTCCATGTAACATTAATATTTTGTAGGCAAGAAGTAGTCCTGAAATACTGCCTTCTGGTGTGACTGATGACAACGAAGCGGTGACTACAGCTGTTAGTGAGAAAGTTTGTTCTGAATTTAATAGTGACAGACATTCAAAAGAGGTAAAAAATAATTTTATATGTAAGTGTTCTTTTACTGGTTTTTCTGGATGGGTTATATACTGTTTTAGGCTAAGGAAAGAAAAATGTGTTAAGTGAACTTTATGACTATAGAAATATTTGTTATATTACCTTTCATTGATTTTTCATAGCATGTTATATTTTAAAATGTTACATCTTAAAACTGGTTCCTAAAACAATATTTTTTAATTTAAAATTATTTTTAGGGAGATCCATTTAATGTAGAATCAAGTTCACTGCCTGATCCAGTTGCAGATACAAACTTGGATTTTTTCCAGTCTGATCCTTTTATTGGCAGTAAGTACTCTTATTTTTATATTATGGGTTTACCAGAAAAAAAGGCTTTTTAATATATAAACTGTATAAGAATTTCATATATAAATTATATAAGAATTAGTTTTGAGAGCCTACTTATTACAACAAAAATAGAGGGGAGTAGAGATGTGATATGTTTGTACTTGCTGTATTTGTCCTCTTCAGGCAACTAACTTGTGGGACTAAGCCACTGATTATGTCTTATGAGCCTCTGATTAAGAGCATTTTTCTTCTTCAGAATAAGAATCAAAAGAAAGAGATATTATGGACCAGGAGAAGAGATTAGGTACTCTTAAGTCAACCAGCAATTTTTACTACTAAAGTGCCCACACCGTGCTTTTAAAACAATGGAATCTATAGCAATTAGAAGCCTGATCCCTGCTCTTAAGGTGCCTAATGTGTTATTGAAGAAATAAATATAAGTTTAATAATTTAAAATACCTTATATTAATGTAAACTGTGTTATATACCACTGTGTCAAAGCTCTTTTTGCAATTTATTTCCAAATCAGTTTGTGAAACTGATAGGTCAGTTTACAACAGTTTTATTTTTATTTATTATTACTTTTTAAGTTTATTTATTTATTTAGAGAGAGAGGGGCAAGGAGGGACAGAGAGGGGGAGAAAGGATCCCAAGCAGGCTCCCCACTGTAAGTGCAGAGCCCAACATGGGGTCCAGTCCCACAAACCATGAGATCATGGCCTGAGCCAAAATCAAGTTGGACGCCCAACCGACTGAGCCACCCAGGCCCCCTAAGTTTTTATTTCAAATCCAATTAGTTAATATACAGTGTAATATTAGTTTCAGGTGTAGAATTTAGTGATTCATCACTTATGTACAACACCTGGTGCTCATCACAAGTACCCTCCTTAGTCCCCATCACCTATTTAACCTATCCCCCTGACTACCTCCCCTCTGGTAACCATCAGTTTGTCCTCTATAGTTAAGAGTCTATTTCTTGGTTGGCCTCTCATTGTTTTCCCCTATAATAGTTTGTTTTGTTTGTTAAATTCCACATATGAGTGAAATCATATGGTATTGGTCTTTCTTTGACTTATTTTGCACTCCCTTGTTCCATCCACATTGTTGCAAATGGCAAGATTTCATTCTTTTTGATGGCTGAATAATATCCATGATACATATACATACATACCACATCTTTATGCATCCATCAGTCGATGGACATTTGGGCTGTTTCTCTAGTTTGGCTATTGTAGATATTGCTGCTGTAAACATCAGGGTACATGTACCCGTTTGAATTACTATTTTTGTATTCTTTGGGTAAACTTCTTTTTTTTTAATTTTTTGAGGAACCTCCATACTGCTTTCCAGAGTGGCTTCATCAGTTTGCATTCCCACCATCACTGCAAGAGGCTTCCCCTTTCTCCACATCCTCGCCAACACCTGTTTCTTGTGTTTTTACTTGTAGCCATTCTGACAGGTGTGAGGTGATAACGCCTTGTAGTTTTGATTTATATTTTCCTGAACATGAGTGATGTTGAGCATCTTCCATGTGTCTCTTAGCCAGGTGTATGTCTTCTTTGGAAAAATGTCTATTCATGTGTTCTTCCCACTCTTTAATTGGGTTATTTTTGGGGGGTGTTGAGTTTTATAAGTTCTTTATAGATTGTGGATACAACCCTTCATCGGATATGTCATTTACAAGTATCTTTTGTGGAGCATATTTCTATGTCCTTATTGGCCATTTGTCTACCTTCTTTGGAGAAATTTTATTCAAATAATTTGCCCATTTTTTATTGTTTCTTTTTATTGTTGACTTCTAAGTGTTCTTCACATATTCTGAATACAAGTCCCTTATCAAATATATAATTTGCAAATACTTTCTTGTATTTTGCATTGTCTTAATTTTGATCAAGTCCTACTTATCTTTATTTTCTTTCATCACTTGTGCTTTTGATATCATATCTAAGATCCAAAGTCATTAAGATTTACTCTTAAGTTTTCTTCTAAGAGTTTTATAGTTTTAGCTGTTACAGTCAGTCTTTGATCTATTTTTAGCTAATTTTGGTATATGGTATGAGATAGGGGTCCAACTTTATTCTTTTGCATGTGGCTGTCCAGTTGTCCCAGCATCATTTGTTGAAAAGACTGTTTTCTCCATGGAATTTTCTTGGCACTCTTGTCAAATAACAAATGACCATAAATGTAAGGGTTTGTTTCTGGACTCTTTAGTTCTAGAAGAATTATTTTTTACTTCAGTGAAGCTCAGTGTCTTTGTTTCTGAACTGGTGATGGTAATACCCATCCAGTACTCTTGTGAAGAGTAGAGAATTTTGTTAGTAAAATTATTGCTGTTGTGCCTGCCTTTTCCCTTCTGTCTGTAACTTCAACTTGTGATCAAGAGTTAAGTATAATTGACTCCAGTTAAAATTAGCCTCTTTTATGAGGTATGTTAATGTTCTGCCTTTACTCTTTATTATTTTGAGTGTTTCCTAAAGGTGAATGGCATTTAGTGTTTTATCTACTTTGAGGTGGTTAATGAAAGAGACTTTGCTTTAACAAAATTTGCTTTTGTTTAAAGTTACTTTTAAGTAATGATGTCACACAGTAAATATTGTTGTGATTCCTACTTATTTATTTTATCACAGGTGATCCTTTTAAGGATGATCCTTTTGGGAAAATTGGTGAGTATATTATTGAAGTCTAACTTAGCTATAATTTGATTCTGCTTGATTATAAACCTAATGTTGTTTTTAGAAATGAGAGATCAAAGGTAGTTATAGTAAGTGGACTTCTTTTTTATTCAATTTTTAAACTGTTATAAGGCCCCACTAAGATATTGTAGGTGCCTGGCACTTTTAGAAAGAAAGTGGTAGATGCTTGTGAATTTGCTTAATGAACTGTTAGCATTACTTTTTAAAAAATAACATTAATGTTTATATTTTGATGCTTTTAATAATACTTAGACTGATTTTTCCTTGTTCACCAAGGATTAGATGAGTATAGTGATCTGCGCTACTACAGGGTTTAGAACATTTTGTTTTCCTAAGATTACAGTGTATGAATGGGGGGAAAGAAAACATCTTAAAGAATTACTAAATATCAGGCTTTATAATATATTCTTTCCCTGGGATTTTACATTAGAATTAAAGCAAATCTTGTGTACCATTTGGTTATGCTTCCCAAACCTGTTCCAAATAAGTTTATTAGTTGAAAGACTGTATTTTTTAACCAAATCACAAAGGAATTTGTGATTCCCACTCCCCTAAAATTAGAATCACCTGCTTAGAGGAATTACTTAAACCTAGCATACAGGTAAACTTTGTGTAGTAAGTGTTGGCATTGTTGATTTGCTTTGGGTGAATGATGAACAAATAGGAAAAAGAATATTAATTCAAGCTATTTAACTAGGTGCAACTGTCTATATTTTTTTATAATCAATAATTGTATTCAAAGTACCTATTTTAGATTCTGTAGAAGTTAAAAATATCTTTTTATTAAGTCAATTATCATACCTTCAAGTGATAGGAAATTTAGTGTAGTAGTTTTTAGTCTTTCATGTATGTGCTGTGTTTTCTTAGATCCATTTGGAGGTGATCCTTTCAAAGGTTCAGATCCATTTGCATCTGACTGTTTCTTCAAGCAGTCCTCTACTGATCCTTTTGCCACTTCAAGTACCGACCCTTTCAGCACAGCCAACAATGGCAGTAATACTTCGGTAAGTGGGTGGGTTAAAAATTGTTAAATGGATAAGAAGTGCCCTAAGTGAGTTTTTGAAATACACAGTGATGAAAGGATCCTCTTTTAGATTACTTCTGATGGGCTATGTAAAAAATCAGTCTCATCCAATCCATCTAGTTTTGGGTTCAAACTGGCATTTCACAGTTTTATCACACAGTGGAATTGTCTGGAGTAACTTATTTCATTGAAAAATCAAGTCCATCTTTCATAAGGCTCAAATATCCCCATTTAAATATCCCACTAGGGATATTTAAAATAAATGATTGGAAAGCCATAAACCAGTCTTCAATAAAGCTTTTCAGAAATGTGTGGTATGCATTATTGAAATAATGAAAATCAACCTAAAAACAACAGCATTGATCTTTTAGAAAACTAAAATTATTTATATTACTTTATAGACATATTTTATATATATTTTATAACACATTAATCTTGTAAAGAAATACAAATTCCCACTAAATGTCAGACTCTCTTGAGAACATATATACAAGTAACAGTCACTATTTAATAACCACATACTGTGATCCCAGTTCTTCTGTGTGCTATACATTCATTTTTTCTAATCATCAGCCTTGCAAAGTAGGTGTTGGTAGCCCTATTTTAACAATAAGGACACTGGAACTCAGAAGTAACCAAGGTCATACAGCTAAGTGCTTTATCATCTGGAGCCTTTAAAAACAAAATCTTTATATTATGGTTATTTAAACATACCCAAGATAGAGTAATATAATGAAATATTTTAATAAGCCTCCATGTATCCATCACCCAGATTCAATAATTATGAATGGTTTTGGAATTTTTTTTTGTTTTTATTTTTAGTTTTTATTTGGAGGCTTATTTTTTTTAAGGATGATATTTCATATCCAAAAGTAAAACAGACCCAAAAAGGAACAGTTGATTGACAGGCATTTGAAAAAAAAAATTGTGTCTCTTTAATTCTCTTAGATTAAGAATAATCCCTTAAAAGATTAATTGATTCTTTTAAAGTAATAGATTTTGATATTCTTTAATTGTTTTCTTTCTGTACTGAGTAAAGAGCTATTTGGCCAATAACTGGTATTTTCCATTGATGTAAAACTGAGCAAGTGCCTCCGTAACTGAATATTTGTGGTTTCCACAGGCTACTGGATACTGTGTTTTCCTATAACACTTAGTTTGCAATGTGGACCCATTTGCCAAATTCTTCTAAAATTGGCTGCAACCTGAATTTTTTTCCTTTTACCTTATTCTAGTCTCTTATTCACTCTTTTTTTATTTTTTTAAGTTTATTTATTTTATTTTGAGAGACAGAGCACAAGCAGGAGAGGGGCAGAGAGAGGAAGAGACAGAATCCCAAGTAGGCTCTGCACCATCAATCAGTACAGAGCCCGATGTGGGGCTTGAACTCATGAACTGTGAGATCATGACCTGAGCCAAGAGCAAGAGTCAGATGCTTAACCAACTGGGCCACCCAGGTGCCCCTCTTATTCTCCACTCTTATCATTAAAGAACAAGAAAGCCAAAGCAGCTCTTCCTAACTTAAAAATAAAACAAGTTTCTCCTGTTCCTCCTGCCTGGTAAAATTTTTCCACTATTTGTTCTATTTACTTGTTCTCCTTCCTCCCCAGTTTTTGAAACTGACATTGCCCTTGCTGACTGCTCTTGATTTCTCCATTAAAAACAAAACAAAAAACCAAACTGGCAATATACTAATAGCTCTGTTTGTCTCATCTCTTCTCTGTGCCAGGTGTGGTGCTAAGCTCTTTTCCTGTGTTATTTCATTTCAGCTTCACAATAATCACATGAAGCTCAGGTTACCAGACTCATTTTTTTTTTAATTAAAAAAAATTTTTTTAATGTTTATTTTTGAGATGGAGAGAGAGAGACAGAGCACGAGCAGGGGAGGGGCAGAGAGAGAGGGAAACACAGAATCTGAAGCAGGCTCCAAGCTCTGGAAGCTGTCAGCACAGAGCCCGATGAGGGGCTTACACTCATGAACTGTGAGATCATGACCTGAGCTGAAGTCGGATGCAACCAACTGAGCCACCTAGGCACCGGCAGACTCATTTCTAGATAAAGTAAGTGAGGCTTAAAGAGGTTAAGTGATAGTAAGTTAGTAAGTGTTAGGACTGAATTCAGACCTTGGTCTATCTGACCAAAATCTAAGGTCTTCACCACGGTAGTCTAAGATTTAAACTTTATTCTTCCCAGCTACAGTGCCCTTGTGTTTTGTGATCTTCCTTCTTTTTTAAATAGGCCTCTATTATGTTTTCAGGTCTGAGTCTGTCCCCAAAAGTCTTTTCTATTCCCTCAAGGCTAGTCTCTGTTCTCAGAGGGACGGAATTTAAAAAACCAACCCAAACCAAATAGTTGCCATTCCTTACTGTCCTAGCTAGCGTATGGTAGCATTGTGTAGGTACTAAATGATATAGTCAGAGTGGAGGGGTAGATGAGTGATGCTTAAGAGAGAGAATTTCAATGATAATTTTGAAACATTAATTCTATAAAATCATGCCATCTGAATTTTAGTTATGAAATTACTTTTGTGTACTAAATTGCCTAATTATCACACTGAACCTAACATTTAGTGGCCTCTTATTCCTTCATGGGCTGCACAGTCCCTCCTGTTCCTCTTACTGTCTTAATGGTCTTTTATGTGGGGCACAGTGTGATGAAGTAATAGAAATTAAACCCAACACTCATGTAGGCCTGCTTTTTCTAATTCTCTCTGTGATGGCAAATAAATCTGTAAGCTTTTGTTAAAAATCAGGCCTGTTAGCATTTCCTTCCCTGAAAGTAAAGAGAAGAAGCAATAATAGTTGGTGACTTAGGTTACGTCAGTGACTATTTCTCACACTGGTATTTTGACTATTAAATTAGGAACCATGCAAAGTTATCTGGCTATATAGACCAGCTTAGTATTTTTCTTTGATTGCTCTTTTTTTTAATGTTTATTTATTTTGAGAGAGAGAGAGAGAGAGAGAATCCCAAGCCCGTTCTGTGTGGTCAGCACAGAGCCTGATGCAGAGCTCAATCTATGCACCGTGAGATCATGACCTGAGCTGAAATCAAGAGTTGGACACTTGAACCGACTGAGTAACCCAGGCTCCCCTTTGAATGCTCTTTATTCATTCAGCAAATATAATCAGAATATAAGCTAGTGTGATAGTTTTATAATAATATTATTGGCATCAGTTAAAATAAGTAGTCATCTTTAGTTCTAAAAGCTTCATTAATATTAACTACTTCTTTTTTTATTTTATTTTTTATTTTTAAAAATTTACATCCAAATTAGCATGTAGTGCAACAATGGTTTCAGGAGTAGATTCCTTAGTGCCCCTTACCCATTTAGCCCATCCCCCCTCCCACAACCCCTCCCGTAACCCTTGGTTTGTTCTCCATGTTTATGAGTCTCTTCTGTTTTGTCCCCCTCCCTGTTTTTATATTATTTTATATTATATTTTTTATATTATTCCCATATGTTCATATGTTTTGTCTCTTAAAGTCCTCATTTGAGTGAAGTCACATTATTTTTGTCTTTCTCTGACTATTTCACTTAGCATAATACCCTCCAGTTCCATCCATGTAGTTGCAAATGGCAAGATTTCATTCTTTTTGATTGCCGAGTAATACTCCATTGTGTGTATATATACCACTTTCTAATAGTAGTTTAAATGGGTTCTCTTTTATAAAGAGAGACTGTACTACAAGTCCTGGTTAGCAATACTTTTCTCTTTTCAAATACATTTGTTTTATTTGGAAATGTATCAATTGAGCTCTGCAATATTCTTTGACATTCAATTGTAATAACCAATTTCTTGATGATTAGAAATAGAGCCTGTAATACACATGACATGGATAGCCATGAGTCAGAGGAGATAAATGTTCCCAAACCCTTTTCATGCCCCTTTCATCTAACAGTCTGCTAAGGCTTTTGTTGGCTTCTTAACAAGAGCCTGATGCCAGAAAGAGGAAGTTCAGTTAATTCTTCCTAAGTACATACTTTGTTTATGATTAAAAACTAAAATAAGTTAGGAAAACAGTTCTATAGCAGAAATCTCTGGCTTCTGGTAAAGTCCTCACTCTGTAGCCACTCACCCTTGTCACTTGGTCCAGATTCTTACCTGGCTATTGAAAGTAGAAGGATCTTTTTAGGAGTGCTCCTTCCTTCCCTTCCTCTGTTTCTCCCTCCTTTCTTCTCCCCCTTCCTCTGGACATGTGTACGTTCCTCTGATGGGACAAATGCTAGAATTATTTTTAGATAACAATTAGAAAGTAGAAATCTAGTATTTACTGATATTAAGTACTAGGATATTTAAGAGTTAGAATAGTATGCACCCTAAATGCAACATGTCATCCTGGAATAGAAGGATGTTAGTGGAAAAACTGGAAAAATCTAAATAAAATCTATAGCTTATAGTTTTGTTATCAGTGTTAATTCCTTAGTTTTAATAATGTACTATGATTACATGTGATATTAATATTAGAGGAAGCTGAGTGAAGGATATATGGGAACTCTCTGTATTATCTTTACACTTGTTCTAGAAATCTAAAATTACCTCAAAATGAAAAGTTGTAATAGTGTGTATTTGTACCAGTAGCAAAACTATGAAGAAAAGAGATGAATGCCGCCAAAGTCAGGATGATAATAACCTCTACCGAGGAAGGATGGTATTGTGATTGGAGAGGGGCACATAAGACTTCTGAGGTGTTGGCAGTTTCTTAGAAGGTGATTACATAAGTGTTCATTTGATACTTGTTTGTCAAGACATGCATGTTTCATATACCATTTTGAATGGATATTATATTATACAATAAAAGAAGATTAGAAAATGATGTTTATCATTCCAATTTAATTAGATTGCAAATCAATAAGGGGAAACATTTATTCCTAATGCCTTGTATTTCTTAACTAATTTAGAGTTTGTGAAGAATATTTTCCTTGGTGTGGCAATGAGGTTTCAGCTGTGAAACATTGCTTCTCATAATCATGATTTTGTGTAATTTTTTTAGGTAGAAACATTGAAGCACAATGATCCTTTTGCTCCTGGTGGAACAGTTGTTGTTGCAGCAAGTGATTCAGGTAAGGAAATAATTGATCAGTTTCTTTGAACAGTAAATATTACCCTTTTCTTTAAGCTTCTTTTTTTATTTGTTTCCAAATATATTTGTCCTATTTACTTACTTAAGGCTTTAAAATTACTGCATAGTTGGGGCGCCTGGGTGGCTCAGTCAGTTGGGTGTCCAACTTCGGCTTGGGTCATGATCTCATAGTTCGTGAGTTCGAGCCCCACGTCGGGCTCTCTGCTGACAGCTTGGAGCCTGGAGCCTGCTTCGGATTCTGTGTCTCCCTCTCTCTCTCTGCCCTACCCCTGCTTGCTCTCTGTCTCTCAAAACTGAATAAACACTAAAAAATTTTTTTTTAAATTACTGCATAGAGCCAATTGTAATCTACTAATAATAATGGCAAATGTTGGCGTATCACTTTCTACTTTTCTTATTCATTTATCTCATTTATTATTCATGTTAAAGATCTTACTGGAAGGGATTGGGAGATACAGGCTTCCAGTTATGGAATGAATAAGTCATAGGAATAAAAGGTGTACAGCATGGGGAATATAGTCAATGCTATTATAACAGTGTTGTGCAGTGACAGATGGTAGCTACACTCATGGTGAGCATAGCATGACATATAAATTTGTCAAATCACTGTGTGGTACACCTGAAACTAATGTAACATTGTATGTCAGCTATACTTTATTGAAAAAAAAAATCTTGCTAGAAAATGTACTCTAGCCAGTAAAACCAATAAAAATTTTTTTTGCTTTATAAAAGGCAGTGTTGTTTGGCATTTTCTAAGTCAGTAACGACTCTAATGGATCTTGGCCTAAATTTAAAAACTAGTTGCTTCCAGTAGGTAATGGTAATAGCTTTACAAATAATGGATAGATTCTTTTAATAATACAGAGAAAAGCTAAATGTTATTCTAGCATCCGGTCTTTATGCTTTATTTATGGTATCTAATTTTCAATTTATCCTTTTAAGTAATATTTCCATTTTGAAGACCAGGAAACTGAGGACCAGAACTTTAAGTAACTTGATCAAAATTGTATAGTTTACTAGATTTGAACCAGGTGAAGCCAAGATTCAAACCAAAGTCCGGTTTGTCTAAAAGCTTCTGCAACTAAGTAACACTGCTTCTTTCTCACTATTCATTAAAAAATAAAACAGACCATCTATTGTGTAGGAGAGCAGGAAATTAGAGGGAAGTGGACGCAAACATGTAAATTCCTCAAGTTACCATGCTAAAATAGATTTCCTTATTTTTCCAGATGAATATAGGGTGAGTTATTCAGTACACAAATTTGCTGATGTGACAAGTTGAGGATTATGAGCATAGAGAAAAATTAGTAGAAATGCCTTCACAATTTGGATTTCTTGTACGAATTATAACAATATGAAATTTAGCAGTGTGTGTTGTTTTCAGGTTGGAAATTAACTTCCAACACGAGTAACAAAAAGGAATATAATAGGCAGATATGTAGAAAACAAGATTTAATGTAGTGCTGGGTATTGATTTAAGCCAAAGCTTAGAATAGCAGCAAATAAGATTTCTAAAAGGCTTATTGAAGTAACAGTGGTTAAATTAATATCTTTTAAAAATACATGTGCATTTTTTAGACTCTCATTATTAAACTGATGAATTAATATATTGTTAAGGATATTGTATGATTAGAAAGGAAGACCTAAGAAAATAAAATGAAAGGTTAATATATTTATACAGGTGACCCTTGAGCGATATGGGGGTTGGGGACATTGACCTCCCTCCCATGCAGGTGCAAATCCTCATATAACTTTTGATTCCCCAAAACCTTTACTAATAGCCTACTGTTGACTAGCAGCCTTACCAATGACATAAGCAGTCAATTAACAAATATTTTGTATGTTATATGTATCCTTACAATAAAGTAAGCTAGAGAAAAGAAAGTGTTATTGAGAAAATCATAAAGAAAATACATTGACAGTACTATATTGCATTTATTGAGAAAAATCTGCATATAACACACTTCAAGGGTCAACTGTAATTAACTCTTGATTGAAATGGTAAGTGCCATGGAAGTTCATCAAAACTGTAAAAATTTAAAGGAAAGGGAGATCACCTCCAATCAGGGTAAATCATGAATGATTTCAAAGCAGAAGGTGGCTTTTGTGGTATGCCTTGAAAGAATGGGTTAGAATTTTAGTTAAGTATATATGGAAATAGAGTAAATGAAGCAAAGAGAGCAACATGAGCAAGGAAGGGAGGCAGGACTTACAGGGCATGTTCAAGGAAAACCAGGTGTTTTGATAAAGCTTATTTATAGATAGAAGAACCATCAGGTTAAGGCTGGTGTAGTAGATTGCAGGCTTACTGTGGGTGTCTATTGCCTTTGTTTCTAGTTCCTAACTAATTTTATGTAAAGTGTTAGAATAAATGACTATAATAGCCTGAGAGGGAACTACCATTCATTGTTGTTAATCATTTTAATAACATACCATTTATTGTGCTCTTGCACAGTCTCAGTACTACATGGGCTAGCTGTTTTCCAATACCTGGTCTCATTTAAATCTCACAGCAACTACATGAGGTAATTGGTATTATGTTTATTGTGCAGACAAGGAAAATCAAAACATGGAGAGATGAAACTGTTTCACAAGGTTAAAGAAGAGTAATGAATGGACCCACGTTCAAA
Organism: Panthera uncia; assembly: GCF_023721935.1. Taxonomy (NCBI): domain Eukaryota; kingdom Metazoa; phylum Chordata; class Mammalia; order Carnivora; family Felidae; genus Panthera; species Panthera uncia. The sequence continues at coordinate 64,213,865 of NW_026057585.1, forward strand.
TGAGATCTCTGGTTTCCCATTGACCTCTTGGGTCATTCCTTCTGTCTCCTTTGCTGATTCTTCCTCTCTTCTCCAACTTCTTCATGTTTTATTACTCTAGGTCTTAGACTCTGGACCTCTTTCTTCTCTATCTGTATTCCCTTGGGGACCTTATCTGATTTCTTGGCTTCACATACCATATATATGCTCATTTATATCTCTAGCCACATCTTTTTTCCTGAACTCTAAACTCATATATCCAACTACCTTCTGATATCTGTATTTGAATATCTGATAGGTATAGCTAACACATACGTCTGCCACTGAACACCTAGTCTTCCTTTCCCAACCTGCTTCTCTTGCAACTTGTTCCATCTCAGTTCATGGTAATTTCATCTTTAATGTTGCTAAGACCTAAAACCTTAGCATCATCCTTGGTTCTTCTTCTCTTATGTTATCCATAATCTTCCAAGAGATCTTACTGGCTCTACCTCCAGATTATATCCAGCAAAAGATTTACAATGGCCTATACCTTTCTAACAGTATCTCTTACCATTATTCCCTTTACTCACTCTGCTCCAACCACACTGGCTCTCTTGCTGTTGCTGAAACAACAGGCCAGTTTCTTAGGCCCTTAGCTGTTCCCTATTTCTGGGATGATCTTTGTCCATATATTCACTTGATTTGCTACATTACCTTAACAAATCTTTGCCAAAATGTCCCCTTGTCAGTGGGGCATATTCTGGCCCTATTTAACATTTATGAGTTCCACACCTAGCCTAACATTCCTCCCTTACTATTCTCTACTCTTTATTTTTTCATTATGGCTTACTACTTTCTAGCATACTAAATAAGTTACTTTGTTTTTCTCTATCTTTCTCCTCCTCCTGCCGCTAGATTTTAAGTCCCAGGGAATTTGGATCTTTGTATTCACTGGTGTGTCCTAAGAACTTTAAACCATACCTGAGCACATAATATGACTGAATGGATGAATCAATTACTCTTCCTACAGAACATATAGGATGGGAATAGGGGGTGGTGGGGGTTGTTTAACAATTTTGTCCTGATAGTGGGTTTTTTAACATTGTGTTAAGATATACATAACATTTACTATTTTAACCATTTTTAAGTATATAGTTCATTGGTGCAAGTATTACAGCCATCCATTTCCAGAACTTGTTCATCTTTCAGAACTGAAACTCTGTATCTGTTGAATAAGAACTCTTCATTAGCCTCACCCATTAGCCCCTGGCAACCACCATTTATTTTCTGTGTTTATGAATTTGACTCCTCTGCATACCTCATAAATGGAATCATACAGTGTCTGTTATTTTGTGACTGGCTTATTTCACGTATCATTATATCCTCAAGATTCATCCATATTATAGTGTGTATCAGAATTTCTTCCCTTTTTAAGACCGAATAATATTCTTTTATATATATGTACCACATTTAGTTTATCTATTTATCCATCAGTAGATACTTGGGTTGTTTTCCATGTCAGCCATACCATTTTACATTCACACCAGCAGTGTACAAGAGTTCCAATTTCTTTATATCCTTGTCAACACTTACTGCTTTCTGGTTTTTGATAATAGCCACCAAATGGGTATAAAGTGGCATCTCATTGATTTAATTTGTACTTCCCTAATGATTATGATATTGAGCATCTATTCATATACTTATTGGCCATTTGCTTATCTTCTTTGGAGAAATGTCTATTCAAGTACTTTGCCATTTTCTCAATCAGTTGTTTGCTTTTTTGTTGTTGAGTGGTAGGATTTATTTACTCTGGATATTAACCCCTTCTGAAACATATGATTTACAAATATTTTCTCTCATTCCATGTGTTGCCTTTTCATTCTTTTGATACTGTTTGTTGGTGCATAAAACTAATTTTATTTAGTATAGTCCAGTTTATCCACTTTTAATTTTTTTGCCCATGCTTTTAGTGGTGTGTCCTAAGAACTTTAAACCATGCCTGAGCACATAATATGTGCACATAAACATTTCAAGAAAGTATAGCTAAATCCAGTGTCATGAAGATTTTCCCTATGTTTTCTTCTAAGAGTTTTATAGTTTTAGGTCTTACATTAGGTCTTTGATACATTTTGAGTAAATTTTTTGTATTTGTTGTAGTAAGGTAAGGTAAGAGTCCAACTTCATTCTTTTGGCATGAATACTCAACTTTCCCAGTGCCATTTGTTGAAAGGACTTGGCCTTTCCCCATTGAGTGGTCTTGGCATCTTTGTAGAAAATCTTTTGAATATATGTGCAAGAGTGTATTTCTGGGTTCTCTCTTCTATATCATTGGTCTAAATGTCTGTCTTAATGCCAGTACCACACTGCTTGATTACTGTAACTTTGTAGTAAGTTTTGAAATCAGGAAGTTTGATACCTGTAACTTTGTTATTCTTTTTCAAGATTGTTTTGGCTGTATAGGTTCCCTTGAGATTCCATGTGAATTTTAGGATGAATTCTCTATTTATGTGAAAAATATCATTGGGGTTTTGATAGAGATCGCTTTGAATCTGTAGATTGCTTTGGATAGTATTAACATGTTAACAATATGAAGTTTTCCAACCCATGAAGTTTTCCAACCCATAAAGTGGCCTGTCTTTCTATTTATTTGTATGCTTCATTTCTTTCAGAATGTTTCATAGTTGTCAGCATATATGCCTTCCTTAGTTAATTTCTGAGTATTTAATTCTTTTTTATGCTATTATAAATGAAATTGTTTTCTTAATTTCTTTTTCAGATTGTTCATTGTTAGTACATAGAAATGCTACTGATCTTGTGCGTTGATTTAGTATCCTGCTTTGCTGAATTCATTTATTGCAAACAGGTTTTTTTGTGTGTGTGTATGGGTTTTCTACATGTGAGGTCATATTGTCTGCAACAGAGATAATTTTACTTCTTCCTTTCCAATTTGGATGCCTTTTTCTTTTCCTTGCCTAATTGCTCTGACTAGGACTTCTATGATGAATTGGAGTGGTGAAAAGTGGGCATCCTTGGCTTGTTACTGATTTTAGAGAAAAAAAATCTCAGTCTTTCACCATTGAATATGATGTTCACTGTTTGCTTTTCATATATGGCCTTTACGATGTTGAAATAGTTTTCTTCTTTTCCTAGTTTGCCAAGTGTTATTTTTATCATGAGAGGATGTTGAATTTTGTCAGATGCTGTTTCTGCATCAATTAAGAGGATCATGTGGAGTCTTTTCCTTCATTCTGTTAATGGAGTGTATTTTATTGATTGATTTTCATGTTGAACCATCCTTACATACAAATGAGAACCTGTATCCTGTTAGCCTGCTGTTAGCATGCTGCTAGCATGCTGCTTATGTGTTGATTTGAATAAGGATCTTAGAACCAAAAACTCTTTTGAGTTGAGTAGGCTACCTATTAGTGGTATCTGGGGCTGAGACCTTACACAGACCCAAAAGTATCAGAGGTTTGAACTTTCTTTTACTTTTTTTCTTAACAGCTATACACAAGGTCATCCAAAGTTCGTTTTTGCATCTTCCTCATTTAATCTTTTCCGTGGTTATAGAGACAGGTACTATTCTTTCTCATGTTAAGGATGAGGAAAATGAAACATAGGTTAGGCGGTTTGCCGAAGGCTGCATTACTTGTTGCAGTGTCCAATCCATGTCTTATATCAGAGCTCATGCTATTAGCCACTTTGTTATGGTGCTTCTGCCTTATCTTCTCATCCAATTCTCACAATATAAAAATGGCAGTAAGGTTATTCACAGATTTTTTTCTCTCTCTCAAACTTAACATTGCTGACTTCGTTAGAACTGGAAGGAATCATAGACCTGCTATAGGCCAGAGTTTTCATATTATTTTTCACAAAACTAGTTTCCAGGTAGGTCTTCAGAGAGTTGGCAGATTCTTGTTTCATATTTTTTAAATGTCTTTGAATTTGTAAAAATATATATGCATTCATATATGTTACAAACCACATTGACATACTGTAGTACATTGGTGTTTTAAAGTACTATCAGGTTAACTGGTTTTTATGCAAACCTCTGGATATAAATTATTTTCAACTACTCTGAGATTGCAAGGCTCTTGTTTTAAAATGTATAAAACTACTTCTTTGGATGAATTGTTTTTCAGATAGAGCAACCAAAACCAACTACAGAAATAAGTTCAACTCCTGACTTTAAACATTTCTGTTGATCAAAATTGCTTCATGTTTTCACTGTCATCATAAGTAAATATTATAAATTTGTACATAAAATGATTTTAGAGTTATTTTTTTTAAGTTTATTTATTTATTTTGAGAGAGGGAGCACTCCTGAGTCCTCATGAATGGGGAAGGAACAGAGAGAAAGGGAGAGAGAGAATCCCAAGCAGGCTCCCCACTGTCAGCACAGAGCTCCACGCGGGGCTCAAACTCACAAACCGTGAGATCATGACCTTAGCCAAAATCAAGAGTCAGATGCTTAACTGACTAAGCCACCCAGAGTTAATTTTTAAAATCCTATTTACTTGTTCCATATATTGGCATTTCATCTAAGATTTGAACACTGTTATCTAGCCTCATTTCCTAAAAATGGAAGGAAAAACTGAGCCCCAGGGCTACATATCAGTTTGTTTCTCAGTCCATTTCCGCTGATTTTCCTCTGTGTTATCCTGCCTCTTTATCTACAATGTAAGTGAAAAAAATAAATCCTTGGAACCCAAAATTTGATAAAGGGTACTGAGAGCATAGGGGAAACAATCAAATGAAAAATGTTAAGAAATTAATACATATTAGTAAGAAATTTGTAGAAGATCCATAAAAGACTCTTGGTGGAGAAAATTCCAGACTTCAACTCCTATTTCAACAACAAAAGAAAGTGGGTTATTTAATCACAAGCAGTAACTTTGGAATTTATCAAGTATAGCAGCTTTTTTTTTTTCAGTATATGAAATTTATTGTCAAATTGGTTTCCATACAACACCCAGTGCTCATCCCAAAAGGTGCCCTCCTCAATACCCATCACCCACCCTCCCCTCCCTCCTACCCCCCATCAACTCTCAGTTTGTTCTCAGTTTTTATTTTTTATTTTTTTTCAATATATGAAATTTATTGTCAAATTGGTTTCCATACAACACCCAGTGCCCATCCCAAAAGGTGCCCTCCTCAATACCCATCACCCACCCTCCCCTCCCTCCCACCCCCCATCAACCCTCAGTTTGTTCTCAGTTTTTAACAGTCTCTTATGCTTTGGCTCTCTCCCACTCTAACCTCTTTTTTTTTTTTTTTCCTTCCCCTCCCCCATGGGTTTCTGTTAAGTTTCTCAGGATCCACATAAGAGTGAAACCATATGGTATCTGTCTTTCTCTGTATGGCTTATTTCACTTAGCATCACACTCTCAGTTCCATCCACGTTGCTACAAAAGGCCATATTTCATTCTTTCTCATTGCCACGTAGTATTCCATTGTGTATATAAGCCACAATTTCTTTATCCATTCATCAGTTGATGGACATTTAGGCTCCTTCCATAATTTGGCTATTGTTGAGAGTGCTGCTATAAACATTGGGGTACAAGTGCCCCTATGCATCAGTACTCCTGTATCCCTTGGGTTAATTCCTAGCAGTGCTATTGCTGGGTCATAGGGTAGATCTATTTTTAATTTTCTGAGGAACCTCCACACTGCTTTCCAGAGCGGCTGCACCAATTTGCAATCCCACCAACAGTGCAAGAGGGTCCCCATTTCTCCACATCCTCTCCAGCATCTATAGTCTCCTGATTTGTTCATTTTGGCCACTCTGACTGGCGTGAGGTGATATCTGAGTGTGGTTTTGATTTGTATTTCCCTGATAAGGAGCGACGTTGAACATCTTTTCATGTGCCTGTTGGCCATCCGGATGTCTTCTTTAGAGAAGTGTCTATTCATGTTTTCTGCCCATTTCTTCACTGGGTTATTTGTTTTTCGGGTGTGGAGTTTGGTGAGCTCTTTATAGATTTTGGATACTAGCCCTTTGTCCGATATGTCATTTGCAAAGATCTTTTCCCATTGCGTTGGTTGCCTTTTAGTTTTGTTGGTTGTTTCCTTTGCTGTGCAGAAGCTTTTTATCTTCATAAGGTCCCAGTAATTCACTTTTGCTTTTAATTCCCTTGCCTTTGGGGATGTGTTGAGTAAGAGATTGCTGTGGCTGAGGTCAGAGAGGTCTTTTCCTGCTTTCTCCTCTAAGGTTTTGATGGTTTCCTGTCTCACATTCAGGTCCTTTATCCATTTTGAGTTTATTTTTGTGAATGGTGTGAGAAAGTGGTCTAGTTTCAACCTTCTGCATGTTGCTGTCCAGTTCTCCCAGCACCATTTGTTAAAGAGACTGTCTTTTTTCCATTGGATGTTCTTTCCTGCTTTGTCAAAGATGAGTTGGCCATACGTTTGTGGGTCTATTTCTGGGGTTTCTATTCTATTCCATTGGTCTATGTGTCTGTTTTTGTGCCAATACCATGCTGTCTTGATGATTACAGCTTTGTAGTAGAGGCTAAAGTCTGGGATTGTGATGCCTCCTGCTTTGGTCTTCTTCTTGAAAATTACTTTGGCTATTTGGGGCCTTTTGTGGTTCCATATGAATTTTAGGATTGCTTGTTCTAGTTTCGAGAAGAATGCTGGTGCAGTTTTGATTGGGATTGCATTGAATGTGTAGATAACTTTGGGTAGTATTGACATTTTGACAATATTTATTCTTCCAATCCATGAGCAGGGAATGTCTTTCCATTTCTTTATATCTTCTTCAATTACCTGCATAAGCTTTCTATAGTTTTCAGCATACAGATCTTTTACATCTTTGGTTAGATTTATTCCTAGGTATTTTATGCTTCTTGGTGCAATTGTGAATGGGATCAGTTTCTTTATTTGTCTTTCTGTTGCTTCATTGTTAGTGTATAAGAATGCAACTGATTTCTGTACATTGATTTTGTATCCTGCAACTTTGCTGAATTCATGTATCAGTTCTAGCAGACTTTTGGTGGAGTCTATCGGATTTTCCATGTATAATATGTCATCTGCAAAAAGCGAAAGCTTGACTTCATCTTTGCCAATTTTGATGCCTTTGATTTCCTTTTGTTGTCTGATTGCTGATGCTAGAACTTCCAGCACTATGTTAAACAACAGTGGTGAGAGTGGGCATCCCTGTCGTGTTCCTGATCTCAGGGAAAAAGCTCTCAGTTTTTCCCCATTGAGGATGATGTTAGCTGTGGGCTTTTCATAAATGGCTTTTATGATCTTTAAGTATGTTCCTTCTATCCCGACTTTCTCAAGGGTTTTTATTAAGAAAGGGTGCTGGATTTTGTCAAAGGCCTTTTCTGCATCGATTGACAGGATCATATGGTTCTTCTCTTTTTTTTTGTTAATGTGATGTATCATGTTGATTGATTTGCGAATGTTGGACCAGCCCTGCATCCCAGGAATGAATCCCACTTGATCGTGGTGAATAATTCTTTTTATATGCCGTTGAATTCGATTTGCTAGTATCTTGTTGAGAATTTTTGCATCCATATTCATCAGGGATATTGGCCTGTAGTTCTCTTTTTTTACTGGGTCTCTGTCTGGTTTAGGAATCAAAGTAATACTGGCTTCATAGAATGAGTCTGGAAGTTTTCCTTCGCTTTCTATTTCTTGGAATAGCTTGAGAAGGATAGGTATTATCTCTGCTTTAAACGTCTGGTAGAACTCCCCTGGGAAGCCATCTGGTCCTGGACTCTTATTTGTTGGGAGATTTTTGATGACTGATTCAATTTCTTCCCTGGTTATGGGTCTGTTCAAGCTTTCTATTTCCTCCTGATTGAGTTTTGGAAGAGTGTGGGTGTTTAGGAATTTGTCCATTTCTTCCAGGTTGTCCAATTTGTTGGCATATAATTTTTCATAGTATTCCCTGATAATTGTTTGTATCTCTGAGGGATTGGTTGTAATCATTCCATTTTCATTCATGATTTTATCTATTTGGGTCATCTCCCTTTTCTTTTTGAGAAGCCTGGCTAGAGGTTTGTCAATTTTGTTTATTTTTTCAAAAAACCAACTCTTGGTTTCGTTGATCTGCTCTACAGTTTTTTTAGATTCTATATTGTTTATTTCTGCTCTGATCTTTATTATTTCTCTTCTTCTGCTGGGTTTAGGCTGCCTTTGCTGTTCTGCTTCTATTTCCTTTAGGTGTGCTGTTAGATTTTGTATTTGGGATTTTTCTTGTTTCTTGAGATAGGCCTGGATTGCAATGTATTTTCCTCTCAGGACTGCCTTCGCTGCGTCCCAAAGCGTTTGGATTGTTGTATTTTCATTTTCGTTTGTTTCCATATATTTTTTAATTTCTTCTCTAATTGCCTGGTTGACCCACTCATTCGTTAGTAGGGTGTTCTTTAACCTCCATGCTTTTGGAGGTTTTCCAGACTTTTTCCTGTGGTTGATTTCAAGCTTCATAGCATTGTGGTCTGAAAGTATGCATGGTATAATTTCAATTCTTGTAAACTTATGAAGGGCTGTTTTGTGACCCAGTATATGATCTATCTTGGAGAATGTTCCATGTGCACTCGAGAAGAAAGTATATTCTGTTGCTTTGGGATGCAGAGTTCTAAATATATCTGTCAAGTCCATCTGATCCAATGTATCATTCAGGGCCCTTGTTTCTTTATTGACCGTGTGTCTAGATGATCTATCCATTTCTGTAAGTGGGGTGTTAAAGTCCCCTGCAATTACCACATTCTTATCAATAAGGTTGCTTATGTTTATGAGTAATTGTTTTATATATTTGGGGGCTCCGGTATTCGGCGCATAGACATTTATAATTGTTAGCTCTTCCTGATGGATAGACCCTGTAATCATTATATAATGCCCTTCTTCATCTCTTGTTACAGCCTTTAATTTAAAGTCTAGTTTGTCTGATATAAGTATGGCTACTCCAGCTTTCTTTTGGCTTCCAGTAGCATGATAAATAGTTCTCCATCCCCTCACTCTCAATCTAAAGGTGTCCTCAGATCTAAAATGAGTCTCTTGTAGACAGCAAATAGATGGGTCTTGTTTTTTTATCCACTCTGATACCCTGTGTCTTTTGGTTGGCGCATTTAATCCATTTACATTCAGTGTCATTATAGAAAGATACGGGTTTAGAGTCATTGTGATGTCTGTATGTTTTATGCTTGCAGTGATGTCTCTGGTACTTTGTCTCACAGGATCCCCCTTAGGATCTCTTGTAGGGCTGGTTTAGTGGTGACAAATTCCTTCAGTTTTTGTTTGTTTGGGAAGACCTTTATCTCTCCTTCTATTCTAAATGACAGACTTGCTGGATAAAGGATTCTCGGCTGCATATTTTTTCTGTTTAGCACACTGAAGATATCGTGCCAAGCCTTTCTGGCCTGCCAAGTTTCAAAAGAGAGATCAGTCACGAGTTTTATAGGTCTCCCTTTATATGTGAGGGCACGTTTATCCCTTGCTGCTTTCAGAATTTTCTCTTTATCCTTGTATTTTGCCAGTTTCACTATGATATGTCGTGCAGAAGATCGATTCAAGTTACGTCTGAAGGGAGTTCTCTGTGCCTCTTGGATTTCAATGCCTTTTTCCTTCCCCAGTTCAGGGAAGTTCTCAGCTATAATTTCTTCAAGTACCCCTTCAGCACCTTTCCCTCTCTCTTCCTCCTCTGGGATACCAATTATGCGTATATTATTTCTTTTTAGTGTATCACTTAGTTCTCTAATTTTCCCCTCATACTCCTGGATTTTTTTATCTCTCTTTCTCTCAGCTTCCTCTTTTTCCATAACTTTATCTTCTAGTTCACCTATTCTCTCCTCTGCCTCTTCAATCCCAGCTGTCGTCGTTTCCGTTTTCTTTTGCATTTCGTTTAAAGCGCTTTTCAGCTCCTCGTGACTGTTCCTTAGTCCCTTGATCTCTGTAGCAAGAGATTCTCTGCTGTCCTCTATACTGTTTTCAAGCCCAGCGATTAATTTTATGACTATTATTCTAAATTCACTTTCTGTTATATTATTTAAATCCTTTTTGATCAGTTCATTAGTTGTTGTTATTTCCTGGAGATTCTTCTGAGGGGAATTCTTCCGTTTGGTCATTTTGGATAGTCCCTGGAGTGGTGAGGACCTGCAGGGCACTTCCCCTGTGCTGTGGTGTATAACTGGAGTTGGTGGGCAGGGCCGCAGTCCGACCTGATGTCTGCCCCCAGCCTACCACTGGGGCCACAGTCAGACTTGGTGTGTGCCTTCTCTTCCCCTCTCCTAGGGGCGGGATTCACTGTGGGGTGGCGTGGCTATCTGGGCTACTTGGACACTGCCAGGCTTGTGGTGCTGGGGATCTGGCGTATTAGCTGGGGTGGGTAGGCAAGGTGCACGGGGGCAGGAGGGGCAGGCTTAGCTTGCTTCTCCTTAGGTGATCCACTTCAGGAGGGGCCCTGTGGCAGCGGGAGGGAGTCAGATCCGCTGCCAGAGGTTTGGCTCCACAGAAGCACAGAGTTGGGTGTTTGCGTGGAGCGAGCATGTTCCCTGGCAGGAACTGGTTCCCTTTGGGATTTTGGCTGGGGGATGGGTGAGGGAGATGGCGCTGGCGAGCGCCTTTGTTCCCAGCCAAGCTGAGCTCTGTCGTCCGGGGGCTCAGCAACTCTCCCTCCCTTTGTCCTCCAGCCTTCCCGCTTTCCAAGTGGAGCTGTTAACTTATGACCTCCCAGACGCGCTAAGTCGCGCTTGCTGTCAGAACACACTCCGTCCGGCCCCTCCGCTTTTGCTTGCCAGACTCGGGGGCTCTGCTTGGCCGGCGAGCTGCCCCTCCGCCCCGGCTCCTTCCCGCCAGTCCGTGGAGCGCGCACCACTTCGCCACTCTTCCTGCCCTCTTCCGTGGGCCTCTCGTCTGCACTTGGCTCCGGAGACTCCGTTCTGCTAATCCTCTGGCGGTTTTCTGGGTTATTTAGGCAGGTGTAGGTGGGATCTAAGTGATCAGCAGGACGCGCGGTGAGCCCAGCGTCCTCCTATGCCGCCATCTTCCAACCTCCCCAAGCAGCTTTTTAAAAAATAAATGAAGGCCCTTAAAGAGCTTTTGTTTATATTGGTTATATCTATCAGTACTAACCATATTAGAGACTAAAGTACTAACCATATTAGAAATTAAAACTGAGAATTTAAAAAGTTTTTAATTTCTTTTAAAAACATGATAATAAACCCATTACATATTAACATAAATAACATATTTAAGAAAAAAAACTTCAGGGGCGCCAAGGTGGCTCAGATCATGATCTCACAGTTTGTGCGTTCGAGCCCCATATCAGGCTCTGTGCTAACAGCTCAGTTTGGAGCCTGCTTCAGATTCTGTGTCTCCTGCTCTTTCTGCCTCTCCCCCACTCCCATTCTCTCTCTGTATGTGTCTCTCAAAAATAAATAAAATGTTAAAAAATTTTTTAAAAATGAAAAATAACTTCAAACCAAAAAAAAATTATAAGAGTAGCATTGTTCATACATTTTTGTGAAACTCTTTAAATGTCTGCCTTAACAGAAGACAGCTGGATTCTCATATCTACTTCTGCATTCAGTCTGCTGCACTGTATTGTTTTGCTTCAAGTATGTGAAATGAAAAAGATCCGGCCTCACACAGATACATAGTTGGAAAAAGGAGGAATATTTCAACAACCTTTTTAAAGATAATTGTGGATATTCTTTTTTGTTATTATACTACATTTCAACATATTTTAGTTTCTTCAAAGTTAGTTGTAGTATTGTACATGAAACTGTATTGAGGACCTTTCTTTTTTTTTTTTCTTTTCTCTTTTTTTTTTCCTTTTTTTACAAACCCTTGTGTCGAGGATTGACGTTCAGTAGATTGCAGCGAGGGAGCTGCTCCGCTACGTATGAAACCCCGACCCAGAAGCAAGCAGGTCATCTAGGAATGGTTTAGCACCAGGTTCCCCACGAATGTGCCTTGTGTGATGGGTGACGGGGTGGCCCCCTTTCCGGCCAAGCCCCGGGAAGAGGGTTGTATTGAGTACCTTTTATACTCTGTTACATTAAAATCCATTGGTCTGTCTTGTACTTTGAATGAATCTTTTACCTATATATGATTTTGTAACTTGCATTGATCATTTGGGAAATCTTGGTTCACTGAGTTATGCATATCTTACAAATGCTGACACATTTCAGTATAAATATTTTTAAATTACATTTATTGGGGCACCTAGATGGTTTAGTCAGTTAAGTGTCTGACTCTGGACTTCAGCTCATGTCATGATCTCACGGTTCATGGGATCAAGCCCATGTTGGGCTCCGCACTGGCGACGTGAAGCCTACTTGGGATTCTCTCTCTCTGTCTCTGTCTCTCTCTCTCTCTCTCTGTCTCTCTCTGCCTCTCCCTTGCTCACACTCTCTTTCTCTCTCTCTCTTGAAATAAATAAACTTAAAATTTTTTTTTAATTAAAGTTAAATTTATTAGTATCACCATCCATCTTATCAGAGTCTTTAAGTATTGGTATAATATTAAGATTTGGGGCAAATACAACTTTCCAAGATACTGATTTTTACTTGAATTTTTATCATCTGCAACAAATACTATCAGTTGCTTTCCTTAAAGTGACAGATTCACTGTTTATTTTGGAAGAAATGTTGCCAGATACCCAAATCTGAATAATCATTGTTTATCTGTTATTTCTTTCAAGTAAAAAGGACATTTCATGAAAAAAGCAGCTAGTTCAACCTGTTTCTCACACCATCATGCAAGTGCTTTTCCTCCAGATAGCCATCATACTTGCTACTCAGCAGAGGTGCTTTGTGTGTATTTCCCATTTTGTTACTCAGAATTACAAGAAGATGTGTGCCTTGGGGTCACAATTTATTAAAACTAATAATTTGTATTGGTTATCCAGGACAGTAAGTGCAACTGCCCTTTATTTTTCTCCTCCCTGCAAGTTTGTGATGGAGAAAAATACAATGGTTATCAAATAGTACAGTTTGGTGCTGCTGCCTTGATTCCCAGTAAGGCATCAGCAGTTCTATCTACCATTGGTTTTGCAACATTGTTGTAAATATCAGCACATTAAGAAATATAAATAACATCTTAATATTCTGAAAATAGTTTTCACTTTATAGATCTTCCTAAACAGGTCTTAGGGACCTCTGGGGTCCACACTTTGAGAACTTCTGATCTAATATGAACTGAGAGATTTCCTGTTGCTCTGGTCTCTGTTCCCTCAAGACAACTTGTTCCCAGGAGGTATCTGGGACAGATGTCTCCTTTTGTTCAAAACAGGAGCAAGAGAATAATCTCAGTGTTCTGGAGAAAAAGCTTAAGAGTAGAGGTTATCTTTTTAGTTCTGTATTAGCCTGGTGCTTTTGTTCTTCTCAAAATACACACTTCTTGTGGTGGGGATGTCCAATTCTGTGCCTTCAGCTACAGCCTGTTTCCTGATGACTCCTATTTAGCCTTCTAGTGTTGAACCCTCTCCTGAGCCTTCAGTGCCTTCAAGTTACCTGCTGGATATTTCCCCTTAGGTGTCAAGCTTAAAAGTTGAAATGATCATCTTTTCTAAATACTCTCTCCTTCAAAGTATTAGCATTTTTACTTTCTGTGCTAATGATACAGTTAGCCAATCATCTTAGACTTCTCTGTCATTCCTCACCTTCAATAAATTGCCAAATCCTGTTGTTTTACCCCCAAATGGACCCTGATTGTTCCTCTTATGCTCAGCTTTGCTTGATATTCTTACTTTGTTTCAGTTGGAGTGTGATCTTAAATTGCTTCCGTTCTTTTTTTACTTGATAATCTGTCATCTATGTCACTGCTAGTATAGTCTTTAACCTGTTTTTGTTTGCTTGTTTGTTTTTAAGAGAGAGTATGAGTGGGGGAGAGGGGCAGGCGGGGAGAGAGAATCTTTTTTTTTTTTTTTTTTTAATTTACAGCCAAGTTAGTTAGCGTATAGTGCAATGATGATTTCAGGAGTAGACTCAGTGATTCATCCCCTACGTATAACACCCAGTGCTCATCCCAACAAGTATCCTCTTAAGTGTCCCTTGCCCATTTAGCCCATCCCCCCACCCACAACCCCTCCGGCAACCCTCAGTTTGTTCTCTGTATTTAAGAGTCTCTTATGTTTTGTCCCCCTCCCTGTTTTTCTATTATTTTTGCTTCCATTCCCTTATGTTCACCTGTTTTGTATCTTAAATTCCACATATGAGTGAAGTCATCTGATATTTGTCTTTCTCTGACTGATTTTGCTTAGCACAATACACTCTAGTTCCATTCAGTGTTACAAATGGCAAGATTTCATTCTTTGTGATTACCAAGTAGTACTCTATTGTTTGTGTGTGTGTGTGTGTGTGTGTGTGTGTGTGTATCACACACACATACGTACCGCATCTTCTTTATCCATTCATCAATTGATGGACATTTGGGCTCCTTCCATACGTTGGCTATGGTCAATAGCACTGCTATAAACATTGAGGTGCATGTGCCCCTTCAAAACAGTACTGCTGTATCCTTTGGATAAATACCTAGTAGTCCAATTGCTGTAGTTCTATTTTTAATTTTTTGAGGAACCTCCATACCGTTTTCCAGAGTGGTCGCACCAGTTTGCATTTCCACTAGCAGTGCAAAAGGGTTCCTCTTTCTCTGCATCCTCGCCAACATCTGTTGTTGCCTGAGTTGTTAATTTTAGCCATTTTGACAGGTGTGAGGTAGTATCTCATTATGGTTTTTATTTGTATTGGGGAGAGAGAGAATTTTAAGCAGGCTGCATGCTCAGTGGGGAGCCTGACACAGGCTCAATCCCATGACTCTGGGATCATGACCTGAGCCAAAACCAAGAGTCAGATGCTCAACTAACTGAGCCACCCAGGCACTTGTATGTTTTTAACTTGAGAGAGAGATCTTTCTTAACATTTGATCATGTTACTAACCACAAACCTAAGTTGCTAGCCCTGTTCTCCACACATACATGTGTATGTAATTTTTTAAAATTTATTTATTACTTATATTCTTTAAAATGATGTTTACTATATTACCTATATTATATTTTTATTATATGTATATATATTTAATGGTCTTTTACTTAATGTGTCACAGGTGTATGTCAGAAAGTAAAGTTGTTCACCCTATGAAATATAAAACAGTACTAAACATCTTCTGGATATCACATCTCTGTTAATAGCATTACCATCTACTCAGTTGCCCAAGCAGAGACCTGGGAGTCATCCTATGTTGTATCCCTACACTCCCATCCCAGAGCTTCTGGGACATAGCAGAGTCTTATCAATTGACTGCAGAAGCAATAAATAAATGATTTGTCTCAAATCTGCTACACTGGCATAAGATTTTGAATTGAATGGAAGTGTAAACAGTTTAGAGAGGGGTTGTCATGATTAGGACATGAGTGCCTGAGTCCAACTGCCTGGACTTATTCAGATAAAATTGCTGGGGCGCCTGGGTGGCTCAGTTGGTTAAGTGTCCAGCTGTTGGTTTCGGCTCAGGTCATGATCTCCCAGTTCATGGGTTTGAGCCCCGCATCGGGCTCTGTGCTGATAGTGCAGAGCCTGCTTGGGATTCTCTCTCTCATTCTCTCTCTCTGCCCCTCCCATGTGCTCTCTCTCACTCGTTCTCTCTCTCTCTCTCTCTCTCTCTCTCTCTCAGAATAAATAAATAAAATTTTAAAAAGTTGCTAATTCTTTAGGTTTTGTTAGTCTCCATTTCCTAAACAATAAAATGAGGTTAATAGTTCTACTTAATGGGTTTGTTGGGTAGATTAAATGAGATGATGTATGTTAAGGTATTTATTGTGGTACCTATCACAGTAAATGGTAGCTACCGTTACTACTACTACTGCTGCTACTGCTACTGCTATTGCTACTACTACTTTTTCGTTTAATGATTTCCAAATCCTGGCTAATGTTACTGATTAATGTTACTTGTAATATACTCTTTGATAGTTCCAAGTGAAATAGGGATGAGAGAGAGAGAGAGAGAGAGAGAATAAGAATTGTTGCCAGCTGTCTTTTCCTGGAAAGGAATCTTTTAGTCCAAGATTGTTTTCTCTTCTTTTTGGTTTTTAAAACCCTTTTGTTTGTGAAATGAAAAATGTACTCTTTTAGTTATTTTTGTTGAGCAGATATCTGTCCCCTCCCCCGACTTTATGTATGTATGTTTGTTTTTAATGTATTTACTTAGTTTACTTATTCACAAAATCCTAACATCTGGAAACCACTGAGACTCTTAGAGGTGGCATTATACACCCAAGGTCACAATGTTTGCTTTCTTTATTCTCACCCCTATATCCCTGCTATTTTTCACCAAGAAGTTTAGAGGT
Source organism: Panthera uncia (assembly GCF_023721935.1). Lineage (NCBI taxonomy): Eukaryota > Metazoa > Chordata > Mammalia > Carnivora > Felidae > Panthera > Panthera uncia. The sequence continues at coordinate 64,230,120 of NW_026057585.1, forward strand.
TAGCCAGGAAAAAAAGATTAATCCCATAGAACAGGAAAAATGTAAGCTTTCAAAATAATTATAAACCTAAAGATAAACTTTTGTTCTTAAAAATTAAATGATAAATTACTCCTACTTCTAAAATTTGGTGATTGCAGGGGCACCTGGGTGGCTCAGTAGCTTGAGCGTCTGAGTTCAGCTCACATCATGATCTTGTGTTCATGGGTTCAAGCCCCACCTTGGGCTCTGTGCTGACATCTCAGAACCTGGAGTCTGCTTTGGAGTCTGTGTCTCCCTCTCTCTCTGCCCCTTGCCAGCTCACGCTCTGTCTCTCTCTGTCTCTCAAAAGAAAACATTAAAAATATTTTTTTAAATTGAGTGATTACAATAGAGATAGAAGGACATCAGATATTTTGAATATTTTGCCTCACACTGGGGTCTTTTTATCATTTATCCTTGTGAATAGACACATTGCAGACTGAAAGAATACTAAAGCAAATGCAGGTTACTCAGTTTCTACATATACTTTATTTTGGCTTGCAAAAGTTCTTTTACAAGTTTTTTACAAGTTCTTTTACTCTCTCACTGCCCTTCCCCCACACGTGTGCTCCTTCTTTGTTTATTATTTATTAATAAATAATTTATTATTTAATAAATAAATAAACATTTTTTAAAAACCTAGTTTCCCTTAGGGCACCTGGGTGGCTCAGTTGTTTAAGCATCTGACCCTTGATTTCAGCTCAGGTCATGATTTCAGTTTGTGGGACTGTGTCTTGTTACATGGTCTGGATAAGTTCATACTCAGTGAGTCCTTCCAGTTTCTAGACAGGCCTCTACTTCACATCAGCCATGATCAGTATCTTAGAAAATTCTTGCCAAAGTCTTAATCCCCCACTTTGGGCAAAAGTGCTTTGTCATTCATCCAGGATACATTCCCCGGTGTTTGGACCAATGCTGAATAGGTCGTTTATTCTGATGAAGAAAGTGTAGAAAAACTCCAGTAAACTATATTTAGCATATTCTTTATACACAAATGTCATGTGTTTTATTAATGTCTTTCACAATGTGCACTTCACAGTATTTCAGTCAAACTTGACCTAACTCAACACTGTTGCCATGTGTGTCATGACTTCTTGTAAGAGCTGTGGCAGAAAACAAGCATGAAGCAGGTTTTCTAGTCCCTCCAAGGAAATGAGCCAACTCCTTCTCCCTCATTACCATTCTACCAGTCAGGAGAACATCTGTACCCTGGTTGTGCCTCAGTTGCTGTGGTATCAGCAATAACAGGCGGAGAAGGAAAAAGAAGGGAAAGCCTAAAACAACAGCCATGACTAGGCTGGTCCCCAGGCTGTGTAGTTATAAAAAAAATATCTTTTATGGCTAACGTGTAGAATTTCCTGTAACTCTGGATTTTTTTCTTCTTTAAGATCAGAGTTGTTGTTATATTTCTAAAGGACTGATTTTATTTATGCTTCTTCCCACCACCTTTACCTGCTTCCTCCACCTCATGACTGTCTTGGTAACAAAGCAACCAAAAGTAATATATGCCTTTCTGCCCCTCTTCAGTTTATGTCCATGGTATACTGATTTTTAGAGGTAAAGGCACACTTTACACATTTAAATGGCTATGTGGGCATACTTTTATTTTTTTTTTCTTTTCAATTTTATATTTAAATTATAGTTAACATACAGTGCAATAGTGGTTTCAGGTGTAGAATCCAGTGATTCATCACACACTTTTGTTTTAAAACCAATTTGATGTAAAGATGAAGATTTAAGGAAGAATAAGGGAAGTTTTTCAGTGCCTGTTTGCTCTGTCTTACCCTGTCTCTTGTACTTCTCTTTGCCTTCCTTTGTTTCTGTTTTCCTATATCAAGTAACAATTCTTATAAACATTCTTTGACTTTATTGGTAGTCATTATGCCTGAATAGATGAAACATAGTTCAGAGTAGATCAGTTTATTCCTGCTGAAATGTTAATCCATTTAGCAGTGCACTGTGATCGAACAGAAAACTTCTCATGCCTGGGAGCAGGTTAAATAATTATGTTTGCAATTCGTGTTCCTTCTGCCTGGAATGTCTTTCTCTTTCCCACCTCCATATATTCCTTGTTTAAAAGACCTATCTCAAATGTAAGAAGCCTACAACATGTTCTTGTTAGACTCCTTGTTAGACTGCAAGATTTTGGGGGGTAAGAACTGTATTTTCTTGGACTTGATATTCAAGAAATGTTTTTGACCATTCATTTTTCATTGGATAAGCCATATTCACTTTTTTTAAAGACTTTACAATCTAATAATGGTGACATATCAATCACAGATAACCATAATACAAACTAGAATGCAGTCACTGCCACAAAGAAGGAAGAAATCACTTCTTGCTGTGGGAATTAGAGACACCTAGGTTATCCCAGGCTTTGTGGATGAGGCAACATTTAAAATGTGCCATGAAGGATGAGTGTGAAATGTGAAATTAATGGGACCTGGCTTTTTTTAATTTCTTGATGGCTTTATTAGAAATAGTTTAAGTGCATGGGAACTATATGATTTGACATATTCCAAAGGCTTAAACCTAGAATTAGTTTTCTTGCTTTTGATCTGAAATCATTCATGGCTTGATTTATACAAAAGAATGTAATGTATGTGTGTCAGGGGTGAGGTATCAATTTGTTCACTATCTTTGTGAACTTAAGTCACAAATTCAGGAACTGATATTTAGGATTAGGTATTTTTCATCTGTCTGAATGTTTGTACCAACCAAAAGAGGTCATGAAATTCTGATGTATTTCTGTCCTATTGGATTGATTTTCTTTATTCATTTTAGCCACAGATCCCTTTGCTTCTGTTTTTGGAAATGAATCATTTGAAGATGGATTTGCTGACTTCAGCACATTATCAAAGGTAATCTGCAATGATTAAGTGGGAAAGTAAAATATACTGTGTTTCTACCAGTGGAACAATCCTTCCTTTCAGTTATGTAGCCCTCACAGACATTGCAACTTGATTTCAGCAAGTTACTGTAAATGTTGTTTTCAGATAGAAATGATAGATAAGATGGGGCGCCTGGGTGGCTCAGTTGGTTGAGCATCTGACTTTGGCTCAGGTCATGATGTCATGATTCATGGGTTCGAGCCCTGCATCAGGCTCTGTGCTGACAGCTCAGAGCCTGAAGCCTGCTTCAGATTCTGTATCTCTGTCTCTCTCTGCCCCTACCCCACTCATGCTCTGTCTCTCTGACTGTTAAAAATAAACATGAAAAATTTTTTGAAAAAAAAAAAAAAAGAAATGATAAGATATAATTAAAGTAGACATATTTCAATACATAAAGATGGTGGTGATGGTACAGGTAATTATAATTTTCTACTGACAGTTTAGCTCAACAGCTTCATTTTAAGAGTTTTCTGTCTTTTTTTAAAAAGTATTTATTTTTGAGAGAGAGTGAGGCTGGTGGGGCAGAGAGAGAGACAGAGAGAGAGAGGATCCCAAGCAGGCTCCACATTGCCAATGCAGAGCCCAAATTAGGGCTGTTTAACCTACTGAGCCACCCAGGCACCCCAAGTCTTCTGACTTTTTAAACATATTTCTTCCAGTTGAAGAGGCACCTGGGTGGCTCAGTCAGTTAAGCGTCCGACTTCGGTTCAGGTCATGATATCACAGTTCATGAGTTCAAGCCCCGTGTTGGGCTCTGTGCTGACAGCTCAGAGCCTGGAGGCTGCTTTGGATTCTGTGTCTCCCTCTCTGTTTCTGACCCTCCCCTGCTCACGCTCTCTCTCTCTCTCTCTCTCTCTCTCTGTCTCTCTCAAAAATAAATAAGCATTAAAGAAAATTAAACATATTTCTTCCAGTTGAACTACATTTCCCCCCTGTTGACTATCTGGGTCAATAGCTGTAAAATCTGGGCATCATTCTATCTTCTCTGCATTGGTTACTTCATTTTATGTTCTGAGGCTGTTAGGGTTAGTATTAAAACATTTAATACACATAGTCCAGCTCTGTATGTCCACTATCTATTTTCCAGTGTAGCTCTAGGATTGATTCAGACCAAAAGAGTAAAATTAGAGTATATGTAAAATTGTCTAGATCATCGGTTCTCAGCTGGATGTTATTCCCCCACCCCCAACCCTCAGTTATTTGGCATTGTCTAGAGACATTACTGGTTGTCACAACTGGGGAGGGGGACTACTCATATCTAGTGGATAGAGACTAGGGGTGCTGTTAAACATTCTACAGCACAGTGTCTGTCTCCCCACAACACAGAATTATGTACAGCCTACATTTTAAGTAGTACTGTAGAAAAATACTGGCCTAAATATGATCTAAACCCATCATGTTTGATTCATTATAGAAAAGTGAATCTTTCATTACTCCCAGTATTAGAAAGGCACGTTAAGACTTGTCATTTCATGGGATCAGTTTGCTTTTAAAAATTAACTTTCAAGTTGTTTTTAATGTTTTTCAAGATGCTATTTTCTTTGGCATTAGTATTAAATCTTTCCTATATTTAATTACATTAGGAAGTGTGGAATCAGTATTTTTTTTCTTTATCATTTGGATCAAATATTCACTTGAGGAAGAACATATAGTCCCTTTAAAATGGACCTCAGGTGGTATTGTATTTCCTGAAGCTTGAAAAACTTAAAAAAATTCTTTTAATGTTTATTTATTTTTAAGAGAGAGAGAGAGAGAGAGAGAGAGAGAGAGAGACAGAGTGTGAGCAGGGGAGGGGCAGAGAGAGAGGGAGACACAGGATCCGAAGCAGGCTCCAGGCTCCAAGCCATCAGCACAGAGCCTAATGTGGGGTCTTGAACTCATGAGCCAAGAGATCATGACCTGAGCTGAAGTCCAACACTTAACCGACTGAGCTACCCAGGTTCCCCAAGCTTGAAAGACTTTTAATCCAGAGTTGGCTTGTTTTGGTATGATATGTTGCTTTTAATAAGTAGTGATGTTATAATCACTACTCATATAAAACAGTTTTTTAAAAGTTTTTCCCTTTTGGCCCTGAATGCAAAGGTTAACATGTCAGTGCTCTCCGAATTGAAATAAATAAAGCTGCATAATAATGAAGATCATTCTTCTAAATGTTACATGACCGTATATAATTTGGTTAGTATAATTTATATAACCACGTATAACATTTCTTTTCAAACAAAGGTCAACAATGAAGATCCTTTTGGTTCAGCCACATCAAGCTCTGTCAATAATGTGGTCATTAAAAAAAATGTGCTTGAGGAAACATCAGTCAAAAGTGAAGATGTACCCCCAGCACTGCCACCAAAGACTGGAACTCCAACAAGACCCTGCCCGCCACCACCTGGTATGAGAGTTGGTATCTTTCTTAAGTCAACTGAGATGCTTTTTCTCCTTCTGAAAAATATTGGTGTGGGCCTCATAGACTTAGATAAAGGGCTTTAAACAAAACAAGTCAAAAAACATGACAGAAACTGTTCTGACCTCCGTACAGAATTACAGACATGTGCCTAAGAGGCTAGTATGGGTAACATGAACCACTTTTCTGGCAAGAGCTCATTTCTTTTTAAATCATTTTAGAGTGGCAGTAAATGGAAAGGACAGTTATCAGTGAAATGGCTTGCTTTTCGGAAACTCATTGATTACCATTTACCCAACAGTTTTTTCACTTTGGTGCTTTAATTAAATTAATCTCTGTAAGAGAAGATTAAGTTGAAGGCCCCTTCTTTTCCTGCCCAATGCAAAAGTTTCCGTAAATCCTTTGATGTGACAATATATTGCCTTTTGGTATCCAGAATTCAGCAACATAGCAATTTAAAAGAATGTATTTTTCTTGAAGCAAAGTATTATCTTACCTCACTTAATAAGAGATTCCTTTATTTTCTGAAAGTAATTTTTTTGGTCCAGGAATAAATTCTTAATGTTTTTAGTTTTTAGTTTTGTTTTGTTTTTAACGAAGATAGTTCACAAGAAGTGGCTAAAAAGGCAATCCCTGAGTAGACATAGTGCTGCTAGGCTGTTATGTGAGAAGACCTATCTGGTACATGGTTATTTTAATCACGTGTCACTCCTTGGCAAATTTTTAGCCACAGTAGTTACAGATTTTTATGCTTGCCTTTCATAATAACCTCCCTGTGGTATTTCTTGGGCAGATTATTTTTTTCTTTTTTGACTTAAAAAATTGCATGTACAATTGTTAATACTCGATTATCTGTTGAAAAATCAGGTAAAGAAATTAAATGATTTCTATCTTTTAAGGAAAAAGAGCCTATATTATATATTTCTAGAAGGTAAGATTGTCAAGAGTATATTAAAAAACAAATAAGTCAACAAATAATCCCATTGAAAAATGGGCAGAAGACATGGACAGACATTTCTCCAAAGAAGACATTCACATGGCCAACAGACATATGACAAGATGCTCAGCATCACTCTTTGTCAGGGAAGTGCAAGTTAAAACTACATGATGTCACCTCACACTTGTCAGAATTACTAAAATCAAAAACACTAGAAACAAGTGTTGATGAGGTTGTGGAGAAACAAGTCTTGATGAGGTTGTGGAGAAAAAGGAACCTTTGTGTACTGTTGGTGGGAATGCAAGCTGGTGTGGCCAGTGTCAAAAATAGCATGGACGTTACTCAAAAAATTAAGTATAGAAATACCATGTGATCCAGTATTTCCACTACTGGGTATTTACCCAAAGAATATGAAAACACTAATTTGAAAAGATTTATCCATCCCTACTTTATAGCAGCATCATTTACAATAGCCAGGATATGGAAGAGCCCAGATGTCCATCAACTGATGATTGGATAAAGAAGATGCAGTATATATATATAGTGGGATATTACTCAGCCATAAAAAAGAATGAAATCTTGCCATTTGCAACAACATGGATGGATCTAGAGAGTATAATGCTAAGTGAAATAAATCAGAGAAAGACAAATACCATATGATTTCACTCATATGTGGAATTTAAGAAACAAAACAGATGAATAAAGAAAAAAAAAGAGACAAACCAAGAAAGAGACTCTTAACTGTAGAGAATAAACAGATCATTACCAGAGGGCAGGTGGGTGGGGGATGTGTGAAATAGGTGCAGGAGATTAAGAGTTACAGTGATGAGCACTGAGTAATATATTAGAATTGTTGAATCACTACACTGTACACCTGAAACTAATATGATACTTTATGTTAACTATAATGGACTTAAAATTAAGAAAAAAAAAAACAAATGAGTCAATTAGCTTAAGTTTTTTTGTTTTTTGGGTTTTTTTTAATTTTTAACGTTTATTTATTTTAGAGAGACAGAGTATGAGCAGGGGAGGAGCAGAGAGAGAGACACACAGAATTCGAAGCAGGCTCCAGGCTCTGAGCGGTCAGTGCAGAGCCTGACACGGGGCTGGAACTCACAAACTGTGAGATCATGACCTGAGCCAAAGTCGGATGCTCAACCAACTGAGCCACCCAGGCGCCCCTTATTTAAGTTTTATACCTGTATGATGCCAATAGAGAAGTTATTTTTTTAAATCCTAAGTAAAATAATATATAATCTAAGGATTTTCAGCAAATGAGTATACATCACTATAGAAGTGTCAAGGAAAAAAGGATGGTTTGTTGGAGAGAGCTTAAAGAGACTGGGAGCTTAAAGATCTGGGTGCTAAATCTGAGTGTCCTCAGACTAGCTCTGTGATCTTTGAGTGTGTAATTTCTTTTTAAAAATTTTTATTAAATGTTTATTTATTTTTGAAGGAGAGAGAGAGACAGAGTGTGAGTGGGGGAGGGGCAGAGAGAGGGAGACACAGAATCTGAAGCAGGTTCCAGGCTCTGAGCTGTCAGCACAGAGCCCAACGCGGGGCTGGAACTCACAAACCGCGAGATCATGACCTGAACCAAAGTTGGACGCTTAACCGACTGAGCCACCTAGGTGCCCCTTGAGTGTGTAATTTCATATGTCTGAGCCTCAGCTGTCTGAGCTGTTAGATGGTGGCAAAAACTCCAATTTCGCCTACCTTCACAGGATTGTTAGAAGGATCGATATGAACATCTTTTGTAAGCTGCTACAGTGATGAAAAGACTCTGTTATGATTGCTATTAGCAGCTTAACAAATTTTAGGAAAAATACGTATTTGAAAATATTTAACACCTGTATGTGTCATTTTCCTTCAAGAAGTACTAAGTTAAGACTTTAAAATTAGAGAACTTGTTTGAAAACGGTGATGAGTTGAGCGACAGCAGAACACTGTGGTTTGATCAAAAATTAGTTTATCAGCAACCACAAAAGTTTAGGCCCTGGGCTTCAAAACATTCTCTTCATTTTTCAATTTGAAATATCGTAGGTGGCAAAAAGGAGGTGGGGTACTCCAAGGTAAGTTTTAATCATGTTCCCAGGTATTAGATAGATAGATTGATCCAGAGAAAAATCAGAAGAATATAGTCTTCTATTTTATTTTATTTCATTTTTACTTTTACTTTTATTTTTTTAATTTACATCCAAAATAGTTAGTGTATAGTGCAACAATGATTTCAGGAGTAGATTCCTTAATGCCCCTCAGCCCCCCTCCCACACTCCCTCCAGTAACCCTCTGTTTGTTCTCCGTATTTATGAGTCTCTTATGCTTTGTCCCCCTCCCTGTTTTTATATTATTTTTGTTTCCCTTCCCTTATGATCACCTGTTTTGTCTCTTAAATTCCTCATATGAATGAAGTCATATGATATTTGTTTTCCTCTGACTAATTTTGCTTAGCATAATACCCTCCAATTCCATCCACGTAGTTGCAAATGGCAAGATTTCATTCTTTTTGATTGCCAAGTAGTACTCCATTGTATATATACCGCATCTTTATCCATTCATCCATTGATGGACATTTGGGCTCTTTCCATAGTTTGGCTATTGTTGATAGTGCTGCTATAAACATTGGGGTCCATGAATCCCTTCAAAACAGCACACCTGTATCCTTTGGATAAATACCTAGTAGTGCAATTGCTGGGTTATAGTCATTTTTCAGAGGTCATTTGCCCTTACTCCTGCTCTATCAGGCTGAGGTTATAACAGCAAAGACCATTTCTGTCTTTATTTTTTGTCATCTCTTCCTGTTTCATCCTTTCCTCTCTCTTCTTGGGAACATGCTACTTTGGGGAAGACAGGGTTTACTCTCTGGGCAGAAATGATTCCTGGCCCATTCCTTTCCCCTTTGCTGTTTCTTCATTTAGCAACATAGAGCTGGAATATATTTGAGAGGTTGTGTGTTAAAGAGTTGAGGACTGACCTTTGGTGTGGTCATTAAAGACCATACTAAAAAATGTGCTTTAGGCACTCACCTCCCTTCCCCCACCCCCAGTTCTTTAATGCTCTCTGTGTTCATGTTCTTCTGTGTTTGTTTGCCATTTTTGCATGTTGAGTTAATTGTAATGATTTTGATCCAGGGAAAAGACCCATCAACAAATTGGATTCTTCTGATCCTTTTAAACTGAATGATCCATTTCAGCCTTTCCCAGACAATGATAGCCCTAAAGAAAAAGATCCTGATATGTTTTGTGATTCATTCACTTCTACTACTACCACTGCTACCACTACCAATAAAGAGGCTGACCCAAGCAATTTTGCTAACTTCAGTGCTGTAAGTACTGTGAATGGGCTGGTTGGGGGAAAATATTTCCATTTACAGTTTAAAAGGTTTTCAAAGATTACTTTGGAGTCTGCCAAATTTGCATCATTTCAACTAAATTTACCAACATACAAAAAATGATCTATATTCCTCTCCCAACCAAAATTTCTGTTTGATTCTGTTTTGATGGTTCTAACATTGTTCCATTGCACAAATGATTTTAGTAGTCTTAGTTCTTGTGATATATACCAGTTGTTTTGCAAACCCTTCTCTTAGTCTTAGTAAACATATAAATGAAATCTTGACAGTTATTATTTTGCAAATTGTAATGGATGATGGGCCATTAGAGAGTCATTTGCTGTCTGCCCGCTGGATGAATAATGGCAATAATGAGCTTATGTATTTGTAACTGTGTATGTGTGTTTGTGTATAAAGTTTTCATGATTTCTGGAGACCTGTCAGCAACTATTATATGAGAGGGTAAGGCCAAGGATTCTTTGAATAGAAGGCGAAACTCTGTTTTTTATAAGATAGTATTTTTAAAATGTGCATGTTGGTTTTATGAAATAAATACAATTGTCAAGCTAAACAATCTTTAATTACTTGGAGGGCTCTAATTCACAATTAGAAATTCCATATATTCCATATTTACTCTGCATTCTCCCAGAGCTGACTGAAATAGGCAGACCATTAAAAACAATGGAAAGATGCTGTGATAACCCATAGATAAGGGCTATAAGATCACAGAAATGGAGTAACCAACTATGGAGGTGTCGCTCTGGAGGGACAAAGCAGTGATATATATTCCATCATTATTTACATAAAAACAAAGCTTTTTTTAAATAAGAATCTTCGAGTAGGTAACAGAAGCTTCATTTCCCTAGATTTTTTTTAGACAATGACTTTCATAGTGCCTCTTCTATAATAAAGGAATTTTCCTCTACTTACCACCTTAGCCCCTTGAGATGTATTTGGAAATAGAAGATCTGGGTAACCCTGGCCACAGTCTGTCTCATGTCTCCCTCAGTATAGCATTGGGTCATTCAACCAGGCAATGTATCCTTATAGCTCTTTCTAGTTGGAAAGGAGGTAGCCAGGAATCTGCATGCAGACAAAATTAGACTAAGCCACCTTTCATTCTTTCTTTCTTTTTTTTCCAGCTTTTGACTATGTACTCCATAGTCATAGAAGAAGTCCAGTGGCTTCTTCTGAATGTGAAGGAGCAGAATAAGAATCAATATTTTGAATACTAGAAAATGGAGTGTCAGAATTATACTGACTTAACTTTGTTACATAGAATTTGAGTTGTTTCAAGCAGAGAATCCAGAAATTGCTCTCTTTAGGAAATTATAATCTGCTTATTATAAAATACCTTCTGGCTGTGGTATTTAATATCTTAAATATGATTTCAGCAAGTCAGAATCTTATTGGAATAAGTCTTGAACAATAGTAGAGGCATTATGCTTATTTTATACTTCAGAATTTCAATATAGTATAATATAACGCAACTCATAATAAAAATGCCTGCCTTTTTTCATTATGAAAGATTTGTTAAGTATTGTTAAGTTTCAAACTCCCTCTAACTCACTAGGGAAAAAGCTACCATCTTCAAAAAGCCTGACAATTTCTTTAATTTCATCATGTTATGGTATTCCTTTGTATGACAAGACTTCAAACCAAGGAAAACTTTTTTATTTTGTATCTGTCAGTGTTGCTGTTTTGGGTAGATAAAAATATTTCCCTGACTGATGTTAAGGTTTAAGGTTTATTAATTTTAAGTGTATAGTTTTATTTAGACTGAGTCAAAAAGTTCTCAGTGCCTGCAAAAATCTTTACAATGCATTAAAAAAATAATTTGGTCCACTTCTTGTTTAGTATACCCAGTATTCTTTTTTTATGTATAGCAAAATCAGCATATTCTTGCTACATAGTTTTTCTGTACATGAGAGCGAGGGTAAGGTAGGAAATCATCAGTGGGATTAAGTTGAAATGATTGATCATGTGAGGATGCTCCCTGAGGTTGAAGTAATTAGTGTTTTGCATTACATTAAAAGGCTAGCCTACCTGTTTGTAAATGTCCTAATTCACCTTAAGCATTTCTACTTTTTAAAAGTGTTTTAATATTTACTTTTATAGACTTTCTATCAGTAGACTGTAATAATTTTTAAAATTAAACCACATTTAATAACTGGTAAAACTAAGTGTGTTTTCAGGGAAAAAAAAATTAACAGGTAGCAAATAAGACTATTCCCAGAGTCCTTGCAGGTGAAACAAGTATTTAATGTCCTTTGTAACAACTGTTTTCCTTCTTTTTGTTTGTTTTACTCATTAACTTGTTTATCCATCTTTTAAATGGCAGTATCCCTCTGAAGAAGATATGATCGAATGGGCCAAGAGGGAAAGTGAGAGAGAGGAAGAGCAGAGGCTTGCCCGATTGAATCAGCAAGAGCAGGAAGACTTAGAACTGGCTATTGCACTCAGCAAATCTGAGATATCAGAAGCATGAAGAATTCTCCTGTCCTTTGTCAACCATACAGTATTCTTCTTCCTGAATACTGAAGCTCTTTACAGTGTGTATGAAAACTACCTATGAGCATGGGAATACAAAAGGTTTGCGATTCCTGTAAATGTGACAAAAGTTTGTTTTGGTTTTTTGTTTTTGTTTCTTACTCCATTTCAGATTTGTCTTTTTTTTTTTTTCTTTCCACCTATAAAAGCAGTAACCCAGTCAGAAAACTTCACCTACACCCCTATTCTGGTGTGCATTTACTGTGAGCTTTTGCCTGCCTGTGCTTTTACTTGTAAAGCTAGAGTACCCAAGCTTCTGCCTTCTGGAATATACAGAAATAGTTTCATCCCTGTGCTACCCTTGTTCTGTAGTTACTCTGATGATAGCCAGTGGGGTTCTTAAAGTTTGCAGTACTCTTCTCTGATTTGAATGGTTGAGGGAGGGGAAGGGAAAGAACATCCTATTTCTTTTATGATAGTGAAAATTGGCTAGTTTAAAGTATATGTTTGTATTTCCTTATAATTAATACCGTTCACTTTGTTTTTTATAGACAAGGAAAAATATTTTGCATAAATTGACTCCACTATTGAAAAAGGAATGCTTTAGATTGAACCATTACAGCTTCAGATTCAATCTTGTCCTAAATAAAAATGTTAAAGCCTCATGTGTGAAATATACTTTTAAAAAAATTTCTCTGGACTTAAAGAATTTTAGATGAACAGATTACCTCTCCATAATTTTAAGTACTAGATAGTGGAGAAAACCCTATCACTTAAAGTATCCTCATCAGTATAAGGTAAGCAAAAATCTTAACATGGCAGCCATTCTGCCATTGGTATGGCACTGTCCTCCTTAGTTCATGGTAGGTTTATTTTTGTACTTTGCAGAAGAAACTTTAGCAAGCTAGAACTGGAAGGTACTTTAAATTTTTGTATACATATATTTTTGTTTCCTTTAATGAAGGCTCACTTACTTGAACTGTAAAAACTTCCACTGAATACAAATGAGAAGTGACATGTATTAAATCATATTATTGTTTTTTGTCCATCTTTGTGGTTTAAAATAGTTAATTCTCTTCCTGGGTTGGTTTGTTTGTTTGTTTGTTTGTTTGTTTGTTTTTTAACCTATAAAGTTGGCAGGCTAGCAAAAAAAATCTTTTTTTTTTTAATTGGGAGAGAAGAGACCTACCAAATTGTCAAAGCTCTTCATGTGTTAAAAGCCTGTCTCCTGTAAAACTGAGCTAGCAGACAAGCTGAATTTGAAATAGACTGTGGTGTAGGCTGTAAATTGTAGAATAACCTTAGTTTTCTTTTAACATCAGTAATTGACTTAGATAATGTATTGAATACCAAGATGAAAAATGCACCTACAAACTAAAAATCTCTGTGGTCACCAAGTCAAGGTGGTATTGATCTGTGTTAATCAGAGTAACTTATTGCCTAGCCTATGAATAAATTCCAAAATATCCAATTCATTTTATCTTGAAATGGTGCTTTTTTTTCCTCTCCACACACAATTTAAAACAAACTTAAACCACATTCTTGCACTGCTTTTTTATACTTTTATAAATTGAAACATTTCAGCATAGAAGTTATACATATGAAGCAAGGGCTGACTCATAATCGTAAGTCTTTAATTTAGATAAACTAATCCAGTGACCTAAGGATATACTACAAAAGTTGATTGAAAGGGTAGTGTTGGGAGTTGTTAGGTAGTGGTTTTGGGGGGTTTTTTCCTTCCCCTTAAACTTCAGGAAAAAGGTAAGTTGACTTGAATAACCTTCTTTTGCACTGGGAAAATGAACAGATGTTTGAAATGCTTTTAAAATATTTTTTTTAATTAAAAAGCCACTCTGGAAAATATTAAATATCTGTAACTTATAAATACCAACTTTCGATGTAATAAATGTACCCTAACCTTATGTTTGTTTAACTGGATTACATAGATTCTTATCTTTTGTTAAAATATGTATACTCAGTGGGCCAATATAATATTAAAGTATGTATATATATTATATACATATGTGTGTGTGTGTGTGTGTGTGTGTGTGTGTGTATATATATATATATATATATATATATATATATATATATATATAATCTTGCTCCATGCTCACTCGTAGGAAATGAATGTCTTAGAGTCATTTGTGATTACATTTTATGTCGTTGACTCTGGCTGCAGAGCCTGTGCTTTAAAAGGACAGATAAGTATTCCTGAGAGCTAAGTGGCACTACTTACAAAGTTTTAACCATCTTCCACATACTTGTTCAAATTTATTTGGGCTCTCTATAGACTTTTCTCTTATGTTTCAAACTTCCAAACTGTAGCCTGTAATTATGAGAACAATAAACTTTAAGTAATAATAAAGCATACTATCCATATATCCTATTTGAAATGGAGTTTTGCAGTTCTCTGTTATGTCCATGCTGTGTCCAAGGAGGGGTAGGTATACAGTCAGCACTGATTAATATGTGTAAAGTGCTTGATGCGGTACCTGGTATAGAGTAAATACTCAATAAATATCAACTACTATTTTTAGTTATCATGTCCTGTTTTTGTGAAAGAAAGATAGGAAATGTGTATGCATAGGGACAGTGCCTGAAACATACATGGCTTTGTGTATATTTGTTGAATGAGGATTTGTGACCTGGACCCTAGGAGGGCACCATGACATAAAAAATTCATGTAGTCCTGGGATTGAATCCCTAGTCTGCCAGTTTGGAGAAAGATATCTTTGAGAAACTTACTTAGCCTCCCTGAGCCTCATTTTCGTTATCTAAATGAATATTTTAATACTTGACTCATAGGATTTTTCTGAAGGATTTCACTTTGGCAGCTTTTTAATGTTACTTACTTTAATTAAAGTCAGCCATGTTATTATTGGTAGTGAAAGTAGCTATTGGTCTCCTTGTGATGGCAGTGTGAGAGTGGAGTATGGCAGGACAGGCATTTAGAAAGTTTCTTTCCCTCTTTGACCAAGGTTTTTGGGGTTTTTTTTTGTTTGTTTTTGTTTGTTTTGTTTTTAAGAGAGAGAGAGAGCACGCGAGAGCACGCATGTGGGGGGAGGACAGAGGGAGAGGGAAAAAGAATCTTAAGTAGTCTCCACACCCAGCACAGAGCCTGACGTGGGGTTCGATCTCACAACCCTCATGACCATAAGATCGTGACCGGAACCAAAATCAAGAATTGGACACAACCTACTGAGCCATCCAGGTGCCCTTCTTTGACCAAGTTTTAGTTGAAAGGTGTGTAGCCGAAACTGTAACCAAAGGGGAGGCATCATGCTTCCAGAAAAATCTAAAAGAAAAGTATTGCAGGCAACAGTAGTAACTATTGGATCGTGCTCTAAAGGTGGAGAGATTTCAACAGTTGTAAAAGTTGGAGAGAAAGTTCTTCTTCCAGAATAATGGAGGCACCAGAGCAGTTCTAGATGATAAGGATTACTTCTTATTTAAAGATGGTGACATTCTCGGAAAGTATGTAGACTGAAATATGTCATTATTGAAATGATTTTCAGGTGAAGCTGCCCATTCCACTGAAGTTCTGGAATCTTTCATCATATAAATAATTTCCATGTCTCTTTTATAATAAACTGATTATATCTTAAAAAAAAAAAGGAAAGAAAAAGCCATTGGTTATTGAATACATGTTGAGTGTGAAGCACTATACTAAGCATTTTATCTGTGTTTTCTTGTTTAATTTTACAACAGCCCTAAGTAATACTATTATCATCCTCTATTTGAAATGGGTAAACTGAGGCTCAAAAAAATTAAAACAAGTAGATTTGCCAGGATTTGAACTCTGGTCTCTCTAATTCTAAAACATGATACTCTTTCTGGTTTACCATGCTTTGTCTTTGTGTGAAAAAGTTTGCTTCTAGGAAATACCAAGAACAGGACATGATAAAATAATAACAACAAATAACATATTAATCTCCAGGCTGAATCCTTAGTGTTTTACATATATTAGTTCATTTAATCCTCACAATAACAGTAACTCTGTAATGTAAACATAATAATAATTATTATTGTCCCCATTGTATAGAAGAGATGCCCCACTAAGCCATGGTTGTGTACCTAGTAAGTGGCAGAGTTGGCCACTTTGAACTCAGGAATCTGGCACCAGAGTTTTAACCACTACTTGCTATTTCTTTTAAAGGTGAGAAGCCAGAGGAGAAATATCATAAATAGAATAATCCATGTAATATCTGCTCTTGATTAATGAAATAGACCTACTACATAGCACATGGCATCTCAAAGACATTTTTCAATTCATTCTCATACTTAATCCTTACAAAGATTTAGAATAGTTTCTGACCCATGAAGGCACTCAACCATTGTTAGTTGTTAATATTACCATAAGTGATAAATAAGTACATAGGGGAGATGGTCAGTGTTGCTTTTATTAAAGAAATACAAATTTTAAAATCACAAAGGTAGCAACAATGAAAAGTAATTTATCAGTACTTGCAAAGCTCTGAAAAATGCATAAAATGGTAGGCAAAGAGTAGTTTTTGAAGAATTTGCTGCACAAAGGGATGAGGCATTCTGGGCAGAGGCGATGACTACATATAAAAGACAAAGTGAGGGCACCTGCGTGGCTCAGTCCAACTCTTGATTTTGGCTCAGGTCATGATCCCAGGGTTGTGGGATTGAGCCCAGTGTCAGGCTCTGCACTGAGCATGGAGCCTGCTTAACATTCTCTCCCTGTCTCCCTCTGCCTTGCTCCCCTGCTTGCATGCACATGCTCTTTACCTCTCTTGCCCTTTCGCTCTCTCTCGCTCTCAAGAAAGAAAGAAAAAGACAAAGGGGTAGGACATGGTATAGTGTGCTAGCAAGTAGCAGGTATCAAAGTAATTCACTGTGGCTAGAGTTTAGGTCTGTGGGCAAAGAGTGAAGTATTTGTGTTTGTATGTAAGAAAGATCTTATTGGTGGTGACTTGGAGGATTGCTTTACGGGGAAATCAGGCAAGGCAAGAAGAGCAGGTGAAGGTTGCTGGCATCATTCAGGTGAGATGGTAAGGAGCTAAAATGTGGCTATGGCTGAGGCCTGAGAGATGGGGACCAATTAATTTAGGAGAATTAGCAGGCCTTCAAGGCTGATTAGATGTATATGTTGAGTGAAAGGAGTGGTTCACAAACTTTGCAAGCACCAGGATCACCTGGAGGGCTTATTAAAATACAGATTGCAACCCTATCTGAGTTTTTCTGATTTCAATAGGTCTAGAGTTGGACCCAAGAATTTGAATTTCTAACAAGTTCCCAGATGATGTTAAAGTTGCTGGCCCAGGGAACCTAACTCTGAGAATCACTGGAGTAGAGGCTAACTTCCAAGCCTCTATTCTGCAAGTTTTATTAAATCTACTAATTTAGTTTGCCATGCTGTTGCACCTTGTCATTCTATACTTATGGATTCTGTTTCATAGTGTAAAGCACTTCCATTCTTTTTTGTGGATAGAGTTATTTAAAAAAAATTATTGGAAGCTAACAACACTTAACTATTTGCCAGTACTATTTGAAGCACTTTATATATAATGATTCCTTTTATTCTCCATAACAGTCCTTTAAGTTCGGTACTGTTATTTCTAGTTTAAAGATGAGGTACAAAAAGGTTAAATAACTTGCCTAAGATCCAGAACTAAAAAGTGCCCAAGCTAGGATTCTAATCCAGGCAGTCTGACTCCAGAATCCATCCTCAATCACTCTGTTCTGCTGAAAAAACCTTATATTAAGACATTTCCGATGCATAGATCTATAGTGTACCTCTTACTGGCAGAAATCCCTAAATGTCTGAGTGTTGGAAACGTACAGTGAGAAAATCAGTCATTCCATTCACCTTTTGCTAAGGTGTATTGTGTTCCAAGTGCTGTGCTGGGCTAGGGACATAGAAGAGTCTTATGAGGGCCTTGCCATCAGTGGTGATACAATAGGAGGGATAAACATCTTCTCTTGATTAATTCCACAACATTACACACTGAGGATTATAATAGGAATGCCGGGACACCCAGAGGAAGGAGAGAATAGTTCTAGCCCAGATGATCGGGGAAGTCTTCCCAGAGGAAGTATTCTACTTCTAGCATTGGTAAAAACAAATGGTGACTAGAAACTTTTAAAAAGTATAGCTCTCACAAGGCCGTACTTATTGACGTTAGGGCTCTGTTGACTGAGAAATCCTGGCAGTCTCCCAGGAGACCTCTTAAGCAGCATTTATTAATTAGTGAATTCAGCGTGGCCCAAGGTCTGCCCTTCAAGTTTAGAAACTTGATTTTCATCAGTAAAACAGAGCTCCCATTAAGCAAGTTCACAGGGACTACTGTAGAGACCAGAATGTCAGTTTTCAGCAAAAGTTGCCATAGGGTTTAGAACACCCACAATTGGTTGAACAAGACTCCCCTCTTGCTGGTGGTGCCAAGATGCCTCCTGCCTCTGAAGCTCCTCTCTCTCTGCAGCCAGGGCTGCCTGGGCCATCTGATGAACACATTTTTTAGATTAATATGTTTAATCAGGTTACAGTCTGGTTTGGCTGGTTGAGTAGCTATAGCTAGTCTCTCTTTGAGTTGACTTTGCATATCTTTGCTTTCATCCATTGTATGTGGACTCTATAGCTTAACTCCTCCTGAGGCTGACTTTCCCCAATTTGAGTTCTTAGTGAAGCATCTCCCTCAGGCTTTGATTACACATTTTCATTGATTATATTATTTATTGTGTGTATATATGCCAGGCCTTCTCCCTGACCCATCCTCCTCCAAGCCATCAACATGCCCTAACCATTCTGCCTTTTAAATATTTCTCAAATCTATCCTCTCCATCCGCAGTTGGATCTCCACTGCCCCAGTTCAGACCTTCATCATCTTTCTTGTAGACTTTGCCAAAACCTAATCTCCTTGCCACTAATCTCTGTTGTTCTCTTTTCTGTTTCCAAACCATCCTCTATGCTGCAGTCAGATTCCTGTAGAATCAAAATCCAAAATCTGCCCCTACCACTCCTACAATAAAGCATGATGCTGATTCCCATCACACTCAGGTTAAAATCCTAACTCCTTAGGAGGCTTTTTCTTCATAACCTTAATTTCTGATTGGTATTTGATCACTAATGGCTTGAACATGTAAGCTGTTTTTTCCCCCTTAAACAAATCTTGAGAAAGTGCTGCTTGAAGGAAATAAAGGTACCTGCAATCAGATTATGGAGTAATGGGATCCTTTTGAAATGTGCTTAATTTTATACTCTCGAACTTGGTGTTTTGCAAGCAACAGGTGATACATTAGTTGGGTTGTGAAATCAGTTTAGTGAATCAAGCAGCATGGAAAAAAAATGTAAAGAATAGTATAGTACCAATAATCACTTTCAATAGTTACCAATTCATATCCGATCTAATTTTATCTATATTCCTGTCCACTTGCCTCTCAAGTTATTTTTTTCCTCTCATGTTATTTTGAAGCAAATCTTCTACTTCATTTGTAAATTTTTCAGCATGTTAAAGAGCATCATTTTTAAAATTGTGAAATAGAATTTGTTATTGAATATGCACTGGGTCACAAGATAAAATGTTTATCACTGGTTTTTTTAACATCTCTCTTCAAATAAGAAAGGTAAGTAGGTACTAATGTTATGTATTCAGGTTAATAATACAGATTATCTCATGGAGGGGAAGGTGTGTCTTTGCAGAAAGACCCCACCTGTTTTTCTTCCCCACCCCAGTAAGTATATATAGACTGTATTCAGCTGCCCAAGACGTAAGGGCTTAGTTTCAGCCTCTCCTGTTTGCTCTGGAGTCCCAACTTGAGAGAACTGAGTTATTTTGTGGAAAGGGAAAGGAATAAGGAAAAGTAGCTGATAGCTATTGAGGAGCTTCTCTGAGTCTAGCACTAAGGCTCTTAACATATATAACCCTATTTAATCCTCAAAACACTTCTAACAGAAAGAAAACTTGAGTTTATAGAAAGATGGAAATAACTTAGCAATGACCACCCTCCCTGCCCCAGCCCAACCCAGTCTAGTAGAGACCATGCCAGGTTCCAGCCCAGGTGCCTTGGTTCTGAGACCTGCTTTTCCACTACCAGGCTGCCTTTTGTATGCCTGGCCTTAAAGGCAGGCCTTTGGACCTAAGTGGTAACAAAGATCAAACACAGTAAACCTGGGCCCTAAACAGAACTGATGTTCTCAAAGAAAACCCTGATTCATCACAGCTTTCTGAGAAGGTTCCTGGCCTTGTAGAAAGAATCCAGATCTCTGAGTCTTATGAACATGAGTCTAAATTCTGGCCTTATCATTTTCTGTGTGACTGTGGGTATACTTCTTAACCTCTCAGATAACAGTTTGTGAGTTTCTGTGAGGATTAAAGATGATGGATATGAAGTCTTTATTCCTTTGACATGGCAGATATTCACTAAGAGCTGTCATGTCTGTGTTTAGGAAGACAGAAAAGGTAATGATACACTTTAGGAAAAATGTGTAACCATGGTTAAATTAAAGGGAATAAACTTCAGTATAACTGAACAGTTTATTGACACAGAACACTTCATTCTTCATGGATTGTGAATAAAACTGTTACATAGTAGGAGGTGAACATAACACACACTACGTGTTTGGCACTATTCTGTTTTGTTTGCATTAACTCATTTAGTCCTCACAACAAGCCTTGTGCTAGGTGCTTTTCTTATCCCCATTTTACACAGTCCCCATTTCAGATGAGAAAACTGAAGCAGAGAGAGAGGTTAAGTAACTTTCCTGAAGCGATACTCAGCTGTCAAGTGGTGAAGCCAAAATTCTAACTCAGGCATTCTGGCTCCAGAGCAAGAGAAGGAATAAAACCTGCTCTACCTTGGGGTTGTTATGAGATTCAAAATCAGATAAGCTTTGGGAAAGTGATTCACAAATGCCGAGTGCATTCTAAGAGCTTGTATGGCAGGCCGACTGGGGCTGGGGGTTAAGATATAGACTTAAGGGTGACTGCTTGGGTTAAATCCTCACTCTGCCACCTGATTAGCCTTTTTGACTTTGAGCAGATTACTTATTACTCTGCCTCATTTTCTCAACTGTAAAAATTGGGATTGTATAAGGAAATACTTGATAGGGTTGTTCTGAGGATAAAATGAGCTGGTACATCTGAAAAGTTTAGAATAATGCCTAAGATAGTTCTAGACAACTGATGGTGATGATGACGACGATGAAGAAGATGATGATGGTGGTGGCAAAGAGGAAGAGGAAGGAAAAGGTGAAGAGGAAGCACAGGAAACAAGCCTTGAAGTTTGAGACCACTGGGATTGAATCCTAGCTCCTTGACTTGATCTCAGGAACATTTCTTAACTTCAGACTCAAATATTGTCAAAACAGAGTTGTCTGAGTTGGAGGTAGGGTATGTAAAGGCACTCAGCATAGTGCCTTCCACAGGGTAGAAACTATAAATATTAGTTCCTTCTTCATTTACTCTGCTCTGAGCACCTACTAGTGTAGCAGTGGTGCCAGCATCCATGGAACACACAGAGGTGAGATATTCTCTGTATTTTCAGCTAGAAATCTGAAGAGTAAAACTGGTCATTGATAACTAACATAAGGATTAAAAAATATGTAGTGCTAAATGCTGTGAAAGAGGTACAAATGTAACCTCCAAAAAGGAGAGGTTCCTCCACTGAGGAGATACAGGTGGGCTTCCTGGAGGAAGTAATATTGCCTGTGGGCACAGAGGCTGGGTGGGACTTTAATTCCAAATGGAATTTGACTGGGCTCTGGGCCTATTATAGGAGGCCAGGCTTTTGAGGCCTTGTGATACTCATCCTTGTGAGCCCAGAAGGAAGTTGGCCATCTGTAATTCCCAATGCTGCCAAACTGGGCAAGGCCCTGTGGGCTGAGGGATTTGGGCCTCTAGGTGGATGTAACTGGAATTTCAAGATCCGGAAGCTCTAGCTTTGTGGTCAGATAGGCAGCATTCTTTGGCCCTTGTTGATCTGCGAAGACCATGACATGAATTCTCAGAGAAAGGGGGAAAGGTCGTGTTTCCTCTTCTACCAAGGAAGATTGAGAGAAACTGCCCTGATAATCCTTGAGGCTTCTGCCCTCTGCCCAGGTCTCCCACTCCATTGCCCAGCCCACGTGCAACCACAGGTGGGGTTGGGGGGCCAGCAGCAGATAAAGCAGACAGACCTGGATGTAAGACCTAGCTCCACAGCTTAGTTTCAGGGAAGTCCATTTTCCCCTCTGAGCCCCAGTTTAATCAACTGATGGGAGTAAGTATTTAATAAGATGAAATTAAATGAGAACTTGTGTAAAAACACCTGGCTTAGGGCTTGGCACATTAGAGAAGGGCTCAGACTTGTCAGAATCAGTCACCATTTAGTAGATGCATGATTTGTGTTGCACAAGTGCCTGCAATACAAACCCAGGCCAAAGGGAGACAGAAATGGTCCCTCAGCCACCCTGCCCCATCCTGTTTTCAACCTCCATCCTCTCACAGGAAAGTCTCCAGGGACCTTTGAATCCATCCTTCATGCTGGACTTATAGTGATCCTCCTCAAGACACCCTGCTCCTAGTCCTTAGCTGAGTCTCCTGTGGAAGCCTGCTGGACTGCACTGTCAGGGGCTCACCTTGCTCCAGAGCAGATTCATCTACTGGATAAAGGGAAAATTTTGCAGGCCCCTCGCTGGCGCAGTACAGCATGCCACTTTTGATCCCAGAGTGATGAGTTCAAGCCCCACTTTGGGTGTAGAGCTTACTTTAAAAAATAAAGTGAAAATTTTAAATGCGCATAACCAAAGACAAAATACGCGGTTTCAAAGAAAGTTTGTACTGGAGACAGGCTGTGGCTCCTTCTCTTTCCCACACGTCCCACGGGGGCTCTGGGAAGCAGAAGTCTGTGCACAGCCTCCTGTCCCAGTGCCTTGCTTGCCAGCAGCCTCCACTCCCAGGCCAGGCAGCTCCTACCTACCTCCCTGCTCCCCTACCTGCCACTCCTACAGTCCCAACCCGCCCACCCCATTCACGTAGAGCCCTGGCAATGCAGACTTCTGTACTTAAGCAGAAGGGAAAGGCGTTGGTGACATCATCGCCCCTCGGTTCAGTGGACTGGCTTTAGACTGGGATTGGAGAGGTCTGGTGTATATTATGTTCTAGTGCTGTCACTGGCCCTCTATGTGGCCCTGGGCCTCAGTTTCTCCTTGTGACTAACGATGGGTCTCTACGGCTCTGGACGAGAGTGGGCTTGCCCTGGGACCCCAGGTCCGCTCAGGGAACACCGACGTCCTTGCGGGACTGGGAGGCGCTGGGCCGCGGCGGGGAGGAGCCGCCGGTCCGGCCCCGCCCGCCGGGTCCAGGTGCCGCCGCTGGAGCTGCCGCTACCGCCCACGCCGCCACGAGGGGCCGCCCGCGCCGCGGTTCTTATCCGGCCCGCGTCCATGGCCTTTCTGACCGCCTGGAAGGGGGCGGCCTCTGGGAAGAATGACCGCAGGTAGTAGGCAGGGGCGGGGACTCGGCGGGAGGCGCGCCTGGGACAGAGGGGCGGCGGGCGGCAGCCGACGGGAGGGACGGCTGTGGGGGTACAACTGGAGACCGCAACGCGCTGGCTGCTGGGCGCGGGGTAACGGCCGGAGGGCCAGGGAGGGGCAGCCCAGCGCCTCTCACACCCTCACGTGCCCGCTGCTCGCGTGTCGTGGCCCCCAGCCGGGCTGGGGCTGAACCGGGGGACTAGTGATGCGCCCCCACCCCCCACCCCGGCCGCACCCGAGCCCCGCTTCCGGTGCCGCAGTCTGCGCGCCACCTGCGAGGGTGCTCAGGTGGGCTGGCCCTCGGGCGGGCTGGGAGTCAGGTTTGGGCTGCCGAGTCTCCCCTCAGCGGTACGGCTCACGCACCTGGTCCTCCAGAGCGTTGCGAGAGGGGAGCCGTGGGCACCCTGTGTGTCCCGACAGGTGAGAGCAGGCACAGCATCCACCCCCACCCTGAGTTGTTCCTATCTGGGGGCAGCAGTGTCGGGGGAAATCTTGGGTGCCAGTGCTGGTCAATGGTGGAATTAGGTGCCCCCACAGCTCCTCCAAGGTCAGCCCTTCGGGGATGTGTCATTGTTTCCTGTGTGTCACCTCCACTTACCTAGCTGTCCCCACCTCCTGGATGAGTTGGTGTCTCCAGATGTGTTCCCTTAAGAAAGAGGAGAGGGGACAGTCCTCTCTTTTCTGAGCTTTGACACCCCCTCCCCCCAATTTCTTCCCTTTGCATACTTAAAGTTCACCCTCCTACTCCCTGGAAAAGAGCAATCCAGCTGCCCTCCCAGTGCCTCCATCTGACTGTCCTATGAGAACCTCAAACTCTGCAAGCCCCAAATCACACTTCACATCTTCACCCCTAAACCTGTTCCTCTTCCCATCTCAGTGAATGGCATAGTCATCCACCCAGTTGCCCAAGCCCGGAACCTGGAAGTCATCCCTTTCACCTCCCTCCCTCATCTCCACCCCAGTGTCCAAGTCCTGTTGATTTTCTCTCTGGTGTCTCTCAAAGCTATTCATTCCCCTTTGTACTATTGCAACATCCCCTAACTTTCCCAGTTCCTCCAGTCTTCTTTCCATGCACCCTTCAGACTGAACTTTTCTAAAGCACAGACAGACCATGTCATTTTTCTAAACTTCCATGGCTCTCTATCACTTAGAGGTTAAAGTTCAAGGCTCTTAAGAGAGGTGGTGACCTGCCTAGGCCCGTAACTCCCCAATGCTCACTCTGGTCCAGCAACACTGACTGCACTGTTCCAGGCTTCTCCAGGTTGCCTCTGCCTGGAATGCCATCCTCCGCTCCTGACATTCAGCCCATTAGGACTCAACTTAGGGTGACCTCTTTTAGAGAGCCTTTCTGACCCCAATCTTGAGTCAGACTCAGAGGCTTTCAGCTTCTATGCTTCCTTCTCATGGTTCTCATTCAGTTCTCTCCTTCTCATTTAACAAACAACTTTGAGCATGTACCATGCTCTGGGCATTGTACTAGGTGCTGTGGATATGGCATTACTACAGAGACACAACTCCTTGATCTCAGGAGACCATGTTCTAGTGGAAAAGACAAGTAACCAAATAAACAAGCAAATAAACAATGTTGTATAAAGCTTAAAATAGGGCCATGTGATGGACAATAAAATATATCATTTCCAGAGCATTCCCAGCAGTGAGGGTAGCTCATGTCAAAGTGTGATTTGTGTCTGGGGAGCAGAAAGGGAGTCCTTGAGGATCAGTGTCTGATCGGATCCAGGAGGCAGGCTGCTCCAGAACAAGGCAAGGAGTTTGGATTTCATTGTGTGTTGGGAAGCCACTAGAGGGCATCAGGGAGAGGATTTATATATTTTAAGATGACCCTGCTCCATGCTGACAGTGCAGAACTGGGTTGGGATTCTCTCTCTCTTCCTCTCTTTCTGCCCCTCCCTCGCTTGCTCGTGCGCGCTCTCTCTCTCTCTCTCTCTCTCTCTCTCTCTCTCAAAATAAATAAAAGAAAGAAAAAAAAAGGTAACCCTGCTACCCCAGGGAGAAAGGATTTGTTGAGGGACAGACCATTTCAACACTGAGTCCGTGTCATCCTTTTCTGTCTCCCCGGTACATATGGACAGAAGACAGGGTCTTAGAGTGTGCTTCAGTTTTGATGAGGACATGAGAGAATAATTTCCAAGGACGGTGAGATCTCCTGGTTGGGATAGGGAACAATGGCTATGTCCAGATGAATTTCTTGCCCAAAGCTTGCCCTGCCTATGAGAATTGGGTTCTGCTCTGTCCTGTAGGTACCAGGAACCTTCTGAGTTTCAAATGTGTGCATGCTGCTGATGTCACAGTGTGGAGGGAGGTAGGGAGACCAGAGGGGAGGCTGGCATGATGACCCAGGGTGGATTCTGGGGTGCGGATTAGGAGAATGCAGGGTGGTGAGGGGAAAGAAGCTAAGGAGGAAGAACTGCTAAGTGGTGAATAGACAGACTGGGAGGTAACACTCAGAATCACTAATGATGGGAGGGGGAAGGGAGACTGGCCGAGTAGAGGCCTCTGCATCCCTCCTTGGGCCTGGGTGAGGGAGTATATAGGAGGGCCTGAACACATGTGCCTTTATACTTCAGGTGGAACTTGCTGGACACAAATATCCAGAGAATACTCCTAGTTGTCCCCACAAAGTCTCATACCTGAGGCACAAGACCAGGTTTCCATTCTCCCAGCTGTGACTTCCCTACCCTCACTCCTCATCCACCACGCTGTCCGGTCTCCCACAGCCTGGCCAAAGGGTGAAGAGGTTGGAGGGTGCCCAGCCCCTAGGCTGCCACTTACTAGCTCTATGGCCTTGATTCAATTACTTGGTCTGTGCCTACTTAAGTTTACTCACCTATAAAATCATAGCTACTCACTGAGTGGTGGGAAGACCTAATGAAGTCCCATTGGTTAAAGACCTAACAGACAGCCACTGGGGCATATTTGGTGTTCGGTAAATGTGAGTTCACTTCCTTCTTAGCCTTCGTATGAGGGAACTAGGGAACAGAGGAGATTCTGAAAGGTTTGGTAGCCAATGGTAGGATTCCAGGCACTAGAATTGGGTAGCCAGGAAGTGTTAGGAAAGAGAAATGGTGCCCATACATCTTACAGTGGGGACTGCCAACTGCTGGCACTACAAACAGGGCCCCTTCTTAGCCATACCAGTAACCTGCCACACTCAAGACTGCTCCTGTAGGAGGCAGCACTGGGAGCAAAGGGGAAAGTGTAGCAGGCAGATTGCTTTTGAGAGAGTGATTAAGTAGCAGCGTTGCTGTGGGAGGGAGGGGCCCCTCTGAGAATGGAGGGGCCCAGCCAAAGAGGCTGGGGCTTCCTGGGACTGCCATCAACAGAATTCCTGCTGTCAGTTTGAGCCCTGAGCTCCAGGAGCTGTCAGATGCCTCCAGGCAGGCAGTTTTGAATTTGGTGACTGGATTCTTGGAGCAGCTTTGGGGGCCCTTCCTCAGGACAGCATCTGGACTGGAGACCAGTGCTGAGTGTTCACCTCTACGATTCTCAGATTCTGTGAGTTAAGGCTCGGGTGATAATTCACAGGTGAACTGTGAGACTCAGGATTTAAAACTCCAGGGTTCTACACTATTGAAGTTTCTGGTCCCAAGGTTCCCACCTACCTTCTGTTGTCAAGGACAGCCGCACAGGGTGTGAGAGGGTTTGCAGCCCTCAAATCCTCAATCTCTGGTGAGGATACCATGGGAAACTCCAGGTAACCTTTGTCCCTTTTTATCAAGGATTCTGACTTAGGACATTTTTGGTCCTGTCTTTTTTTTTTTTTTTTTTTTTTAATTTTTTTTTTTTTCAACGTTTTTTATTTATTTTTGGGACAGAGAGAGACAGAGCATGAACGGGGGAGGGACAGAGAGAGGGAGACACAGAATCGGAAACAGGCTCCAGGCTCCGAGCCATCAGCCCAGAGCCTGACGCGGGGCTCGAACTCACAGACCGCGAGATCGTGACCTGGCTGAAGTCGGACGCTTAACCGACTGCGCCACCCAGGCGCCCCTGGTCCTGTCTTGAGGTCAATTGGAAATAGATTATGTAGGTTGCAGTGTTAGCTCTGCCAGCATGCCAATTCCTGATTTATCTCCAAATCTGTGATTTGAGTTGCTTGTCCTTCTGAAAATTTCTGCTTCTCAATTCAGTTTCTCTCTGCGGTCAGCTCCATTCTCTTGTAAGTCATTCTCTTGTACTTCTCCATTCTGTGCAAGGCATGGCTACCAGCAGCTTCCAAGCTTAAGGCTTGGGACAGTAAGACAAAGCAGTGAAAAGCACCCTGGAGCCACACAGGCTGATTTTGGATCCTGACTCTGGGACTTTCTGACAGTGTAACTTTGGGCAGGTTATTTAACTTCTCTGTATTTCACCTTCCTCATCTGTAAAAGGAGGGTGATGTTAGGACTTGCGTCACAGGGTGGTTATGAGGATTGTGTGAATTAACTTATGTAAATAAAGCACTGAGAACAGTGCCTAACACATAGACAGTGTAACCAAGGAGTGTTACTGATTGTTGTCATTAGTCCCTCAGCTAGAAGGGGCTTCTCCACCAGTCTAGTTTGAAAAAGCTCAGGGAAATATCCAGTTGGCCATTCTTTCAACTAATCACTGTGCCCTGAGAGGTGGAATCAAATAAGAGGCTCTACCATTCGGCCAATGGGGCTAGAAAGGAGGGAAGGAGAAGTAGGTCCCTAAAAATAAGTTAGGGGGGCTCAGTGTTGTGAGGTAAATGTGGCCAGTGAGCAGGCCTTTAAAATAAAGTCATAGTTTCATGAAGTATCCAAAATATGATTTCCCTAGAGCACCCCTGCCCGTCGCTCTGAGAGTCTTCCAGCTCAGCCTAAGACAGCCTAAGAGCTGGGAACTAGTCCCTTGTAGCACCCTCTGGGGGCCTGTGCCACCCACCACTCTCCTGCAGTTGTGACTTTGCCAACCCCAGCCCCATTCTCAGCCTGACTACCACCACCACACTGGCCCAGGAGGGGTGGGGGGACTTAGAGAGCAATGGTCCCTGAGGCTCTTCACTGTATCACCCCATCCCAAGGGTGGGACACACCCTTCCCGATTCCTCTCCAGCTTGACCTAAAACCAGGCTGTAACTTTTTTTTTAATTTAAAATATATATATAATTTATTGTCAAGTTGGCTAACACACAGTGTGTACAGTGTGCTCTTGGTTCTGGGGGTAGATTCCCATGATTTATCACTTACATACAACACCCAGTGCTCATCCCAACAAGTGCCCTTCTCAATGCCCATCACCCATCCCATTTTCCCCTCTCCCCCACTGTCCCCCCATTAACCCTCAATTTATTCTCTCTTTTTAAGAGTCTCTTATGGTTTGCCTCCCTCCCTTTCTGTTTGTAACTATTTTTTCCCCTTCCCTTCCTCCATGGTCTTCTGTTAAATTTCTCAAGTTCCACATATGAGTGAAAACATGATATCTGTCTTCCTCTGACTTATTTCACTTAGCATAATACCCTCCAGTTCCATCCACGTTGCTGCAAATGGCAGGATTTCATTCTTTCTCATTGCCAAGTAGTATTCCATTGTATATATAAGGCTGCAACTTTTTAAAGCACCTTACGGTGGGGCGGGGGTGTGTGGGGTGGGGTGGGCACCTGGGTGGCTCATTCGGTTAAGTGACCAACTCTTGATTTTGACCCAGGTCATGATTTCATGGTTCGTGAGATCAAGCCCTGCATCAGGCTCTGCACTGGGTATACAACCTGCTTAAGATTCTATCTCTATCCCTGTGTTCCTCTCTGACTCATGCATGCGTGCACGCTCTCTCTCTGTCTCTCTCAAAAAAAAAAAAAAAAAAAAGAAACAAAAAAAAAAGACCACTTCAGGGAATCAGTAACAGAGGACTTTTATGATTCTGTGGCCCCTCATCAAGTCCCTCAACCATCCTGATAGGAGCCTGACTATAGAACTTCTACTTCTGTGATGGTGCAGTATATGTTTTCCCACATCTTCCTTCCCAGGAGAGAGGAGGAAATTTCTCTCTTAAGCCAAGATTCCCAGGCCTTCCTTGCCTTTCCCAATATCAGCCCTCTTCAGATGAACAGCAAAGAAGAAATCTATTGCTTTTAGGTAAAATCTTTCCCCCACCCTACTAAGTGGCTGGATTTGTCCCATGTCCCCCAGCAGGACAATTATATTAGGACTTATGACAGTGAGTGGGACATCAGGTGCCCCATCCAGGTAGCCCTGTGCTAGATGCTCCATACCTTTTGACTCCCTTTTTTCCTCATGGAATGAACTTTGTCCCTGCTCATTCCCTCCCACAGCCTCAGGTGTCCCTCTACTCCCTCGCAGAGTCTGCCCTGGCAAGACCCATCCCTGCAAGAATCCATCTCCAACTAATAAACACCCTCCCCCAGATAGAGTATCTAAGTCTCAGATTGAAGGTAACTCTGCTGCCTTTCCAAGTAGATGGATGGTTGGATACTTCCTTTATACGTAGGTGACTGAAGGGCACAAAAAAGCACTGTCCCTGAGCACAAGACAGGCCAGTCAAAGAAAGATGACCTCTCAGGGCACCTGGGGGGGTGGGGGGGACTCAGTTGGGTAAGCATTCCAAGCGTTCCTTGATTTTGGCTCAGAACTTGATCTCACAGTTGTGAGATTGAGCCCTGCACTGTTAGTGCAGAGCCTGCTTGGGATTCTCTCCCTCCCTGTCTCTCTGCCCCTCTCTGCTCACACATGGTCTCTCAAAATAAATAAATAAACTTAAAAAAAAAAAAAAGGGATGATCTTTCCACAGGCTCAGTGCCCAGCACTACCCTCTCCTTTCTCCCTCACTTACTACTGCTCCCTCCAACCACAGCTTCTCTCCCCTGCACCCTCTGAACTAGGCCCCTACCTCTACAACATCCCCATCCCCTGCCACCCTGCTGCCTCAGTGATCTGATAACAGCGAGATCTGTGCTTGGCTGTGCCCTGATTTGACATGCATCATCACCTTCCATTCACCTCAACTCTGACCAGGGAGGTCTTGTTGTCTGCAATTTTAATAGATGAGGAAATAGAGCCTCTGTGTGCTTTCTCAAATGCATACACACCGGGGTTTTTTTCTTTAGTACTAATTTTGTATTCTGCTTTTTAAATATTTTCCCACCTTCCAGAAAACATATTCAGGCAATAATTACTGAACATCTGTGTGCCAGGCACTGTTTTGGGCACTGGAAATATATTAGAGAACCAAAATGAAAAAAAGAAAAATACCAGCCCTGCCCTTGTGGAGTATAGAATTTAATGGGGAGAGACAGAAAATAAATGAATAAGCAAAATATTCAGGATGTCAGATAACAAGTGCTATGGAAAAAAGTATGCAGGGTAAAGGAATAGGGACCATGAGGGCAAAGGTTACATTAAATAGAATGGTCAGGGAAGGCCTCATGGAGAAGGTGACATTTGAGCTGAGATGTGAAGCAGGTGGGGGAGTAATTATATGAATATCTGCAGGAAGAGCAGAAGGAATAGCAAGTGCAAAGGGCCTGAGGTGAGAGCATGCCTGGCATATTTAGAAAAAAGCAAGGAGGCCAGAGTGGCTGAATATGAAGAGAGAGTAAAGGGAGATGATGTCAGAGAGAGATATGGGGGTGCAGGTCATTCAGGGCTTCGGGCCATGTGAAGACTTTAGCTTTTGCACTGAACACCATGGGGAGCCACTGCAGAGTTTTGAACAAACAAGTGACATGATCAGATCAAATGGGTCTGATGCTATTTGGAAAAGATAATATGCGGACCAGGGAAGGAGCAGAGAAACTACCTGGGAGACAATGTAGTAATCCAGACAAAGAAATTCTCTATAAATGGGGCACCTGGGTGGCTCAGCCAGTTGGGCATATGACTCTTGATTTCAGCTCAGGTCATGATCTCCTGGTTCGTGGGTTTGAGCCCCACAGGGCAGAGCCAGCTTGGGATTCTCTCTCTGCCCCTCCCCCATGTGTGCATGCTCTTTCCTCTCTCTCCCTCTCTCTTTCTCTCTCTTGCTCTCAAAAGTAAATAAACTTAAAAAAAAGGAAATTCTCTATAAACATAATTTAAATATCTGCAGAATATTTCACCCTACAAATTCACTATAATTCACTGAATTAATTCCTTATTGATGGGCATTTAGGTTATTTCCAGTTGTGTCCTTATTATAGAAAACACTATGATGAACATCTTTGTACCAGAAATCTTTATATCCATGACTATTTCTTAAGACATGTTTGTTGTCTGGGACACCTGGGTGGCTCAGTCAGTTGAACACTTGACTCTTGATTTTGGCTCAGGTCATGATCTCATTGTTCTTAGGATCTAGCCCCATGTCAGGCTCTGGGCCCAGGGTGGGGAGCCTGCTTGGGATTCTCTCCATCACTTTGCCCCTCCCCAGCTTTTGCATGCTCACACACTTTCTCTCTCTCTCTCTCTTTCAAAATAAACAAACTTTAAAATTTTTTTTAATGTTTATTTATTTTTGAGAGAGACAGAGACAGCACAAGCGGGGGATGGGCAGACAGAGAGGGAGACACAGAATCTGAAGCAGGCTCCAGGCTCAGAGCTGTCAGCACAGAGCCCGATGTGGGGCTCAAACTCACGAGCCATGAGATCATGACTTGAGCCTAAGTCAGACGCTTAACCAACTGAGCCACCCAGGCGCCCTTAAATAAATAAAATTCAAACAAACAAACAAAAAAGACACATTTGTTACCTAGGTGTTACTGTATCATCTTTCTAAGGTTTTCATTCAAAATTCCAGTTGCCCTTCTGAAAGATGTTGCCAGTTTCTGCTCCCTTTGGCAGTGTGTGAGGTAGCACATTTGCCGTGAAGGTATGTAGTACGTGTCCAATTGGATGTCCTTGTGGTCCTGGCCAGGCCTGTGTGCACATCTTAGAAGAAATCCCTCTTCTCTGGACAGCCTTATATGGTTCCAAAGCTCTTTTGGGTCCATTTGCTCATTTCATGTTCACAGCAATCCTGTTATCCCTGCTTTATAGGGGAGGAAACTAAAACTCAAAGATCAATAATAAGGCCCTGTTCCAAGTGTTTTATGTGTGTTACGTCATTCAGTCCTTGCAGCAGCCCATGAGGTTGGTGCTGTCATCATCCCCTTTCAGGGCTGAAGTCACTGATCCAGGGTGTCAGAGCTGGGGTGCTTACCTGCTCTCTGAATCACTCCCTGCCCTGCCTCAAGCTCATACAGTCATTTTCTTGGGGCTGGACAGCTAGGACATGGTGGGGCCAGGAATCCAGCCAGATCTTCCTGGCTCTGCAGTCCAACTTCTAACCCCCGACAGGATGCCAGTCAATGCCTGAAACACCTCATTAGAGCTCTGCCTCCTTTTTTTTTTTTTTTTAATCAAAACAGTTCTTGGTCCCTCATGAGTGACTCCTTCCTTAGATCCACTTTCAGCAGCTCCTGGAGACCAGACTTTGGTAGAAGAGCTCAGATCCCAGAACCAAGATCATCAGAGCAAGGAAGGGCTTTGAGCTCCTGGTCCATCCTTCTCTCCCCTTTATATGGGGAGAAAAGGAACCTAAGGGCTAGAGTGGGGTAGTAACTTGCCCGAGGTTACTCCCAAGCTAGCGGGAGTCAGAGTTCATGGAGAGGGAGGAGGCTGGCCCAACACGTAGGCCTAGGTCCTCCCTAAGAGTCCCTGCCAAGGAATATTTCAGAACTGTGACTGTCACAGACCTGTTCAAGGGCCCTTTCTTGATGGGCCTGTTGATTGTGAATTATTAACCTGCCCAAGCCTGTAATCTGTTGGGTGGGGCCCATTCACTTTAAGAAAACCCGCTTTACAGTCACTAGCCCGCTGGGTTGGGGGGGTGTAGCTCTGAAGTCTCACTGGCTAGTTCTGGATTGGTAGAGACAGCTAGTGGACAGGTGCTTCATGCCAGGGAAAGGCCTGGAGGAAGGGACTGAGAAGGGGGGATGAAGGGGAAGGTGCCAAGGGTCAACCCAAGGAATGTTCAGTAAGCCTCACAGCATCCCTGAAAGGCTGGCACTGTTATCTCAGGTTTACAGATGGGGAGACTGAGGATCAGAGAGAGAGAGGCAGAGCAGATTTCACAACTTAAGCTGTTTCAACAACAATGGCATCACTGTTCACATGCTCACAGCCTTATTTCTATGATACCCCCTCCCATTTCCACATACTTTTCCTACAGGATAAAGAGTCAAGACCTGATTCCAAATCACACTTGGTCCAAGCCTCAGTTTTCTCATCTGTGGGATGGGAGATAAAGCCACTGTGGAGCTTTTTGGAGCATCCTGAGGAGGTCTCATGAAACAGATATTTATTGGGGCCCTTCTTAAGCTGAGAGATGGTTCTCAGGGCCATCAGGTGTGGTGAGCCCAGTGATTTTTCTTGCACGTTAGGGAGAAAATAAGAGAGGAAGCAGGCCTGGCGGCTTGCATGCACAAAGCACTAGGAAACTCTCCCAGCAAGGAAGGAAGGGACCCAGGACTCAGGTTACTCTCCTGGTCCCCACAGCTTGGCTGTCAGCTCCAGGTGGGGATGGGCAAGTCACCTGGGTTGGGAGACAGAAATAATGATGACTCCTAGGCTGCTCAGGCTTCCGGCTGGGCCCAGAGCTCCTGGGGGCTGGGAGCTGCCTGGGTGGAGCCCTCCTGAGGGGTGGGCCACTTTGCTGCTCTGACTCATGAGGTGAGTGGCTCTAGCATCACTGCCACTGTTGTGTGGGGACAGCTCCAGCTCCAAAGGCAGCATGGCTGCTTATCTTGCTGAGCTTCAGTTTTCATCTGTAAAAGGTTGAGAATAATGGCATCCACCTCACCATCACCACCATCAGAGCACTGCATGTAACTGTGTTACACATCAGGCACCGTGCTGGGGATTTTAGATACATGAATTCTTAATCCTCACAACCACCCTTTGACACAGGCAGTATTTCCATTTTACTGATGAGGAAACTGAAGCTCAGAGAGATGGTTAAAAGGATTAAATGAGATAATCCATGTTTTACACTTAACATGTGTGTCATGTAATAAGCTTTTGGTGAACATCAGTCATTATTATAATTACCTCAGAGGGAAATGGTAAAGTGCTAGGCCTAGTGTTGGTATTTGGTGATTAATCAGACACTGATACAGAGATGTCCGACCAGACTCGACCCTCCAAAAGCTCCCAGTCTGATGGCAGAGACAGTCACATACAAACCTCACTCTACCACTCTCACACACAGATGGTGTCAGCCCAGGGTGATGAGGGCAGGTCAGAGGGGGTTGGGGCAGTGTGTGCCTAGGAAGCCCCTGACCCAGCTAGATGTAGTGCCTGAACTGAAACCTGCAGGGCCAGAAGTTTTGGCATATGTCAGGCCCTTAATAAATGTTGGTCAAATACAACAAAGATTTACCTGTAGCTAATGTAGCACAAAGCTTCAGAACCCCTCACTCGGCCCTTTCCAGGACTCTCACAGGACCCTGGAAGTTGTATGTTGGTAAATTTGTATTCTTTTTTTTTTTTTTTTTTTTTTTAAAGAAGGCTTCCAATTGTAAGTTTCTGGATCTAACCCTGATTAAATGAATGAATAATAAGTAACAAGGGAGGAAGGTGTGTCCCAGGCAGAGGGAAGAGCGTGTACACGTGCCCAGAGACTTGAAAGGACATGATGTGTGATAGGGTGCCCCAGCCTCTTTACTGAGTCTCCTCTTCATGCACATTGCTGGTCTTCTCACAAGCTTCACAAACTCCAGCTGACATCTGTGTGCCTTTGCCCACCTCCCTGCTTTCACCCATGCTGTGCTTCTATCTGGTACACCCTTTCCACGACTTTATTGTGTATAAACAATATAAACTTGAAGGCTCAACTCTGTGCCCACCTTCTCCAAGAAACCCTCACCCCACCCCTCCAGTCTATGGATGTCATTATAGTCTGCTTCTTGTATTTAATTACCTTTTCTGTGCCTGTGCCTGAGAATCAGAGAGGTAGAATGATCCTTGAAAGTGAACATCTAGCCTCTGCTCACATATGGGCAGGATAAGAATTCACTGCCTTTCCAGGAAGCCCGTCTAGATTTAACAGTAATCTCCTTAATCTCTCCCCTCTGCCGCAAGGCCCAATCTGCCTGGCTCTCCCTGAACCTAGTCTGAGCCATCTTCCTACTATGGCTGCTTCTACAGGCTCCTCCTGCTTCCTCTTCTGACATCCTGGAGCTAAGGGTTGATCCAGGGGCCTGGAGTCCCTCCTCCTCCTGTCCCCTGCCTTTGTGAAGGGACAGTTCTAATGGCAGCCACGTGCTCTGATGAGTCATGGTTAAGAGCATCTGGGGCCTGGAAGTGGTGGCTGGTTAACTCTTCATGGGCCAGTGGCTCTTTCTGTCAGAAGGCCAGGTGGGCTTCAACATTGGCCCTAGACATATGCCTCAGGGCTAAGCACACAGAATTTGAGGAGTGTTATGGATGATCCCATATACGGGTTGGGGACCCAGAGGGGAGGGCACCAAGGGGGAAAAAAGGCAAGAGTGTGTCCACCTTGGAGTCAGGAGGGCCAGGCTCCAATCACAACTAGCCACTTATTAGGTGAATTGACTTGAGCAAGTCACATAAACTCTGTGCCTCAACTTCTGTCTGTAAAATGGCAGCTGTAGGGACTATTTGAGAAGGCGAGTGTGAACTACTGACTAGTGAGTGTTAAACCACGCTATTTTCCATCTTCTTGTCCGCTGCCGCACGCACAGTCATGCAGCGGGCAAAAGGGAGTGCTAAAACCTAAGCCTGACTCCGGAGGCCGCGTGTTTCCTGGCGTGAATGCCCCCCACCAATGCAGTAGGATGACGAAGGGCTCAGGTGGGGGCCGCAGCGAGGCGGGAGCTGTGGGGGAGGGGAGAGCGGCCGGGAGGTGGACCTCGGGCCTACGAACTTTCTGGCCACAGATAGGTGGGGCTGTGTGAGGCAGGGGCGAGCTCCGGCCCCTGGGGCTGCGCACGGAGGGCACACGGCATGGGCCCGGCGGACCTGGGGTGCCCGGGCCTCTCCCCTGTGAGAGCTGAGGGCGGGGGTCGCATTCCGAGGCCGCCCCCCGCCCAGCCCCACCGTCCAGTCGGCCACAGACGGGCGGCTGCCGTGGCCCCACTGCGCGGGCGGGCAGACCGAGTCCCGGCCCGGCCCCGCCGCCTTCCCCGCCCCCGGCGCGCCCCTCCCCGGCCGCCGCGTCTGCGGCTGGGCCGCACAGCGCCCGCCTTGGGGTTCCGGCGGCAGCACCTGGGCCGCGCGGCTGGCGTCCGGCGGGGGCACGCTGCCTGCCCCCTTCCGCCATGAGCTCGGCCGGCGCCGCGGACGCCCTGCCGGCGGGGTAAGTGCGCGGTGGGGGCGGCCCCGGGGTGGGGTGGGTGGTTGGGGGCCGGGCGCGGGCCGGGCATTCCCTCTGCCACCGGCCCACCGCCCGCACTGCGGCTTCCAGCCCCTCACCCCTGCCAGGCGTCGCGTCCGGCGTCCGGGAGCCGGGGAGTGGGAGAGGGCTGCGGACACTCGCGCGAGGAGAGTGGAAGCGCCGGGGACCCAGGGGCGATCACTCAGCTCTGGGTCCCAACTTTCGCACGAAGCTGGCTGTAGTAACGGCCACGTCAGAGCCGTCTCCCTCCCCTCGTGGCGTTTACACCTGTGGGTGGGCTCTGTTATTATCATCTCCGTTACAGATGAAGAAACTGAGGCATAACTCTTGGGTGACCTGCATCCCTTCACCCGGGAGGTGAAGGGTGTACCTGGGATTTGAACCCAGCTCTCTCTGATTCCAGAGCCCCCACCTGCATGCCATACTGTTTCATCTTCTGGGATATTTGAAGGAATTGAAAAGCTAAGATATGAATCAGCTGTGCCCACTGGGTGCAGCAGGAACTGGGGTAGTAAAGGTGGGTGTTGTCACTTTCAATATGGCTCTCCTGCTCATCCCCACCCCACTGAGGAACTGTGTAGAATCCCTGCACTGCCCCTGTTAGCAGTGATAGATGTTAGGTGCTGGGAGATGTGGAGCAGCTCTCCCCTTCCTGGGCCTGGGTGGGTAGGGGGCGTCTGCTGGAAGCCCTGACTGCCAGGAGGTTGCTGGGTGGAGATCTGGCTCAGGTGAGCTGGGAGGTGCCTGCCCTACCTGGAGCCTCACCACCAGGGACAATATTTGCCAAGGGCCTCAGGACTAACACATGAACAGGAAGGTGAGGCTGGTGCCAGCTGCAGCTGCAGGCCTCCATAGGGCCTGTGTGTGCATCCTGGGTGAAGGCTTAGAAGTTGGGTCACTGGGGGACACCCCCCCCACCCAGCCTGGGGGACGGTTGCCTGGTGAGTTTTGCCATGTTTGTCCATGTTTATTGTATGATTTTGGCCACGTTCTGTATCCTCCCTAGACTTCTGGTCCCTCCTTTGGAAAATACAGGGAGTCCAGGCCTGGCTGCTCTCTTCCTGCTCTGAGTTGAAGTCTGTAAATCTGGAGTCTGGTTAGGTCCCTTCTGCCCAGCCCTGACTAAGCACCACCCTACTGGGCCCAGAAAAGAAGCTTCCAGGAGAGAAGGCGGGCATGGAACAGGGTACCTATCAAAGAATCCTGAACTCCCAGGCTAGAAGCCACATTCATCCTCTTCCTTGCACACTTATATCCCTGCCTGAGTCCACTCTACAACTCCAGGCTCCTCTGGCCCCTCCGTGGGCCTCCAGGGCAGCAAGCTCAGTCTCCTAGCACTAGTGGATCTTCCTCATACTGAACCATACCTGCCTCCACTGCATGCTCTCCAGGTCCCAATCTTCTTTGAGGCCACACAGGTCTGTCTGCCCCTGTCCCTGATCAGTGCCATCTTGGTGGGGTCTGAGCAGAGCAGAGGCAAAGCAGTTCCACCTACACCATAGACACTCATTTAGTCACTCAACAAACACTCCTGAGGCCTGCTCTGGGCCCAACCCAGTATATGAGGGTCAGTGGTAAACAAACTGAACTTTAAATCTCCACCACTTCAGAAGTTATGAAATATTTTTAAGCCTTCAGAAAAATATAACAAATAATAAAATGAACTCCATGCCCTTGTCATCCAACTTTTTAAATGTTAACATCATGCCCATTTATTTCATATTCTTCTTGTTAAGAAATAAATTATACCAGAGACTGTTGAAGACCCTGTGGACCATCCCCTCTTCCTTCTCCCACTGTCCTGAATTTTGGTTTTGTTACTTCCATTTTTTTATTTTTAAAAAATGTTTTATATTTGAGTATAGTTGACACACTGTGTTACATTAGTTTCAGGTGAACAGCATAGTGATTCAACTCTATATTATGTTGTGCTCACCACAAGTGTAGCTACCATTTGTCACCCTACAACACTGTTACAGTATTATTGGTTTTGTCATTCTATGTTTTTATTCTTTTGCTGAGTGTGTATAAATCTAAAAAAAATGTAGCCTGTTCTGACTTTAAAATTTTTATATAAATACAGCATGAATCATTCTACAGCTTGCTTTTTCTCACTCAGCTTCAGGTTTCTGAGATGTAGCCTTCTTGATTCTTGCAGCTCTCGTCCCCACTTTCCCTGATGTATGGCATACCACCCGATGTAGAGTCCCCCATTTATTTATCGGCTTTCTTTATAGACATTGAGGTAGTTCCCAGCATCTTGCTATTCAAACAGTTAATATTCTTATAGGGTTGTCCTTTGTACACATGTGAGTTATCTTTTCGGTTGTCCCACAGGAGTGGAATTGCTGGGTTATAGGATATGGACATTCAGTATTTTGAAGTTATTTGGTTTCATTATAAAAGTAGTGCTGCTGCAGAGGTGCCTGGGTGGCTCAGTCAGTTAAGTGCTCGACTCTTGGTTACGGCTTGGGTTATGATCTCCCAGTTCATGAGATGGAGTCCTGTGTTGGCTTTTGCTGACAGCATGGAGCCTGCTTGGGATTTTTCTCTCCCTCTCTCTCTACCTCTCCCCTGCTTGCTATCTCTCTCTCTCTCTCTCTCTCTCAAAAGTAAATAAATAGACATTAAAAAAAAATAATAAACGTAATGTTGCTCCAGACATGATGGAAATACATAACCGTAGAAAAAAAGTAACAACAGCTAACATTTCCTGAATACTTCTTATTGTGCTTTACATTGTCTTAGTTGTTCTTCTTAACAACACTAGGAGGTGGGTACTGCCACTCTCATTTTATTGATGAGAAAACTGAGGCTTATAGAGGTTAAAGAACCTTCCTAACTTTTTCCAACAAGTAACTGCTGAGCTATAGTTTGAGACCAGGGTTATCCACTTTCAATACTCTTGAAGGCCACACTGTACTAGGCCACGTCACATCCCTCCATGCCACATCATGCTCAATTTTATTCACAGCTAAGGGGACTCTCTGGAAGGAGAGTCACAATCATATATGCAATTTGGGAAGGTCACTTTGGGGGGCACCTGGGTGGCTCA
Source organism: Panthera uncia (assembly GCF_023721935.1). NCBI lineage: Eukaryota > Metazoa > Chordata > Mammalia > Carnivora > Felidae > Panthera > Panthera uncia. The sequence goes on from NW_026057585.1 coordinate 64,270,069, forward strand.
GTCGGTTGAGCATCTGACTCTTGATTTCAGCCCAGGTCATGATCCCACAGTGGTGGGATTGAGGCCTGGGCCCTGTGTCAGGCTTTGCGCTAAGCATGGAGCTTGCTTGAGATTCATTCTCTCTCTCTCTCTCTCTCTCTCTCTCTCTCTCTCTGCCCCTTTCCTCCGGCTCCGCACCCAGCTTGTGCTCTCTAAAAAAATTTAAAAGAAGAAAGGTCACTTTGGAAGCGATAGGTCCCCATGCACAGATCATCCCCCTGCTCCCCTCAGCCACAGTTCCCCTTGAATGGTGAAGCAGGGAGGAAAAGCCAGCTGTGGTTCCATTCTGCTCCCTAAGTGACTTCCTTGCACTGCCTCTACTGCCCCCGTGGGGAATGAGAGGTTCCTCTGCTCCATCCAGCTCTGCCCATCAGATGTCAGGGTAGCAGCTTCCAGGCAGACTAAAGTGGGGAGGGGGAGGCAAAGGGAGAATGGGGTGGGGTGCCTGGGTGGCTCAGTCGGTTAAGCGTCTGACTTTGGCTCAGGTCATGATCTCACGGTCTGTGAGTTTGAGCCCCGCATCGGACTCTGTGCTGACAGCTCAGAGCCTGGAGCCTGCTTCAGATTCTGTGTCTCCCTCTCTCTCTGCCCCTCCCCTGCTCATGCTATGTCTCTCTCTGTCTCAAAAATAAATAAATAAAAAATAAAAAAAATTTTTTTTTTAAAAATCTGTTAAAAAAAGGGAGAATGGGGTGACTTCAGGCTGTCTGACACCCCTTCCCCTACTCCACCTCCCTTCTCACTCCAGCCTCAAACATTCCTCCCCTGTGATGCCAAAGCTCCTGGCATCAGTTACCAGTCCTGCTCTATGCTCCATCTAGCTCAGCGCCCCCCTCCCCACCTCCATGCCTCAGGTTCTCCAAGGCACAGTGGAAAGGCCACCATCAACCCCTCAGAAGCTCAGTAATGTGTTAATCTGGGCTTGGCAAGGTGACTTGGAGCATAGAGGTCTTGAAGAAATGGGGACAGCCTGCAGAGAGGTGGGGACCTCAGTCACAGTCAGGGGAAGAAAAATGTTTTTGGCCAGTTTGTTTTTATGGAAAGCATTTCTGCCTTCTCCTAGGTTCCTGGGTGGAGGAGACTAGGCCCCTGCCCTCACTATCTTTATCTCCTTATCTGTCAAATGCAGATAAGCGTGTCTGCCTCTGGGCTGGTGGGAGGATTGAGAACTTGGAGTGATATTCTCAGTGGTGGTGAATTAATGCAGTCATTAAGTCAAATGGGGTCAGTGTCCCCAGCCTTCCTGAGCTCCCCAGCCAGCCAGGACACCCCTGCCTCACCCCTCCAGAGGAAGATTTCTAGAGCCTGTCTTGCCACCTTGCCCCTATAGCTTGTGCTTCCTTGTCGCTGTGGTATCATGACTCTAGCTCCTTGCTCGGCTTTTTCCCTTTCATGGACTTCTTTCTCCATCTTGTCCTCAGTTCAGTGCCATCTTTTCCAGAAAGCTTCTGTTGAGTGCTCCCCTTCCACTTCTGGGCGTCCTTAGCCTTCAGTGATTCCCATGATGCAGCCTTGATGATTCTGGCTGTCAATGCCTCTGTCTGCCTCTGTCTCTCTGCTAGACTGTGAAGTCTTCAAGGGCAGGGCCAGGGCTGGGCCAGAACCAGAGATTAGAGGGTATTTGTGGGAGAAAAGGAAGGTGAAAATCAGCCCCAGGGCCACCCCAAAGCAGCTCCCAGTCTGGAGAGTCACCTCAGAATCACCTCACTATGGTTCAGCAGAAGAGGTGCTAGCGTTGCCAAGGGAGGGAATTCACCTCTGTGCTCTATGTCCATCTGTCTGTGCATCTTTCTCTCCATGTGGACCAAGCAGGCAGAACCTCTTTCTTTTTTTCTTTTTTAAAAATTTTTTAATGTTTATTTATTTTTGAGAGCAGAGAGAGAGAGAGAGAGAGAGAGAGAGAGAGACAGAGCATGAGTGGGGGAGGGGCAGAGAGAGAGGGAGACACAGAATCCAAAGCAGGCTCCAGGCTTCGAGCTGTCAGCACAGAGCCTGACGTGGGGCTCGAAATCATGAACTGCGAGGTCATGACCTGAGCTGAAGTCGGATGCTTAACGGACTGAGCCACCCAGGTGCCCCCAGAACCTCTTTCTTGATGGGAGGTGGATGTGGTGGTGGTAGTGGTGGTGGTGTTTATACAGAAATGGGAGGTAGGCTCTTGGCTCTGGAATTGTTTAGAGGTAGTCATAAGCCAGGACAACAGACTTGTCTTCCTGGGGCTGAGCTGAAGGGCACTGGCTCAGGCAGAAACTTGTTTAGGACCCATGCTTGGGCATGTGATCTTGGCCTAGTCACCTCTCCTCGGTGCCTCATCTACCGTGGGGATAATAATCCTACTTCACAGGCTTTGTGAAGACTCAAGGAGAGAATGCCAGTTAAACACCCAGGGCAGTAAGTGCTCACAGAATAGGCAGACTGAACACCAGTCACTAGGCTAAGCCCTGGGCACAAAGGAAGACACTGTGCCCTTCTCATGAAGAGAGGGGCAGGGGCTGTTTCTGATGGGGCCTTTTTGGCCATGGAAAGAAACTTGGTCTTTACCTAAGAGAATTGGAAGCCAGTGAAGGATTTCAAGTTCAGAAGTGACATGGTCAGATTCAGGTTTTAAAAAGAGAACTTTGGCTGTTATGAGAGGGATGGGTTAGAGGCAATAATGCTTCCAATATTCTCCCTTATAAAAACTACCTAGAGGCTGGATGGGTTACTCCAAACATGCTTTAAAATACATTCCTGAGTTTCCACAAAGTAACAAATCTTCTAAAGCCAAGAATAAAAAGCTGAAATCATGCTGATAAATGAGATGAAGCCATAGCAATGTGAAGGTATTTATAAATTCCAGAAATCTAAAACCTGGAGGACTTCGTTTTTGTTTTTGTTTTTGTTTTTAATTAAAAAGAAAAATTAACATGTATTTCTTTTGAGAGAGGAAGATACAGGGCACGAGTGGGGAGGGGCAGAGAGAGAGGGAGACACAGAATACAAAGCAGGCTCCAGGCTCTGAGCTGTTAGCACAGAGCCAGATGTGGGGCTTGAACTCCTGGACTGCGAGATCATGACCTGAGCTGAAGTTGGTAGAGCCTGGAGTTTTAATGACCATTCAAGGGATGGACCAGCCCAGTGATAGTGTGAGGAGTTGAAACTTGTCCCCCTTATACCACCACATGAATCTGGGACCTCCAAAGAGCTATCCCCCCAGCAAATAGGAATATTGACCAGAAAGAGGTAGACACCCTTTCATAAAGGGGGACGACAGGTCTAGTGGAGAAAAAAGGCTCCCTAGAAACTTATAAATTTTAATCTGCCCTCACACAAATTTTGGGTTTGAAAACCTATTCCTTTTGTGGTCCTAGAAATACTAACCTAAAAAAGTAACTTAAGTATCATAGGATGGTAGTAGCCCAGGGAATCTGGCCAAAGTAAATGAAAATCCTCTCTGGAGGAATAGATCCTTCTCCTAAGATCCCTTTGGGATCAGCCAAATAGGAACTCATGGTTAAATTACAAAACACACAAGGAAACAAGTCATTGTGAGTAGTAGACACCAAAAGCAAGAAACAACAGAATTTGTTTCACTGAGAGTCTAAAGATGCTAGAATTATGAGATCTAGAATATAAATGTTTTTAAAACAAGTAAAGGAGTCAAGATGGACTTGAAATAATAAGCAGGGAACAAAATACTGCCCAAAACGACCAAGCAGATTTGAAAAGGAAGCAAATGGAATTTCTGGAAATGTAAAATATAATCATTGAAATTAAAAACTCAGTAGACAGGAAAAATAGCAAATCACACATGCCTTATAGAGAATTAGTGAAATGAAAGATCTGAAGAAATCACTTAGACTGTAACAGATTCAAAGAGATTGCAAAGAAGAGAGTTGAGAGACCTGAAATACTGAGCAGAACGATTTAACAGAGAGAGAACAGGGGCAGGAGGAGTGAGAGTGGAAGGGCCAGTCTTCCATCAGCCCTGGGTGAAGGTGCTGGTGGCCTTCACTGGGCACAGAAGGGGCTGGGCTAAGAGATTTTCCAGAGGCGGAACTGATAGGGCTTAGTGATGGGGTAGACGTATCAAGGCTGACTGTCAGATTTCTGGCCTGAGAAACTGGGTAGAGGGATGTCATTTATTAAGATGGCAAAGACTGGGGGAGAACAGGCTTGAGAGAATGAACAAGAGTTCAATTTTGAACAAGGTACATGTTTCAATTTGTTTCATTTTGCCAGGAAGATCTGCTGCTGCATCAGAGAGGAAGAGACATTAGAACTGGGAAAGTTATGTGTAGATGTTTGCCAGGTGGAAAGGGACTCTCTTAACTAACTTTGGGGGAAAGGATCTCCTTTCAGTGAGGTCATCAAGGCCCCTTTTGGAACCTTCTCTCACTCAGAAGAGACTCCTTGAGAAGAGACATCCTCAAGATAGGACTCTGGGGATTTCATAGTTTAATCTCTCATTTTTCAGTTGGGGAAGCTGAGACCCAGACAGCTCAGGGATTTGTTCCAGCCTGAGACTCTTCATTCAATCAGTTTTCATTCACTTAACAGATACTTATCAAAAGCCCACTTTGTACCAGATGCTAGATTCTGGGGATGCAGCACTGAACAGAAGAAGGAATCCTGCCCTCAGGAAGCTTATTTTTAGTGGAGGGAGACAGACAAAATAAAATAAAATTAAAAATAAAGAAAGAAAGAAATATATATGTGTATGTCAGAGAGTGATAAAAGCTATAGAGAAATTTAAGGGCTGGAAGAGGGTCAGGTACAGGGAAGGTGGCCTTTGAGAGGCCTGCACACCACAGCCCATTGTGACAGTGTCTCTGGAGTTCTAGAGTGCGGGCTCAAGATGGGCAGGAGAAGTCCTGGAGAAGGAGGAAGAGGAAAAGGACTGAAGTGGGATTTAGAGGGTGGGCTGTGCCCCCCTGGGAGGCGGGGCAAAAAAGCCTGATGGGTCAGAAGGGCCATAAAGACTCCCTTTAACCTTGTGAGGGGTAAGATAAATTTGTTCCTGAGGCTTCCTTGCTCTCCATCCTCTGCTCCTCCCCAAACCCCTCCACCAGATCTCAGATGACACCCCCATTCTTTTCTCCCACCTTTAGGAACACTTAGAGGTATGTCCAAATTGTCTTTGTGTCCCCAAACCCCTCCACCAGATCTCAGATGACACCCCCATTCTTCTTTTCTCCCACCTTTAGGAACACTTAGAGGTATGTCCAAATTGTCTTTGTGTCTTTGTGTCTCCTCCCCTGGAGGAGCTTTTGACAGGCATCCAAGGCTGGCAGGGAGGTTGCATGGGCCCTGTGGGGCTTTGTTCTAGCCTGGACAGGGGTTGAGGGCTCTTGGTCACTTCCGTGTCTCTCCCAGCAGGACTCCTGTGAGCAGCCTCCATGAGGCCCTGGACCAGTGTATGACTGCCCTGGACCTCTTCCTCACCAATCAGTTCTCAGAAGCACTCAGCTACCTCAAGCCCAGGTGAGGCTTAAGCCCAGATTGGGGGTGGGGGCGGGTGTGTGTGTGTGCACACGCGTGTGCACATACACGGGAGCCTACGTGTAGTGTCTGGTCATGGAGAACCAGAGGTCTTATGTAAGAGGAACTCCATGTAACTGAATCTCTTCAGCCTTCTGGGTCACCATGACCCCTGGGAGTCCCATAAAAATAGGGGCTCTCGGGCTCCCCATTCTACAGCCCTGAGCAGCCCAGTCCTCCCCAAGGTCACTGTGACTTCCTTACTTTTGGGTTCTTATGGCCTTTCCCAGTTTGATTTCTTGTTCCCACTGAATCCACTCGGGGTTTTTCCCCTGTCAGCTGTAACACAGCTGCTTTTCTTCATTTTTCCCCAGAATACCCAAGATTTGAGTTGCTTTTACTCAAGTCTTTTAGCCATTTCTTCTAGTGTTTGCTGCCTTATTTCTAAATAATATGCTTATATTGCTCTTTATCACTTTTTTCTACTTTTTAAAAACATTAAGAATTTATACTCCATAAAATTCTTTTTTTCCTTTTCATTTTTAATTTTTTTACCTTTTACTTTTAAACATTTATTGGTAGACAAGAATTTAGCTTTCTTACACCCCTGCTCTACCTCCCTTCCCCTTCCCTCATCCTTTCTGTTATCTTTATATTACAGTGTCTGGAAAAATTTATAGTATTTACATTATTATAATTAGGTAACTAATGCTCATCACAGAGATGAGTCATACATTGTAAGATTACATTTCTTTTTTGGAGTTAATTGTCTTTCTTTTTAAGATTTTTTATTTTTATTTTTAAATAATCTCTACACCCTATGTGGGGCTCAAACTCACAACCCTGAGATCAAGAGTCATATGCTCCACTGGCTGAGACATTCAGGTACCCCTGCCTTGTCTTTTCATTGGCCTAATTTACTGTACATTCATCCTGAACTCTTTATAACGTTTTTCCTGGAAACCTGTCCCCTGGAGGATAGTTGTGTCTACTGGGCATCTCCCAGCCATCTCCTGGAACTTCTCTCTTATTTACTTCTTTACTTCTCTCTTGTTTCTTTGACCTGGCTTTTTCTCTGGTACCCTCCCTCATTTTATCAGAGCATATGCTTTAGAAACTTCCTAGGAAGGAGTTACATGAATATAATTCTCCCCCCTCAGAATTTTGAAGGCATTGCATCCCTGTTTTCTAGCATCTACTATAGCCACAGGAACCCTAATTTTTTCTAACTTTGCACGTGATCATTTTTCCTTCCCCAGAAATGTTTAGAATCGTCTCTTTTATCCTTGCAAATCTGAAATTTCATGATAATGTGCTGAAATGTAGGTATTTTTAAAAATAATTTGGAGACTGCCTTTTGGTTCTAGGACATTGTCTAGCACAACCCCTCCATGTTCTGTCTCCCTTTCTCAGGCTTTCTTTAAGTCAAACATTGGACTTCCTGGGCTAGTCCTCTTCTAAGCCTCCTACCTTCTGCTCAGTTTTGCATTTCTTTCTCTTTTTGTTTTCTCTTAGTTTGGGGGTGATTTCCTCAACCTTATCATTAAATCCTTCTATTGAGTTAGAAGAGATCCTTCTATTTTCTTTTTTTCTGAGATCATATGATTAATTTCCTCAGACTCATTGTTTTCTGAATGTTCTTTTTTTCCCTACAACATCTTATTCTTGGTTTCTGGGTGCATTCTGTTCTTTATATCTATATTTGGAGTATGAGAGTCCTTAGGACAGGGCCTGGCATATAGTGAGCACTCTAGTAAGTATTTGTTGTTATTTTTATCACAGAATATGTTTCTCTTTTAAATGCTTTATTATTTTCCTGTATAATCTCCATTTTTTTCCAGGCTCCCTTTTTCTGTGTAATGGGAGAATCTTCTGGTGGGGGCTTTCCTCAAATGCCTGATGGTCCCTGACTGTCTGGTCATATTTAAGAGCCAGTTCTTAGCCTTGTAATTGGTGGGATTGGCTTTTGGATATTGGGGGAGGTGGGCAAGGAAGGTGGCAGGGAGGAGGGACAGGTAATGACCAGAAGGGAAGCACCTGGCTCCTTGACCTTGTAATTGCTGGGATTGGCTTTTGGATGACCTGGCCCCAGATGTCAGCTTCTCCAGAGAAGCTGTTCCGCAGCCTGGTCAGAGTACCCCTGGCTGCCTGAATTCTGGGATTGGGGTAGGGGTGAGGGGCCTGGGGGCTAATCACGTGTGCTGCCTACTTGCCTAACGCCTTCTTTTCAGCTCTAGGTTGTGGTTGTCCTCTGCCACATCTGGTTCCCTCAAGTTCTGAGGGAAGGCAAATGCTGACTCGGGGACTGCTTCCCCTGAGTTCACAAGCCTGACCTGTTCAATTTCTGTAGACTTGACTGACCCATTGTTGTCCTGTTTGGAGTTAATGGCCCAGTTTCTGGGGGCAGTGGGGATTCCAGCATGTGATGATCATGAGTCTTATAATGATCCCTCTGCAGCAGTCCCCGCACCTCATCCCCACCCTCTGAGGGGATCTGGGCTTGAGGTGGGGTAGGGGTTGGGTCTGCAGCAAGAGTGTGGCCACAGTCTGAGGCAGGCCAAGCTCTGTCTTGCTCCATCCCTGAACATCTAGGTTCCCCTCCCAGTATTTTGGAAGACTCCCCAGCTCCACTTCCCTTCTGGTCATTACCTGTCCCTAAGCAGGCTCTTCCCTGCCACCTTCCTTGCCGACCTTCCCCCACATGTTCTACACCCCCTCCCCACAGCCACTGCATGTTGAGGGGCTGCCTCATCCTCCCTCACCTCAGTAGGGCATTCATTCCCTCACCTCAGGAGTCCTACACCTCAGGCCCTACAATTCAGGCCTCAGAGAGGAAATGCTTGCCCTGAAGGAGGCACCATGGAGAAAACCAGTTTTTCCATGAGGGTATCTTTTAACTTCACACTTAAGGTAGTGAAGCTACTCTTTATCTTAGCTCTTGTCCCATTCCAGAAAAGAATCTTTTCTTTCTTTTTCAGTTTAAGAGTGTTGTTCCCAAACAGTAGATGTTATTAACACACTTCTCACCCACACCCACCTTGTGACAACCAAAACATGTTTTGAGAAATTTGGCAGATGCTAGAGGTTGGGATGGAGGCTTGGGGTGAGGAGGACAGGAAAAATATCTCCCCATTTTTATTAAGAACCATTGGTCTAGGGGAAATAATTTTTTTTAATTATTTATTTATTTTGAGAGACAGAGCAAGTCAGGGAGGGGAAGAGAGAGAGGGAGAGAATCCTAGGTAGGCTCCACACTGTCAGCACAGAGCCCGACAGGGGCTTAAACTCATGAAACATGAGATCATGACCTGAGCCAAAACCAAGAGTTGGACACAACCGACTGAGCCACCCAGGTGCCCCTAGGGGAAATAATTCTTGCTAAAAAATGACCTTTCCTCTCCATTTGTAGCCATTGAAGCTTCAAAAAATGTTGGGGTCCAGTTTCATTCACTGTTCCTCATTGTGCATGCAGTGTCTCATTTAATTGTTATTCATACTTTGCCCTCAGAGAATAATGGGCTCATCAAGCTCCAGCCCCACCACCCACTCCTCCCCAGCCTGGGCATTTGTTTTCTGTGTTTGTCACTTCTTTGAGTAGCTTTATTTTACTTTGTCTTTGGTAGAGGAGGGAAGAGCTGGAGGCCCCAAGGCTTAGCTGATCTCCACATGGCCAAGGAGTCCCCAGGTCCCAACACTGTGCTTTTCTGATGGCTCTTCCAGTGCCCTCTCCAGTTTGACAGCTGGTCTGGGCCCAGAAAGTGGGACCCCAATGGGCATCATGTCCCAGATTTGGGTTTAGCTCAGAGGTGAGGGACTCTTATTTTCAGGGGTCAGGATTTTGTAAGCAAACAAGAACTTTGGATTATAAACTAAACTTGGGGTGTCTGAGGTTTGGGGAGTTGTCCTACCTCTGTAAAGGCATACCACATTGAAATTATGCCAATTAATAATCCTACAATGGCCTCTGAGTATTCAAGTAAGAGGAAGAGTTGCATGTCCCTTCTTTAAATCAAAAGCTAGAAATGACTAGGCTTAGTAAGGAAGATGTGTTGAAAGCCAGGACAGATCAAAAGGGAGGCCTCTTGCACCAAACAGCCACGTTATGAAAGCAAAGGAAAAGTTCTTGAATGAAATTAAAAGTGCTCTTTAGTGAATATACAGAATGATAACAAAGTGATTGCTGACCACATTGCTGATATGGAGAAAGTCTGAGTGGTCTGGATAGAAGATCAAATCAGCCACAACATTCCCTTAAGCCAAAACCTAATCCAAAGTAAGGCCCTAACTCTCTTCAGTTCTGTGAAGGCTGAGAGAGGTGAGGAAGCTGAAGAAGAAAAGTTGGAAGCTAGCAGAGGTGGGTTTGTGAGGTGCGTTTTCCTTCTTTTTTTTATTTTTTTTTTTTTATTTATTTTTGGGACACAGAGAGACAGAGCATGAACGGGGGAGGGGCAGAGAGAGAGGGAGACACAGAATCGGAAACAGGCTCCAGGCTCCGAGCCATCAGCCCAGAGCCCGACGCGGGGCTCGAACTCACGGACCGCGAGATCGTGACCTGGCTGAAGTCGGATGCTTAACCGACTGCGCCACCCAGGCGCCCCGGGTTTGTGAGGTTTAAGGAAAGAAGCTGTCTCCATGACATGATAGTGCAAGGTGAAGTGACAGGATGTAGAAGCTGCAGCAGGTCACCCAGGAGCTCTACTGAGACCATTAATGAAGGTGGCTACACTAAACAACAGATTTTCAGTGTAGATGGGACAGCCTTATACTGGAAGAAGATGCCATCTGGGACTTTCATAGCTAGAGAGGAGAAGTCAGGACCTGGCTTCAAAGATCAGGCTGGCTCTTGTAAGGGGCTAATGCAGCTGGTGACTCTAAGTTGAAGCTAGTGCTCCTTCACCATTCTGAAAATCCTAGGGCCTTTAGGAATTATGCTAAATCTAGTTTTCCTGTGCTCTTTAAATTGAAGAACAAAGCCTAGATGACAGATGTCTGTTTCCAACATGGTTTACTGAATATTTTATCCCCATTGTTGAGACCTGCTCAGAAAAAAAAGATTTCTTTCAAAATACTACTGATCATTTACAATGCACCTCATCACCCAAGAGTTCTAATGGAGATGTACAATGAGATTAATGTTGTTTTCATGCCTGCTAACTCAGTATCCATTCTGTGGCCCATGGTTCAAGGAGTCATTTCAACTTTCAGGTCTCACCACATAAGAAATCTATTTCATAACGCTAGAGCTGCCATAGGTAGTGATTCCTCCGATGGATCTTGGCAAAGTAAGTTGCAAACCTCTAGAAAGGATTCACCATGCTAGATGCCATTAAGAACTTTGTGATTCATGAGAAGAGGTCAAAATATCAACATGAGCAGGAGTTTGAAAGAAGTTGATTCCAACCCTCATGGATGACTTTGGGGGGTTTAAGACTTGAGGGGAGGAAGTTAACTGCACATGTGGCAGAAAGAGCAAGAGAACTTGAATTAAAAGTGGAGCCTGGGGGCGCCTGGGTGGCTCAGTCGGTTAAGCGTCCGACTTCAGCTCAGGTCACGATCTCGTGGTTCGTGAGTTCGAGCCCCGCGTCGGGCTCTGGGCTGATGGCTCAGAGCCTGGAGCCTGCTTCCGATTCTGTGTCTCTCTCTCTCTCTCTCTGCCCCTCCCCCGTTCATGCTCTGTCTCTCTGTCTCAAAAATAAATAAACATTAAAAAAAAAAATCAAAAAAAAAAAAGTGGAACCTGAAGATGTGATTGAGGTGCTGCAATCTCATGATAAAACGTGAACGGATGAGGAGTTGCATCTTGTGGATGAGCAAAGAAAGATCTTGATTTCTTGAGATTGAATCTATTCCTGGTAGAGATTGTTGAAATTACAACAAAGGATTTAGAATATTGCATAAACTTAGTTGATAAAACAGCAGGGTTTGAGAAGATTGACTCCAATTTGGAAAGAAGTTCTGCTGTGGGTAAAATGCTATCAAACAGCATCACATGTGCAGAGAAATTGTGAAATTGTGAAATCAAGCGTCCACCAGTGCAGCAAAACTTCATTGTCATCTTTTTTTTTAATGTTTTATTTATTTATTTTTTTGAGAGAGACAGAGTATGAGTGGGGGAGGGACAGAGACAAGGAGACATAGAATCTGAAGCAGGCTCCAGGCTTGGAGCTGTCAGCACAGAGCCCAGTGTGGAGATCAAATCCACGAACCATGAGATCATGACCTGAGCTGAAGTCAGATGCTTAACTGACTGAGCCACCCAGGCACCCGGTGTCTTATTTAAAGAAATTGCCACAGCCAACCCATCCTTCTGCAACCACCACCCTCATCAGTCAGAAGCAATGAACATCAGGGCAAGATCCTTCACCAGCAAAACTATTACAGCTCAATGAAATGTTAATAATGATTAACATTTTTTTAGCAGTAAAGTATTTTTTATTTATTTTTTAATTTTTGAGAGAGCGGGGAAGGGGCAGAGATAGAAGGGGAAGAGAGGATCTAAAGCGGGCTTTGTGCTGACAGCAGAGAGCCCGACATGGGGCTCGAACTCATGAACTGTGAGATCATGACCTGAGCTGAAGCTGGACACTTAACTGACTGAGCCACCCAATAACCCAGCAATAAAGTATTTTTTAATTAAGTTTTGTATTTTTTTTTTAGACATAATGCTGTTACATACTTAATTAAACTTTTATGTGCACAGGGAAACAAAAAAATTTATTTGACTTGCTTCACTTTATTGCAGTGGTCTGGAACCAAACCTTCAGTACCTTCCATGTATGCCTGTACCACAAGTCCTAGTCCAGAACGCAGTTGAGGGCCTTCCAGTGGTAGGCTGGGGAAGAGCCAGGATTCCTAGCTGCAGGTGCATATTGGGCACTTGGCCTCAGACTAGAAATTCCACTTTGCCTGCCAGCTGCCCACGTGGGGCTGCCCCTCCTTCTGGACCCAGTATCAGACTGGGTGCTTAGGGCTAAGTCCCAGGTCTCACTGGTGTGGAAAGAGGAAGAGAGGGGCAGGGGCTTGAGAACTCAAGAGGCCTGGGGTGGGAGGGGATTATCTGGAGGGGTGGGTCTGGGTACTGCCAGGGAAATGTCTGCTGAAGGGGAGAGTTTCTCTCTAGGGCAGTGACCCTTGACCCTGGCAGACTCACGTTTATTGAGCATCAATGATGTGGCTCTGGCCTGGGTGTCCTATTTAAGCAACCCAGAGCCCTGGGAGCAAATGATTATTGTATCCATTTTACAGAGGAGAAACTTGAGGCTCAGAGAGTTTATAAGATTCACCAGGATCACACAACTGGTAACTGGCAAAGCCAAGATTCCAGCCTGTGTCTCAGGGACGCTGAAGCCTGAGTTCTGTCTCCACTTCAGGCTGTGGCCTCTTTTCCACAAGCCACTGCCTTCAGATTAAGGAGTTCTAGCAAAGACCTGGGACAGCTGCCAGGGCTGGTGAGGGGTGGGCCAGCCTTTGGTTTCCTTTAAAAACCTTTGGCTCCCCAGGATAATATTACCTGGGCAGAGAGGTCACCCAGAATTTACACTTAATTTACAAAGCGTTTTTAATTTTACAGTTTTATGAATGAGAAAGGTATGAAAAGGGGTGAAGTCATGTGATTTTACAATAGAACAGTCATCTCTTTCCCCTGAAGTTCCCAGCATAAGCCTGGCACTGAGGAGTTTTGTAAATAATTAATGAGGGATGTGTAGGGAAGGGAGTGAAAACTGCTGTAGCTCCTACCATGTGACGAGCAAGAGTGATCCCCTGCCAATCCCATAGGGACCTGGACAGGCCAGAATTATTGTCCCCATTTTGCAGAAGTATAAATCAAGGCTGAGACACGTTGTAACTTCCCCAAGTGCAGAGGGAAACTGGCATTTTTCTTGTCCCTCCCTTCCTGCTTTTCTTTCCATGTGTTAGACTAAAAGCCCCTGCCATATGCTTTTCTGTTGAGAGGTCTGGGCTGTGAAGAAGCAAGATGGCAGGAGGAGAAGGCTTCCTGAGGCTGCTCACAAAGGGCCTGTGGCGCTGGTACTGAGGACAGAGATGAGTTCCATACAAGCTCTGTCCTTGAGGTGCCCACAGTTCAGTCTGAGGAGAGAGCTAAGCCTCTGCTGATATAAATTCAGTATGACCTGTGCTTCATTATAGACACATGCGCCCCGAGGAGGGAGCCTTGGATGCCCAGTGGCCTTGGAGGCAGTTGAGAGCCTTGATAGATGAGTCAGGGAGGGCAGGTCATGGGGCAGAAACAGAAGTGACAAGAGGGCTGGGCTGGAGAGGTCAGCAGAACCTGTGTTGTGTGGAGCCTTGGGCCCAGGCATTATATCATGGGACATGAAAGCCATGGGAGAACTTAAGCAGAAAGCCACATGGTCAGATGATGGGATGGGGAAAGGCAGGAGGGGATGAGGCCAATAAGGCCCAGGGAACAAGGATAGGGCAAGCTCAGGGGGCAGGGTGGGGAAGGGGAGCTTGAGGATAGAAGGGACTTGGGCTCTGCTCTAGGAGGTGTGGCAGAAGGTGAGAGGCAGGCCCTGGGCACTGGGCATACGGTCTCAGGCCAACAGGTTGCTGAAGCCCTACTTTAGTCCACACAACATTCTTGCTGCTGCCATTCCTACAGAATGGATGAGAAACAGGCTCAGAGTTGGAAAGTCACTTGGTGCCACTAGCAGGAAGGAGAGGAGCTGGGATCTGAGGCCTTTTGAGCAGCAATGGGAGGGTCAGACCTTGGGAGAGTCTCTTCCGCTCTCTGAATCTCTGTTTCCCTGCCATGCTGGGTGGGTAGTTTATGGCGGTGATCGGCACAGGCCAGCTACCTCTGGAGGTCTGGGGGTTGGCGCTCTCATGTCCCTTCTCTCTGGCAGAACCAAGGAGAGCATGTACCACTCGCTGACATATGCCACCATCCTGGAGATGCAGGCCATGATGACTTTTGACCCTCAGGACATCCTGCTTGCTGGCAACATGATGAAGGAGGCGCAGACGCTGTGTCAGAGGTCCGGGCCATGGGGCGGGCAGGGACGAGGGGTCATGAGGTCTGTCCTTCTGTCTTCTTGGCCTATCCCAGTGCCTAAATGCCACTATTAATGCTGCTCCTTTTGGCTAAGAGGATGTGTCCCCAAGCGCTAGGAGCTATCCCTGTCAGCTCTGCCTCAGGAGTCTTATGATCTGAGCCAGTCTCTAAGCAGCTTCCAGGGGCCAGGCCTGATTTTAAGGAGATGAATTCTGGCTCTGTCAAGTGGTAACTCTTTGATCTTGGGCAAGTCTCTCTCTGGACTCAACTTTCTTCATATGTAAAATAGGTATGAAGGTAGGGCTGTTGTGGGGACTGAATGAAGACACAGGTCACAGGGCCTGGTGCATAATTGGTATTCAGTACACATAAACCACTTGAGTGAATGAATGAACAAATGGACCCTCAGTGTTTATGCACAGCTGGAATCGTCTTTCACTAGGCACACCCCTGGGCCAGGCCCTGTGCTGGGTGGGCACTGGCCACCTCTGACACCTGAACTGCCTGGTCAGGGGCTGTAGGGTTCTTGTCAGAGGAGCAGGAAAGGCTTCCTGGAGGAGGTTATGCCGAAGCTGCTTCCTGAAAGGTTGACTGGAAACTGGCCAGGGCAGAGGAAGGAGGGGAGGGGGCTCCAAGAAGGGGTAACAACAGAAACAAGAGTGTGAGAAAGCCTGGATTTGGGAGAGTTGCCAGTTCAGTGTGTGTGGAGTCCATGGGAAGGGTGGGAGATGCATCTGAGCCCACCTGGGCCCCTGGCTCACCCTCACTGAATGACTTGAGGCCCCTTTTTCCTCTTCAGGCACCGGAAGAAGTCCTCTGTAACAGATTCCTTTAGCAACCTGGTGCATCGCCCCACTATGGACCAATTCACGGAAGGTGTGGCATCTCAATGTCCTCTCAACCCCGCTGACCCCAGGCAGCCCTGTCCCCAGCCCAGGAATGGGTGGGGAAAGGGGCGGTTAATCTCCCAGTTTCACAGAGTGGGCTGGGCCCTTTTGAGAAGTTGCTCTCAGGTGAGCTGGGGAGCAGGGGAGGCTCACTTACCTGATGGCATTACCTGCTGAGGACCTGGAAGCTGGGGAGAGAAAATGCCATCACGAGGTCATTAGCTTTGCTTTTCAGGCTAGGGTGGGCTTAGAATTGTGTGTCTGGTTAGGTTTACTGGCCTGATGATCATAGTGATCACAAGTGCCCTGGAGGGGAATATGGTTTTGGAGCCTGCACTGGGATCAGATAGCTGAAGGCAGTGGGAGAGATGGTCTAGGCTGCCAGAGCCTGTGTGCAGCGACCCCATGCAGCAGTCGCGGAAGTAGCAGCAGCCAGCTGGAGCAAGGTAGGGCTCTTCAGTGCAGGAGCAAATGGTGTTCTCTAGCCTCAAGAGCCCTTGAAGTTTTTAACATAAGACAATGAACCTGACAAGACCATTCCTCCTTCTTGCCTTCCATAGCTCCCTGATACCCACAGGGCCAAATCTGCACCCCCTCTCCCATGTATAAGGCCCTTTGCAGTCAGACCTCTGCCCCTCATCTTTACCTGTCCCCTAAGTCTCTCCCTACCTTAACCCCATTTCGACCTTCTGTGGCTTGGCTGTCCCCAAACATCAGAGTTTTTTGGTTCTCCCAGGCCTCTGCCTAGAACGCTCTTCTTGCCTCGCCTTTCCATTCCTTTTCAATTCAAATGTCCTTTCTTCTGGAAGTCTCTCCTGACTCCCTGGGCTGTGTGAGTTCTCCTTCCCTTACTCCTACAGCCTGTGGGCTTCCCTGGATTAGGATCTTCTTTGTTTATCCGTTCAACCCAGCACCTTCTCCTTGCCGGGCACTGTGATGCGTGGAGAACAAGAGAACAAGGTCTAGGGCCCTATGTTGACATTCTGGATGGTGGGATGGGGGAACCAGGTGGAAGGCAAGTGCAAGGAGTGAGAAAATTCTAGACAGTGCTGATAGCTGTGAAGGAACCAGACCACCTCCCAGAGTGGGGAGGATTTGGCCTGTGCTGCCTGCTGAGAGTCCCAGGAGGCCTCAGGGCTGGTTTTCTCCCCGCAGAGGAAATCCATGCTGAAGTCTGCTATGCAGAGTGCCTGCTGCAGAGAGCAGCTCTGACCTTTCTACAGGTAGGAACCCTCTTCTTGTACAAGCAGCCTGGGGATTTCAGAAGATCAGTCACCAAATCCAAGCCAGAGGGTCTATAAGCAGCCACAGTCTGCCTCCTTATGGTTCGGGAGAAGACTGAGGCTCAGTCACCCCAACACTCCCAACCCTAGCCAGGCTCAGTGACAGAGGTGATGGGCTTTACCCCCTCCACACTCAGCACACATGTTTCTGTCCACTACTAGGATGTGCTTCCACCTCACGACTGCTGTTTTCCTGCTGAGGGTCACGTGGGGTGACCAGCATCAGCACAAAGCCTGCTTTGTACTTGATTCATTCAACAAACAAGTTTGAATGAATCAAACTTGATTCTACGACATACCAGGCTTTATGCGTATATTATACGTATGTAGTTTTTACATACCTTACACACATTGCATGTTGTTTTTACATAAATGTACATATATTGTTAAATCTTCACCATAGGCTTGTAAAGGGGAGGATTAGAGGGGAGTAGCCACTTTCACAGAGTCACGTGATCAGCAAATGGCAGAGCTGGGATTTGAATACAGGTCTGGTTGACTTGGAGCCTGTGCTCCTCACCACACAGTGGTAATTATGAGAACCATCATTTCATGATTTCACCAGAAAATCTGGGTTATAACATAACAATCATCATGTAAATACGTGTGTTGGGGTATACAGGCACATAAGAATTTTATTGGGGTACTGTTTACTTTTGTTAGCTGTCCTCCCTTTTTGTACCTCACATAATTAGAATTAGATAATCCTAATTCTTCATTAGGATCACTGTTAATAATTGCATTGTGTATGGTCTTTTTTATTCTATTATTACACATAATAAACACCCATGAATTCCCCCACCCAATTAGAGAACAGAATACTGCTGGCGAGTCTTCTACCCACCCTGTCCCCTGTTTCCTTCATGGGGAAACCATTGGCTAGAGTTTTATTATCCCCCAACCTATTTTTTAAAAAACAGTTTTCTCAGCTTCCTATTCATGTGTGAGGAGCATACTGTTACATTTTAGTTAGCTTCAAGCTTCTTAAGGCCTCAAGCTGTGTGGGACTTGCTTTCTTTACCCAACCTTATGTAGTTGTATAATATTCCCTTCTATGGGTATAGCAGTTTGTTCATCCAGTCTCCTGCTGAAGGGCATTGGGGTTTTTTCTGGTTCTGTACTCTGTGAAGAGTAGTGCAGTGAACATTCTTGAAGGTAACTCCTGTAGCCCATGTTTGTTCGTTTCTCTAGGGCATACTCATGTACTCCCAGGAGTGGAACTACAAGTGGGCTGTAGGTATTAGTGCTTTAAATTACAAATGTGACAAATAGATGCTTGTTGTAGAAAACACAAATAGTCCAAAACTGAGTGTCCTTCTTGCTCTCCCACAACTCCTCTACCTGGAGGAGGCACTGTTAACCACCGGGAGTGCCTCCTCCAGGCCCTGGACATTTTAGAGGTCTTGTTTGGCAAGCAGATCCTCATCTCAAGTCCCAGGGGTTACAGAGGACTGGATTGGCTAACCTCTGAGTGCCACCCAGAACCCCTCATAGAGCTGGGCCCAAGGTGGGGCAGGCCGGGCCCAGAGCCTTGTATGATCCCTCTCAAGCCTGTGGCTACCCATCCAGCCTGACTCTTAGCGTCTCTCCCTCTTGCAGGATGAGAACATGGTGAGCTTCATCAAGGGCGGCATCAAAGTTCGAAACAGCTACCAGACCTACAAGTGAGTGGGGCTGGTCTGGGGGAGCCTGGGGCCACAGCATCTACTACCCTGTGCCTCTTAGGCTGCTTTGTGGGAGGTAGCACTGGCTGGATGCTGGATGCCTAGAATGCCATGTAACCTCAGGCAGATTTCTTCACCCTCGGGACCTCAGTTTTCCAGAATATTATTTACGTGGTTTCCTGGGTATATCTGTTCATTTGGTTCCCCTGAGTCTATGCCTGACCCTGGGGAAAATAAGACAGATTCTGCACAAATAGCTTGATGAGGTAGAGGCTAGGAGACAGACACAGGAACAGTAATTTTGAGAACATCAGCAGAACCCCTGTGTATCCACTAAGGCCCAATCCAAATGCCACCTTCCCCATGAAGCCTTCCTTGGACCCCTCTAGTACACAGGGATGGTGTCCACACACACAGCCTCCCCAAGCTGGGAGCTCCCTGAGGGCCAGATCATTTCCATGCCATCTCGGCACTGGGCCAAGCACCGGCTTTGTCTAGGGATGAAAGAAATAAGACTCAGTCCAGAACACTTCTACTCAACATGGCACCACAATTCTTGTCTCTAATTCTAAAATTAAGGGGCGCCTGGGTGGCGCAGTCGGTTAAGCGTCCGACTTCAGCCAGGTCACGATCTCGCGGTCCGTGAGTTCGAGCCCCGTGTCAGGCTCTGGGCTGATGGCTCGGAGCCTGGAGCCTGTTTCCGATTCTGTGTCTCCCTCTCTCTCTGCCCCTCCCCCATTCATGCTATGTCTCTCTCTGTCCCAAAAATAAATAAAAAGTTGAAAAAATAAAATTAAAAAAAAAAATAAAATTAAAAAAAAAAAAAAAAAAGCTTTGAAAGCCCAGTTTCTTCCCCCAAGTTTGGCATTAAAACTCACTTTCTATTAAAAGTTGAATTGACTTGAGACTACTTATCATCTTTATTTTCTCCATCTAATGTGACTGTTTCCCTGGAGAGAGATTGTGAGTGTGATTTCAAGGTACCACTGGGATATAACACACCATGTAGTATATGGACACTGCATGGCCTTGTGGGTCTGTGCTGGAATTGTGCTCTGCCCCCTCCAGTCTCTTCAGCTACCAAAGCGATGTTTCCAAAGCACAAACCTTGTCAGGTCACCCCCTTACCAGTTCCCGACACTCCTCTTGCTTTTAGGATAAAGTCCCGAGTCATTCCGGGAGCTCCTCCTAGCCCTCCTAGCAACAGCTTCCACCCCACTCTGCCTCAAACATTTGTGCCTTCCCTCAGTTTTTCAGACATGCTGAGCTCATTCCTACTTCAGGGATTTTGGACATGCTTGTATCTCTGCTAGGAACACTCTTTCTGTGCCAGGCTAACCATCCCATCCCTAGGGTTTCAGCTCAAGTGTCGGCTTCTCAGGGAAACCTTCCCTGAACCCCAGACTGGGTAAAACCCCAGGAGTCTTCTCCTTTGAAGCCCCCCTGCATCCCCACAGTGACTTGATGGTGGGGGTGGGGGAGGATCTGTTCCCTAGAGTGGGAGAGTTGTGACGGCAGCCACTTGGTGGCTTTGCTTCTAGCTGTCGTCCAGTGCCTGACACAGGGAGCCCTCAGTCAGTGTTTGATGATTGAAAGGCTTCAAGATGCTCATGGCCTGGGAAAGAGGCATGCACATCTTTAAAGCTTCTGTCCTGCCCAAGACGGGCTGGGATATGGACTCTGTGCAATTGATGACCAGGAAAAAGAAGGGTGGATTTCAACCAAGAGACCCCAGGTAGACTTCCTGAAGGAGGGGGTGTTATAGTTAGCCCAGTGGCTCTTCACTGGGACATTTGGCAATATTCAGAGACATTTTGGTTGTGACAACCTGGGGGGAGGTTGTGTCTGGCATCTAGTGGGTGGAGGCCAAGGATGCTGCCAAACATCCTATGATATACAGATAGCCCCCTCCTTACCTGAAGAAAGAATTTATCCAGCCTAAAATGTCAGTAGTGCCAAAGTTGAGAAATTGTTCTAGACAGAATGAAGAGCATGTGAAAATGCTTAGATGCTGGACAAGGCAAGTGTGCTGGGGCTGATAAAGCTGACGCTCAGGGGCAAAGACTATGTTATTAGGCAGACGGGGTCAGAAATTCCTTGAATGTCAGCTCTCTGATTGCCAGAACTGTTATCAGTCTACCACCAGGGAGTTCTGAGATCAGCTGGGAGTGGGGGACAACCTTAGTCCCAGCTGGAATGGGACCTAGCCGCTGTTATGTGGTTGAAAAGGACTTTGCCTGTCTCCACAGGGAGCTGGACAGCCTCGTGCAGTCCTCACAATACTGTAAGGGAGAGAACCACAGGCATTTTGAAGGAGGGGTGAAGCTCGGCGTGGGAGCCTTCAACCTGGTGAGTGGGAATTCACCTTCACATGGTCTCTGCTGGCCTACCGTGCTGGGCGCTGAGCTGATCCTGGGACCTAGTGATAAAGCAGACGCATTGCCAATGTCATGGGGAGCTCAGAGCTGGGATGGAGGTGGGGTGGAGGTGCTTCAGAGTCTCTCTGTGCATTTCTTCCCAAGTCAAGTTGAAAGCTTGAAATGCACCATGGTGGCAGTATTTATAGGACCAGAAAAAGACAAACACAATAAATCAGGGCCTTTTCCATCCTGGAGAGCTGGTGGTTAAACATTGACCAGTAGTGGGGAGGGAGACAGGCCTGGAAGCAGCAGGCAACCTGCAGGGACAGAGCCAAGACCCCTTCCTGGAGGAGCTGGGGAAGGTTTCAAGGAGCGAGGAGTATCTGAGCTGGATCTTGAAGGATCTATAGGTGGGGAAGGGCATCCTAGGCAGAAGGAATGTGAGAGAGGCTCTGAGCCTACTCCTGGGAGGAGGAGTTGCTCATTGAAAATTTAGACTCTTGGCCCTGGGTGTCCACAGACCTGTCCAGAAGTGTGTGTGGCAGGGGATGGCTCTCTCCCCTCTAGGCAAAGCCTGTTCCAAGAGCAGGCCTTGGGTGGTGGGGTGTCCCTGCCCCACTCTGGGTTCCAGTTTCCTTGTATGTAAAATGAGAACGGGGATCTTGGCCCAAGTGGTGAGAAGTACAAACGGCAGAGTTCATTGGATGCTTTAGCATGTTACAGCTGGACTGTCCTGGGTTTAAGAACTGGCTTCCCCTCTGATGAGCTGTGGGGCCTTAGACATGTCCTGTCACTTATTCATGCCTCTATTTTTCCATCTGTCAAAAGGGGCAGTAATCTTTCTTTGCAGGACTGTTCTGAGGATCAAATGCAATGATGGAGCCCTGGTGCAGAGCAGGGATTCTTTGTAACAACAATAATGGCTAACTATTATGTGCAGGCTCCATTATATGCTTTACATATATTAATTTGATCCATCTTCACAGGACCCCGAGGAGGTAGGGGGCATTATTATTCCCAGATGAGGAAACTGAGTCATAGAGGGGATATGTAGCTAGCCCAGGGTGACCCAGTGGGCATGGTGAGATTAGGATTTAGACACAGTCTGCTTCTAATTGTCACACTGTAGTGCTTCTCTATCTAGGGAAGTTGGCTTTATGGGAAACCTAGGGCTTTCTTGTGGGCATTCTGGAGATAGGTTCTACTCCCCCAGGATTACCCCCAGGACTCTGGGGGCTTGGGGAGTAGGAGGGACAGCTCCAGCCCCTCCACAGGCCCACCTGCCTCTGTTCCTGCAGACGCTGTCCATGCTTCCTACCAGGATCCTGCGGCTGCTGGAGTTTGTGGGGTTTTCAGGAAACAAGGTAACCACCTGACTTCTGGGACCTCTGAGTGGCTCAGCTGAACAGGGTGAGGCTGAGGGGCTGCAGGATCTGTGTGCCAGTAATGGCACAGCACCCCTCAGTATGTGGCCCTGGACAAGGCCCAGGCCTTTCTGAGCTTCAGTCTCCTTTCCAATCAGATGGGGCCAGTGATACCTGCCTGGCCTCACACAGAGTGAAGAGGCTCTAGGGTAAGGGTGGGTATGAAGGGCAGCTTCGTGCAGTGGTCTGGAATCATGTTCTCAGCCTGACCGGTGTCAGGATCCTGGTCCACCTCCCTTTGGAAGACCTTAAGCAGGTTCTTTCCCTTGGGACCATTTTCTTGTGTGGGAAATGCCTGAGGGAAGCCCTGCAGACCTTGAGGGCAGAAACCAGAGGACTGAAGCACCCAGAGGCTCTGCTAAGGGCAGGAGTCTAAGTACTAGGTAGCAGATCAGGGGGAGCTCCCTGGTGGAGCAGGCCCCATGTGGCAGAAGGAACAGTGGCCTGGAAGTTAGGAGCCTTGGGTCATTCCAGACTCATCTCCTTCTCCTTGTGATTTAGAGCAAAAGCCAACCTCCTCTGGGCCTTTTTTGGGTGTAACAAGGGACTTTTTTTTTTTTTTTTGACTGATCACTGCCTCTCAACTTGAACTTCCTCTGACCTTTCCTGATTTTTGCCATGTCTGCAGACCTCTGTATTATTAT
Source organism: Panthera uncia (assembly GCF_023721935.1). Lineage (NCBI taxonomy): Eukaryota > Metazoa > Chordata > Mammalia > Carnivora > Felidae > Panthera > Panthera uncia. Next base: position 64,292,846 of record NW_026057585.1, read on the forward strand.
TTATGTATTATTCTTCCCAAAAATGGTTCATATTTTTTATGTAAGTTTATCTAAAGGAAACATTACTACATAGAAAACCCACATTATTTGGCACGATAAGAACATAATCATAGATATGGTGAGGGCCAAGCAATCTTGCAAAAGCAGGTTGTATGATCTGTAGAGGCTGTTTTCCTGTGAGAAGAGGTTTTTAGAGCGACAGGGATGTTGAACGCACACCAGCACGGGACTGAGGCTTTCTCCCTGATGCCATGAAGATAGAGAATTGAGAGGGGAAGACCCTTACTTGGGACTCCATGCCTCATGTCTGTCTGGAGACCTTTAAAATCTTGGTTGCCATCTGTGGTCCATGGCCCTGGTCCGGGGAAACAGCAGCCAGAGGCTCTGAAGGTCCCTTTTAGTTTTCTTTTCTTAAGAAGGCCATTGGGTCACGAGAAGGATTTCAGGATGATGACAGGAGGGAAGAGGATGAGAAAGGCCAAGAGGTGGGATAATGTGGCCTGCCTGGCCAGGAGGAGAGGGAGGCAGTGTCAGAGTGTGAGGGCCCTCAGGCACCAGCTCTGGCTTTGTCTTATCCTAAAGGCAAGGAAGCTTTGGAGGGTTTGAGGTAAGGGTGAGGTAAGTCAGATTTGTGTATTAGAAAGAACAAGAACACCCTGGAGAACAGACAGGATGGGCAGAGACTACAGGAAGGGATACAAGTGGAATCTGGCTTCTCCTCTTCCCCAGCCAGGCTCTAGAGTCTTCTTGTCCAGGAAGCCTTCCCAGACTGCAGTCATCTTGGCCCCATCTATGCCCTGAGACTGTGGTTAGGATTATTTGCCTAAATGGAATCTGGCCTCCTCCTCCTCCCCCACCAGGGGCTGCTCAGGGGCTCAGTACCCACCATGGGGGCAAGCAGGTGAACAAAGGCAGGAACAGGGAAGGGGCTGTTGCAGAAATAGGGAACACCTAGACCCAGGCCTCTGCCCTGGCCTTGGCAGCAGTGTCCCCTGCCCCCCAGGAAGGCTGCTGAGGCCCCTAGAGGAGGCCTGGCCATCAGGATTCCAGATGTGTCTGGAGTCCAGCGCTGTCCCCTCCCACTACCCCCCCACCCCCGTTCCAGCAGCACTGCTCTCAAGGCTGTCCAGCCACCTCCCAGGCCCCTGCCCACGCTGGGGCTGGCCTCAGCCTGTCGGTCTCTTCCCTCAGGACTACGGGCTGCTGCAGCTGGAGGAGGGCGCATCCGGGCACAGCTTCCGTGCTGTGCTCTGTGTCATGCTGCTGCTCTGCTACCACACCTTCCTCACCTTTGTGCTCGGTAGGTGCGCCTCCTGGGCAAAAGCTGGGGCTTCTGGGATTTGGTTGGCTCTAAGGGCAGGGGATGAGATGGCAAGGGATTGCAGACCCTGCTTGGGTCCACAAGACTGGGGATGGGGCGCTGACACCAGAATCAACAGAGCCGCATCAGCTGTCTTCGGGCCTGGCTTGCTGACCACTCACTTCCTCACAATGTGACCAGGTTCCAACTTCATTTTTCTCATCTGTGAAATGGGGATGGCCATGCCCACCTTGTGCAGGGGGTGAGGGCACTGTAGTTAGGTCCTTGGGGTTCTGGGCACCACCTTGGCAGGCATGGCTCTTTGTTATTGAATCTTGTGATGTCCCAGGATGATATCTGTATCATCTTATTTAATGCTCACATCATCCTGGAGGTAGAAGAATTATCATCCCCATTTCACAGAGAGGGAAATAGAGGCCCTGAGAAGCTCCTAGTGGGTTGCTGGAGGGATTACAAGAGCCGGTGGTGGTGATGTGTGTTGTCCCTTCACCTCCTTTAGGTACTGGGAATGTGAACATTGAGGAGGCAGAGAAGCTCCTGAACCCCTACCTGAAGCGATATCCTAAGGTGAGCCCCTGCTTCCTGCTGCAACACCCCCAGCCAATGTGTGCCTTGTGGACCCACACAGACCCACGTGCGTGTCATTGCAGGGCGCCATCTTCCTGTTCTTTGCGGGGCGGATTGAAGCCATTAAAGGCAATGTTGACACAGTGAGTAATGGGGGTCTGGGCCAGTGCTGGCGACTCCTTGGGGTCTCCCAGACCAGTAAGCAGACAGACACAGACACACTAGAGACAGGGCAGACTGGGAGGAGTGCTCCAAGGGAGAACCAACAAGACAGCAGGGTAGGAGAAGCAATTCTGAATCAGACAGTCTAGGAAGATGAGGGAGGAGGTGGCATTTGTGGTGAGTAGGATCTGGCAAGGAGCTGTAAGACTGCAGCTCCCTGCAGAGGGAGGTCCTTGAGTGAGGCAGAGTGGTGGGAAGGCCTACTCAGGGCATGACGATGGGCACTGTGAATGGCACAGTAGTGGTGCCAGGGTGTGAGATTGGCACCTTGGTGGCCTGGCTAAGGAGTCTGGACTCCATAGGTGGGATGGAGCCAATGAAGGGATTAGAGGGGGAGGGTCATGGGTCTGGCAGAATACCCAGGATGGACTGTTACAGTGTGGCGTTCTGGGGTCTCCAGCTGGCCCTGGATCTGATTCCTCAAGCAGAAGGACAGATGCCCTAGGTCCAGTTCCTTTCATGAGAGCTACTGGAAACTTTGGAGTCTGCTCTGAGGCGCAGACATTATTATGCTGCTTTAATATTAATAACTTTCCACTGTCTCCTATCCTTCCATTATAGCTCTATCCCATCCTTTCATTTTGTGCTGAAAGACTAGAGTCCCAGAGTTGGGCAGGAAGTGAGACTTAGTGGGTAGAACCAGGACTGGAGCCCAGAATTGTCCCATCTCCCCAGTGCTGCGGCCTGCCCTCCCTCCCTAAGCCTGGCACAGGGCTAGACTAGACCTGTGGAAAAGGCTGGGTCTTCTATGCGATGTGGTGGGGTGGTGGGGCTATGAGGCTGACCAGCAGGTGCCCACAGGCCATCCAGCGGTTCGAGGAGTGCTGTGAGGCCCAGCAGCACTGGAAGCAGTTCCACCACATGTGCTACTGGGAGCTGATGTGGTGCTTCACCTACAAGGGCCAGTGGAAGATGGCCTACTTCTATGCCGACCTGCTCAGCAAGGAGAACTCCTGGTCTAAGGTGGGCTGACACCAAGTGTTGGGGTCATTGGGGGACCGGGCCAACACAGCCTGGCCATAAGACTCCAGACCATAAGAGCCACACCCTTAACTGAAACCTGAAAATCAGCTGGAATTTTAAATAGAACCATAAATTCTAATAGGTTGGAAGGAACTAAAGACCATGAGGAGCAGATAAAGTTTAGAATTACAAAGCATCAGTCAACAGTTTTAGTCATAAGGGACAGAAGCATGGCTCACACTGTCTAGGTGAGTGCTGTCCAACAGAACGTTGACATTATGATGGAAATGTTCTATTTCTGCTCTGTCCACTGTGGTAGCCACCAGCCACATGGGCACACTGAGCACCTGCAGTGTGCTAGTGCAACTGGGAAACTGGATGTTTTCAATTTTATTTAATTTTAATTAGTTCAAATTTAAATTTAAAATGTCACATGGGTTTAGTAGCCACTGTATTGGACTATGCAGGTAAAAAACACAAAAGGTTCTTTGGTTCATAGAACTAAACATTCTAGGCACATCTGATTTCAGGTACAGCTGGATCCAGGAATTCAAATTATGTCATTTCAGCTTGGCGTTTTTCCATCTGTGGCTGTCCTCTGCTCTGTGACATCTTTGCTATGCAGGCAGGTTCTCTCCATGTGATAGGCAGGGTGGCCAAGGACTGCCTGCTCCTAACTCAACATCTTCCCTTCAGTTTCAACCATAGTCCCACAACAGAGGCTCTTGGGTCTAGCATAGATCACATTTCAGTGCCTGGAAACAGGGGTGGGAAGACTCCTCATGGATCAAGAGTAGAAGGGTGGTTCTCTGGAAAAAAATGAGGTGATGTCCCTATAAAAAGTGTTGGTTTGGGGGGAAGCATTAAAAAGATACCATGAAGGCAAAGTAAAGCAAAGCAGATAGATGTCTACCATAGGTGAAAACTTACATTAGTGTAAGTGGTAAAATAAGTACTAGGTATTACCATCATAGTAACGATAGCACAGAATTCTGAACCAAGAGTCAGAATCATAGAGATCATCAGAGAGCGTCCAATCTGGTATTGGCAAATATATAGAATTTGTGTCTCAGTGACCTTAAATCCCTGTCTCTCATCCCTCCCCACCTCTGCATGGAAGTCCCTTTTCAGTACCCCTGCCTGGAGACCAAGCTGAAAGGAAATTATCTAGGTCCAGGGCAGGCAGAGCTGGAGGAGGGAGCAGGTTTTCACTGAGCTCTGTGTGCCCAGCATTTGCCATTCCCTCCACACTACACCCACTGAGGTAGAAGTTATCTGCATTGGACGCACAAGGGACCTGGAGGCCAAGAGAGGGTATGTGACTTTCCTGGCCCACACAGCTGTTGGTGACAGACACTGGATTTGAAGACAGTTCTGTGTGATTCAGAGGCCTTTGCTTTTCCCTTGTTCCTTAAGTCCCACGGAGGAGGCCCCTCCTGCCTTGAGACCACCCTGCTGTTGAAGGTGTACTCTCAGACCCAGCCTTTGTGGGCCTGACATTCATTCCTCTTCACCTCCCACTCCCAATGAGAAAAACAACATCAGGGAAGGAACCTTGTTGAACTGAAGTGACCTAGAAGCTTTCCTATGGTGGAAGGCAGGCAGCTGGGTTCACCTACACAGGGAAGAGGCCTGGGGTGGCCTCACAGCTGCTGTGAGGAGCAGAGAGAGCGCCAGCCTCCCAGGTGTCAGGAAATCTGGACATGAGTCAGCTCCATCTCCAGCCTGCTGTGTGACTTTGAGGTGGTTGGTCCCCTTCCCTCTCCAGTGCTTCCCTCAGAAGTGTTTTCTGGGAGTGGGGGTTGTAGCGCCTCGAGTTCGGGGCCTCATTCATTCCTAATCTGCAGCATTTGGCCATCAGAGTCCACCAACTTCCAGCTTTAGGTACTTAAGCTTATGGTCACTGCCATATGCACCTGCCCCTCTGCTCTGCATTCCTCTGCCTGAACTGTGCCAAGTCATCCCTGTGGAGCCTTCACTCCTGTGCTCTGTGACAGTGGTGTGCTTAGGGCTGTAGTGGGGGAATCCAAGGGGAACTCACAGGCAGCCCTGGGTAGCCCAGCCAAGAGGACAGAGGAGGAGGAATTAGGGTGGCAGAGTGGAGGAAGTGGAGCCAAGAGAACAGCAAGGACAGAGGCTCAGGAGCTAGGGTGCTGCCAAGAGGTTCTGTGTCACCAGGTGAAGGGGTTTGTGGGTGGGAGTGCAGGCGGCTGCAAAGGGATCTCCCCCAGGCCACTGGCTGTAAGCTTCTTGAGGACAAGTACTGTCTGTTTACACAGACCCTGGTAGAGTAATGCAGCAAAATAAATGTGTGGAGTCACTGGGCAGTCAGATAAGCCTGGGAGACAGGACTCCCAGCAGGCGAGGCGGCGGTGTGGCTGTATAGCATCCTTTGATAACTTGGATGTCTGTGGGTCTCAGAACTCTAGGTTACTTTATCCATCCTAACTTCTGGTGATTCAGTGAGGGTAAGCTGTTTTGGGTGGCTGAGGGGTAGGAGAAGGCTCTTGGAGGAAGCCCGCGGCTGAGCCTGGTGAGAAGAGAGAGTGGCTTCCCAGGCAGAGAGATGGCACAGGACTGATGGGGAAGGAATGGCACAAGAGGAGCCAGACAAGCAGAGGGCCTTAAGTGGCTGTTAGGCCTTTAGTCTAACAGTGGGGGAGCCCCTGATGTGTGTGGCTTGGATCTGTGCTCTAAGAATCCCTCCTGCAGTTGCTGGCACCCCATGTGCCAGGTCGAAGACATCCAGCAGTGAACAGAGCAAAGACCCCTCCATCTCAAGGCTCATATTCTAATGGGAAGAGGGACAAGAAACATACAAATAGATGTGCAGTGTAATATGTCAGGCTGGTATGTGTAGTAAAGAAAAATCAGGCAAGGCCTGTCTGAGAAGACACCAGAATGAAGTGCAGGAGAAAGCTATGTGGGTATCTTAATGAGGAGCATTCCAGGCCAAGGACACTGAAAATGCAAGCGTGAGGGAGGGGGAAGCTGAGTGTGTTTGATATGTTCTGGAAACAGCCCCGGGGCCATTGTGGCTAGTGATGTGTGTGAGGGGGAAACAACAGGAGATAAAGTTGGAGAGGAAACTGAGGAAGACAGGGTGAGGGCTCATAGTCCATTGACAGGGAGTCTGGATTTTATCCTAAGCATGATGGGATATGAAGATTTCAAAGAGGGACTGACATGATCTGGCTTTAAAATATCAGAGTGGCAATGGGGTGGACATGGCTTGCAGGGACAGGGGTGGGAGCAAGGAGATGGGTTAGGAGACCGTATGGACAAGGGCAGTAGAAAGACATCCCTGGTGGCCTGGAGCAGGGACCCAAGGTGGAGGCTGGTTGCAGTAAGTGGGATTCAAGAGCTATAGGAGGTAAGATCATCATGACTTGGTGACTCAGTTCCAGGGCAGAGAGGGAGAAGGTAGGGATGACACCAGGCTAAAGACAGGATGGGCAACAGTTTCAGAGGGGGTAGATTCTTCCCATACCCCCTCAAAGGCCAGCTTTTCCTCATTTTTTGAAGGGTGGATGAAAGTGTGGAGGGCAGAGTGCAACTGGGAGTAACCCTGGCTTCAGCCTGGGAGGTGCCCCTGGTGGAGGCTGCTTTCTGCCTTCTCCTGAGACTAGACTCCAGGATCTTCTGCTCCCTTTCCTTCTCCACCCCCTACACTTCTTTGTAGACCACCCGCAGGTACTTCCTCAACAGCCCCAGCTAGCAGGAGCTGAGGTTCAAGGCTTGGCCACTGGAGGGCAGTACAGAACCAGGTTCCTCTGGTGTTAGACTTCTGGGGAAGGGATGTATCTGGAGGTGGGGATAGGGGTCTCTGCACAACTGCATCTTCCCTGTCTGGGTTGGCTGTGGATCCAGTGGGCAAGGCCCTTAAAGCCACACACACTTAGCGTCATTTCCAGCTCTGCTGCTGCCCCCCCCCCCCCCCATAAGTTCTGCAGTCCCAGGAAGCAGAGGCGAGGTGCAGATTCCTTTCTAACATGGTCTTTTGAATCCTGTAGGGTGGTGTATGTACAGTGCCTGGCACACAGAAAGGCAGGGACCCTGAGCCGACCCCTGACACACTCTTGCAGCCTCACATCTCTTTCACACATTCTATGATTTATGCTATGATTTATGCTTCTTACTACACATCTCTGCCCCTCCCTGGCTTTGCTGAGGCTGTTGCCCTTGCCTGAAAGGTCCTTTTTCAGATCTCTGTGAATCTTCCCATGGTTCTCAGGGGTCCAATCTAAAGTAATTGCTTCCCCAAAGCTCTTACTGTCCTCTTTGTATATCTATCCTTGCCTCAGCACTGCCCTGCCCTGCCCTGCACATCCACTAGTTGCTTGAGTCCTTCTCTCCACTGCTTCAGAGGGAGGGCAGCTACTTTAAGTAGACATGGGCCTTTCCTGGACTTAGCTCCCAGCTCAAGTCCTCAAGGTACTTCAGCTTCCTTACCCTCAGTTTCTCCCCTGGGGCTTGGCTACTGTGCTGGCCTAGTGAGGTCTGAATGAGGTATCTGTGCCAATCTGGGGCTGACTGGAAGGCCGGCTGCTCACACCTGTTGCTCTGCCTTGCACAGGCCACCTACATCTACATGAAGGCCGCCTACCTCAGCATGTTTGGGAAGGAGGATTACAAGCCGTTCGGGGATGATGAAGTGGAGTTGTTTAGGTGGGTCCTACCAACGCACTCTATCCTACGCCTCAGCCACATCTGCCCACAGCTGCCCTGAGCTGTAGGCACTAGGGAGGGTGGTGGTGGACTTCTTAATTCCCCTGGCTCTGGGCTCCCTGACCCTCACTCAGGATTCTCCCATGTGCCCCATTCCCTTCCATAACCACCATCTCCTGCTGCTGCTTGTTCCAGCTCTTTGAATCTGTTCGGAGGCCTTTCCCCCCACTTCATGAAAGTGGTTTGTCAACATCTTTTCCACTGAGTCTCTTTCTTCTGGTCAATGGGACAGATGTGGACACTGCTGTCCAAAGAGGTCAAACAGGATGAAATCCACCGTCTGCCATTTCTTAGCTGTCACTGTGAACCATTTCAGCAGCTATAAAATGGGAATAACAACTTCTGCCTTGCAGAGTTGTTTTGTGAATAAAATAGAGACTATATTTAAGACCTTGGTGTAAGGTCTGGAGCCACTAAATGTTGGCTGTTTTTCTTAGTCTGTATTGCTGTTTGCCTTCTGCAAAGTGTCTAGAGCAGGGCTCAGCCTCAGCAGGCTGAGGATGGAGCCTAGGGCCTTCCTCTGGCCATGGGTGAGGGTTGACCCTAATTTGCAGACCTGGAAGTTGTGGTAACCTGAGCTTTCAGCTACTGTTGTCACAGTCGTAGGGTGTTTATCATTTATCCAGTGCCTCCACTTCTCAATCTCATAACTCTTCCAGAAAGCCTGTGAGGTTAAGTATCTGTGGGGAGGAAGGATCATTTTTTTACCCTCTACTTTTTTAGGTTCTTAGCTAGAGACTGGCTGAGACCACCGCCCCCCCCCGCCCCCCATTAATAAAAGATTAACAAGAGAAAAATAAACCAGAGTTTAATAACATGTATACCTCCTATACACATGGAGAGACCCAGTTTTTCTGGAAAAACAGTAACTGAAATCACCCAAACCATCTCCAGCTAAAGATAAAAGATGTTGGAGACAGGGAGCCAGTTATGGGAGGTTTCCAGGCAAAGCACAGTAAAGGAGGGATAAGGTTGTTATGCAGATTTAAGTCTCTGCCTCCTTTAAGAGTTTCTAGGGCTTTTCCTCCTCTTCCAGGTACAGAGGAGATGCCCCTACAAATGGAGGTCTCCCTTATAAATGTTATTGTCTCGGGCCCCTGGATGGCTCACTAGGTTGAACATCCAAGTGTCCGACTTCAGCTCAGGTCATGATCTTATGGTTTGTGAGTTTGAGCCCAGCCCCATGCCTGGCTCTGTGCTGACAGCTCAGATCCTAGAACCTGCTTCAGATAGTGTCTCCCTCTTCTTTGCTCCTCTCCCCACTCACTCATGCATGTGCTTTCTCTCAAAAATAAACATTAAAATTAAAAAAAAAAAATGTCTCTTACAAAAGAGAAATTTCTACTCGGTTTTCAGAGCTTTTCCTATATCTGCTGTCTCTTAATCAGCCTAAAATAATCCTTATGTCACACAGGCATATTCTGGGGTAACAAATTCTACTCCCCTTCATATCATTATCTCCAATTAGAGATGAGAAAACTGGGGCCCAGAGAGGTTCCATAGTGAATAAGCAGGGGAGGTGTTTGGCAGGGAAGTCACAACTAGATCCAGCTGTTTCCTGGGCCTGGATGGCTGAAGCCTGAGGGTCACAGCCACGCCCAGTGCCTGTGGCACAAATCAGGAGTGTGGGATGGAGCTGAATGGGTGAGGTTTCCCCCAGCCCCCCCATGTGGAGGCTTGCCCAGCTGCACACATTTTATTCTGCCTTTGGAAACAGCTGAGGGCACAACTCACGTGGCAGGACTTAATTAAAGGTTTGAGCTGTGTGGTCTTGGGCAGGTCCTTCCCTTTCTCTGGGTATTAGTCTTCCCTGTGAAACTGGGGTCAGGCTTCTCTGGCGTTCTGGAAATGAGGCCTGGGAGTGGTGAGACAACTAGCAAAGCAGGCCTGGGGAGTTTGCTGACATTCTCATGTCTGCCAGCTGATGTGGAGGAGGCCCCTTGCCTAGCCTCAGGAAGTGGGCAGGCCATAGCCACAGGCTGAGTCCAACACTATCCTATAAACTTGGGGAACCAAAGCCCAGAGAGGAGCGAAGCAGAGGCTGGACAGGTTGAGGATCTCGGTCCTTAGTTTTTTCTCACCCTCCTCATCTCTTTCACAGAGCAGTGCCAGGCTTGAAGCTCAAGATTGCTGGGAAATCTCTACCTACAGAGAAGTTTGCCATCCGGAAGTCCAGACGCTACCTCTCTCCCCAACCAATCTCGTTGCCAATCCCTGCTCTGGTAAGTAGGAAGGTCTTGACTGTCTCTGCACTTGTTTGGGATTGTGGGGATTATCTGAGAGCCAGAGATACAGCTATGACAAGGGGGAAGTGGATGAGGAAGCAAGACCTTCATACCTCAGGGGCCTGGAAAGGATTTCAGTTTATCTGAGACTGTTCGGGAAGCATACAAATGAGTCTGAGCCATCCCCTGCCTGAGAAAGTACTGGTCTGGTGGGGCTAGGGAAACAGGTGAGCAGGCTTCAGATGCCTCAAGATGAAAGAGCAGGCTCACACCCCTGTGCCCAGGCAGGGGCATCACTCAGCTGTTTCTGTTCCCACCCAGTCTGTTTCAGTCTTGTCACATGATTATAATTGTTTACACTGTCCCCCTCACTGGACCAAGCTTTTGAGGCCTGGGACCGTGTTCTGTTCGCCTCTGAAATAACAATAGCTGACAGTATTATTGGGCACTTGCTGTGTGATCAAGGCTCTTTACACCCCTTGCCTCATTTGGTCCTTAAAACAACTCAGAGTAGGTGCTGGTGTTATCCTCATTTTAGAAATGGGGATAATAATGCCTAATAGATAAATAGAAAGATGTCTAATAAATAGATATAAATATAAAAATAACTTGTCCAGGTCACACACAGCTAGTGAGTTGGGAATTAGAATTTAAATCTAGAATGGTTCCAGAGCCCATATTCTGAACCAGTGTTGTATGATGCTAATTCCATGCATGATCTGAGCTGGCATCAGAAGTTTCCAGCTTGTTAAGAGTGTTGTTTAAATACTAAGGTAACCCGAAAAGTAGAAAGGGCACTGCTTTTTTCTGGTCCTGGCTCCACTATTCACTAACAGTGTGACCTTGGATAGGGTTCCCTTTCCCTTAATGTAAAATATATACCTTGCCCATTTCATAGAGCAGTTAAGAGAATTAGCTGATAAAATGTGTTAAGTACTTTATAAATAAAAAAAACTGAATATTAATACAGAACTTCTGTATCCTGGATATCTTTAAACAAATTTTGAAACTGCTTATAGTTTGAAATGCATAATAAAACTATCATATGGGGGGGTATGGGAAGGAAAGGAATGGGGAAGCAACTATACCAAAAATTTAGAATTTCCCAAACTGTAATCTGCAAAATGTTTATTTATGCCTAAAATAGTTTTGTGTATTAAATGTATTCAAGACAGTCTAAAAAAGTTTATTTGCTGTATATACCTTTTGGAGCCTTTATGTAATAATATGTTGTAAGTCTTCAAGAATAAGCATGAAGATGATTTTTTCCCTAACTTAACTGGCCACAGGCCTCTTTTTTTAATGGAATATTTGCTAACTTGGGACCATATAAACCTTTTGAGGAATACTGGTTCTAAACTTAAATTCCATCCCTGGAGTATAACAAGAAACATAATAACATCTTTATAGAACTTTTTGTATACAAATCACTTCCACATCTATTCCCTGGTTTCATAGTTTAGGAAATGCTAACACATTTACTATAAATGAATATTTAATTTAGTATTCTGAGCTTCCTGAGAGTTGAGGCAAAGAAAGGAATCCAGATGTGTTTCATAGTATTTATGAGGGTAACTCAAGCCCAGTGCCTTGGGGGAAAAGAGAAGGTGACACAGTCTTAAGAGCTATTGGAAATCCTGAAGTGCTTAAGTAAGTATGGTTCCTCCAATATTTATCCTGCCAGCTGGAACAGGGAGGACTTCCTGGAGAGTGTGGGTCAAGGCCTGGTCCTCAAAGTATGGGGAAAGAGTTTTGACAGAGAGGTTTGGGAAAGAGCTGAACACCCAGGGAAGCTATGAACAGAAGAGTAATTGAAACCTATGTGCAGCTGTGAGCAGAACATCAAGGATATGGGCCCATCTTAAATCCACACTGGTGTAAGGTGAGATCCCAAAAAGTGATGAGGCTCCCTGCCATGATCCCTTCAAGTCCACAACTACATAGGCTGGGCTGAGACTTGGCATAAAAGATTAAAACTATAAGGGCTTTTAATCTGAGCTGCCCATTTTACAGCTGGGGAAACCAAGGCTCCACTGGGGAGGAAACCTGACTGACTTGCTCCCCTACCCTCAGGAAATGATGTACATTTGGAATGGCTACGCTGTGATTGGGAAGCAGCCTGAACTCACAGATGGGATACTTGAGATTATCACCAAAGCTGAAGAGACGCTGGAAAAGGGCCCAGGTGACTACCCACAGGCCCTTGAATTTGCTAGGCTGAGTCAGACCACAGGTCTTTAAAGTTTCCCTCTACCAAAAATGTCCTTCCTCCTCTACCCAGGTAATGAACCTTTGCCTTTCTAGACTGAGCTTCAGTGGCAGTTTCTCTGAGCTGTCCCTTGTCCCCCAGGTAGGGTCAAGGCCTCCTCTGGGCTCCCACAACCCCTGGGCCTCCTTCAGTCAATCCTAATCTCACTGTACGGTCATTGTCTCAGTATCTGTCTTTACTTCCCAGATGTGAGCTTGCTGAGGACAGGGACCATGTGTGAGTTAACTTTCTGTCCCCAAGGCCCAGCAGAGTAGGGGCTCCATGCAGGAACTGTTGCAGAAATAAACAAGCCTGTCTTCCCTCACTCCCCTGTTCTTAGAGAATGAGTACTCAGTGGATGATGAATGCTTGGTGAAGTTGCTGAAAGGCCTCTGTCTGAAATACCTCGGCCGTGTTCAGGAGGCTGAGGAGAACTTCAGGAGCATTTCTTCCAAGTAAGTGCTTCTGAGGCTGCTCCCACTCCAGATGGCCTACTGCTGGGCCCACATCTCCTGGGTAGAATTGGGTTTCTCCTTCCTCACATGCATTCCAGTGCTTGACCCTAGCCTACCCCCATTCACTACACTTTTACTAGTGTCTCTTCTATGCCAGGATCCTTGCTGGGCAGAGATCATTCAGACCTCATCCCCTAGGGCCACCAGATTGCCCAACTACAGGGGTGCATCCACACAAAAGTTTCAGGTGAATGGTGCCTCCTGGAGTTTGTAATTCAATTCCACCTTTGAGGAGCACAAATGTTACAGATAGACAGCTATAGGCAACTCAATCTGGTATGACCAGGGCTATTACAGGAAAGCAGAGAGGACAGCAGGTGCCCTGAGGAGGGACCTATACGTAAAGTAAGATACCAAGAAAGGCTTTTCAGGGATGCCATTTTAACTGGGAAGTTCCATCAGGCAGAGAAAGAAAGGCAGGAGTTTTAAGTAGAGTAGGTACAGCATTCTGCAAAAAAGCCTGGACACAGGAAAAATACCTGAGGTTGGGGTGACAGTGATTAGGTCCTCTGCTGCCTCGGTGAAGTTATAGAGGGAAAAGGTACAGATGAAATAAGGGGGACTAGACTGAGAAAGTCCTGGATGTTTTGCTTACATGGCTGAACTTAATCCTGTAGACAGAAAAGATCCAGGAAGGTGACTGGGCAGGGCAGATTTGGGCTTCAAAAGGATATCTCTGGCAGACCAAAGAGAGTGAGTCAGAAGGGCCGGAATGGAGACCATAGACTTCCGAATTTAGTAAATCATTTAACCTGGACAAAGGGCATTGGGGACAGAGGCAGGCATGGGCAATACATGGCATGAGCCAGAAGTTGTTAGGGAATTGGGGGCTCTAGGTGCAGAGGACTGGAAGCCTCTGCAGTGAATCTTAAGCCTTTCTGTGGCTATGAAGGGAAACCTTCTCCAACCAGAATTCATTATCAGGAACTCCACTTGAGGGCATGGATTAGATCCTCCCTCTGGGGGAAGGCTCAAGAACCTATAGGATGTCTCAAGGGCAGAGCCTATAAGACATGTCCTCCTCTGTCCCACAGTGAAAAGAAGATTAAGTATGACCACTACTTGATCCCAAATGCCCTGCTGGAGCTGGCCCTGCTATTCATGGAGCAAGGCAGAAACGAAGAGGCTGTCAAACTCTTGGAAACTGCCAAGTAAGGCTGGAGGCTTGAATAGCCTTGGTCTTCCTACCCCCTCAGGAGCTTCACCCTGGTTGGTGGCAGAGGAGCACAGGACGCAGGAAGAGAGGGTGCTGGCAAGGGGTCCCTTGTCCCTGGGTACCCAGCTCTCACCTGGTGTAGAAGGCAATTCCCTCATTATCTGCCAGTGAGAATTAGAATCCCAGAAGTAGGGAGTGAATTACCCAGGGTCACAGCACAACTACCTGGTCACACCCAGGTCTCCTGCCTTCCAGCCTCATGGATTTACTTCTTCAAATCATTCCCTCAAGCTTGGGGACTCAACAGGAATAAGACTGGTTCCAGAGGGTGAGGGACTACCCATCCTTTCTGTTAATCCCTACTGGGCAAGGCCCAACTCTTTTAGACAGACCAGGATTTAAGCTTCTAAAAATCTTCCTTGCCCTAGTAGGTTCCTATAGTTCAGATTGAAGGAAAAGTACTTCCTCGAGCAGCCTTTTATGTTTGATTCTCTGGTCTCTTCCAGGCAAAACTACAAGAATTACTCCATGGAGTCAAGGACACATTTTAGAATCCAGGCAGCCATACTCCAAGCCAAGTCTTCCCTAGAGAATGGCAACAGATCCATGGTCTCATCAGTGTCCTTATAGTTTTATGCAGCATTCCCAGGCTGGAAGACAGCTGGACAGAGCTGGAAACATTTCAAAAAGATCCCCTCCCCCTGCCCTGCCTTCGGGGTCCACCGGTGCTCCAGTGGGATGGCACAACATTTGTATTCATGCAGAAGAGAAGTCGGCATTTTCACCAGTGTGGCCAAGGGCCTTTACCAAGGACAGAGCAGGTGGAGCCCTCTGCCTGCCCTATCACACATACGGGTACTTGTTTTTCACTGTGATGTTTAAAAGAATGTATGAAGAGTTTACATGTTAGAAATACAGTAATGGTATCACAGTTGGCTTAAAAAAAAGTAACCAACCACCTGTAAATCTGTTTTAACCCATTCTAATCTGGAGGTAAATCTATGATGTCCAGGACCAAATTGCTTTTCAAAATTCAGCAAGGTCTCAGCTTCCAGGGCTGAAAGGACCCTTCGGAGGGTCTGTACCTCAAAAGCTTCAAGGCTTCTGAGGGGTGGGCATAGAGGTTGCATACAGACACCCTCTACCTTACGTCTTACACTTCATTTTCATTCCCTCAGTAACTCTCCAATTAAAAAAAATGAAAGTTGTCTCACTAAAAAGACATGTGAGTCCATCTGTAGGAAAAAAATATATTAATATTCACCAGTAAGAAATAGGGGTTGCCTGGGGGGATGGAAGGGGAGTTGTGTGGCCCTTCTGTTGGGGGGAGGTTCTCAGACACAAGTCTGCATCCTCACTGTATGCCAAACTGAAACAACTGGGAATAATTTACGAAACAAAAATCTTCTGTATTTCACTCCAAGGTACATTTATTTACTGACAGCATTTTTCTTAGAATGGTTATTCTTGGCCTGTTGTATATGTTTTAGATTTTTTTAGTAAGAGAAAAAAAGATATTTAATAAAACTTACACAACTTAAGAGATCATGCAACATCTATTTCAGTAAAATATGTTGCTTGAATTCTTGGGCAAGGCAGAAAGTCTCGATCAGAAGCCATGTGGCCCAGGTCTGTCTTATTTAGACAACATGTCTAAAATGTTTTAGAGTAAGTTATTAACATTTAAGAATGGGGAGATTTCACTAAAAATCTGGTTTCTGGCCTCTTATTTAAAAAGAAAATCCAATCTAGCAACACTGGGCTCATCCCTATAAGAAAATAAGGCAACAATCAGTTGGAACTGAGTAGGGACTGCTTTAAACACTTATATTACCCTTCTGGCCCCTAAAAGCATCCGAATTTTCAAACTCTGGGACTGTTACAGGGAGAATTCAAGTTTAGTGACCAACACCAAGTTTTACTATTCACAAGCTAATGACAGCATACTTCAACTTAACCATTTCCCTGGAGGGAAAAATCATGTACACAGTAAAAATATTCATCTGTGAAACGTGACTCCTCAAATACATGATGAATGCAATTTCTGTAAGGGAGAAACCACAGAGCTTTTCCAATCTTCCAGCATTGCTGGATTTTTAGTAAACACTTAACACTTGCCAGGGGCAGGTTAACATACAGCCAACCAGTCTTCTGTGACTAATACGAATGAAGTCCCAGGTTTTAAGCAAAGCAGACTGTCGTTAGAAAAACAAAGCGGAAAACCCTCATTCAGGATCATCTTGCAGCACTTAGTACTGTCAAAGCAGAAATGTCATGAAAGAAAACTCTCTTTTTGTTAGAACTAGACACAAGAATGCTCTACACCAAGAGCAAGTCCTTTGTAGGTTCTCTCTCCTCCACAGCCTGGATTCTGGGAGATCAGCCTATTTCTAGGTTGTTAGGGTAGTGTGAGAGGGGTGACTACAACCAGGCTACTGAATGAGGGTGGCCTTTTGTGGTTCCCTCACATATTAGAACACTAATACTACTGTATAAAAAGAAAACAGCACTGGTCACAGAATACCAAGCACAGTTGGCAAAAACTGCAGTTAAAAACAAAACAAAAACTTTTCATTTTAGGCACTTTTATTTTTTAAAAAAATTATGCCAGGATGTTTTTCTTGTCAATGTTATTACTGATTTCCTGCTGAGCTTCATTAATTAGCCTACATCACCTTATCTCTGTTGCCACGGCTGCAGTCTGACTAGTAAGTGAAATCAGTGGGTTTTGTCTCCCTTATGCCCCCTGCGGCTTGAGATAGTCTATTAAAAACATGTTTGGGAAGTAGGGTGAAAACATCAGGTGTCTAATCCCATATCCTTGTACAGAGGCTTTGAAGGTGAAAATTCTGTCCTGGGCATCTCATTCTGTCTTATTTGAGCCATTTCTGGTTGGTGTTTCTCTAAGTAGTGCAGCTTTCCAGCACATCTGCCCTGGAGAGGCAGACATCAGGTGGAGAATTCTGGCCGAGAAGGAGACCTCAAGTCTAGTCCCTGGATTGCTACCAATTTTCAGAGTGACCTTGGGAAGTCATGGATCCTCTAAAAATTAGTAATTTGCACTAGATTAAGGCTCTTTCCTGCTGTCAACAGTACTCTGGTCAAGTACATTTCTGGCTTTTCATCTCCAAAATGAGGCAAGATATATACCTCCCCATCCTTTGCCAAAGCCTTGTATCCCCAAGCAACTTAACCAGGAATGACTGGCTTTCTCAATCAAAGACCTCTGTAATAGCCCAGCACACTTGGAGAGCAAATAATCTTTATTTTGGGAAAACCTAAATCCTGTTACACAAAGGAACTCCATTGTTAGGAAGTAGTAACTGTTTAATATGATCTAAACAGGCCCCTGGGAATGGAAAGTCTACCTCTGCCTCTCACTGGTCATAGGCCCTTGGACTGGCAAAGTGGCTTCCAGCAGTATGCTGGTCCCTATCAGCTCTCCCATGTGTTGGCAGGATTCCTTAATCCTTATCTCTCAAGTCCGAATGGGAATGTTTCCAAGACAGCTTTCGTCATTCACAGCAAAAAGTCATAACCTGACAGCAAAGCCAGGACCCTTAAAAAGCCAATGCCAACCCAAGACTTGGCTGAGGCCCAGGTGGAAGAGTCCCAGCAACTGAAGAATAGCACCCAGGAGGTTTTCAGAAAGCCTCGGCCTGCTGAGTGCTAGAATCAAAGAAAAAAACATCCAGAGAGTTCTCTGGAGTTACTCCTAAGTTTCTTAGATCATGGTGAGTAGACAAGTCTTTTCCTTTGCTTTAAATTTAAAGCGTTAATAGTGTGCCTTTTCAACAACTGTCTATATCCTTAGCACCATCATACTAATTCACTGTAAATGAGAGGTACCTGGATACCAGGCAAAAAAGGGAACTTCTCTCACACACACACCTCTCAGATGCAGCTTTCCAAGGTTGGAAAACGCCTTTCTGTTTAGGTTAGCAAAGCTCTTTTGAAATCTAGGCCTTGAGAAATTCATTTCTAAATGAGCAATCTATGAATTGCTTCTACTGTATAAAGCCAACTGTTAAGTGACAAAATACAGTAGAGCCCTTCCTTTGGGAAGACAGTTATTGAAGGTTGCTATGGACTTCTAAAAGTTGACATTCAAGTTTAATCAGACAAACCACAGGCAATACCTCACAATTCACTGGATTGGGTTTTGTTTTCCTCACATCATTAGCAAACTGGTCAGAACACCAGATACCATATGCTCTGGGAAGAATAACAGCTAATATCAAGTGCTCGCTATTTACCAGTTGCTAGTCTAAGCACTTTACGTGTATCTGATCCTCATAACCACCCTATGATAAGGGGCTATTGCTGCCATTTTACAGATGGGAAAATTGAGACACAGATTAAATAGCTTGCCCACAATCACACAGGTATTATACAACAGAAAGATCTAAAGCCAGGCAGTTGAATTCTAAAGCCCATCCTTTGCTGAACTGCTGGTCAAACTGTAAAATTATCAGTTTAAAGCTGGGTCTGACTTATATTGGCCCCTGGGCCACTATTAAGGGTGGAAAAAGTACTGGATAATAGCTCAAACACCAGAATCCTTGGCTTGAACACATGGAGCATTTTGTCTATGTGACATGGTTCTGGAACTGGCAGAATGTAGCCTATTACCACACCTCTAGAATGGACAGTGCCAGAGGCCAATCTCAATGGTTTCTTTTTCCTATGTCTTTCTGATAGCATAATCCAGGTTTCCGAATTTACACAATGCCTAAAACTTGCTTTTGGAAGGCCTAGATTAAGTACTATGAGGCCGATTGAGAAATGGGGTTCATTACTTTTTCAAAATCAACCAAATCTCACGGTTCATCACTAGGACCAGACTCTTAAGACAAACCCTCAGTTACCTTTTCAACTTTTTCTCAAGGCCAAGCAATCTGGAGCCTACAAGCCCTGATGTTACAGAAGGGGTCCAAACCAAACAGGTCCTGTTCCCCCTTTGATCACAATCAGTTTCAGATGCTTAAAGTCTATACCTTACTCATAATGCTGTTTCGTTCATATGCAGAGAAAAACAAACTTTGTGGAAGCATCCAAAGATGACTAAATCTTCCAGTGGACAAAAACTTCTCTCAAGAAAAAAAAAATGTAAAGGAAAGTTAGTATCTCTCTTAAAGTTGCCTTAAAGACTTTATGAAAACAATAAATGGTTTTAGTCTATCAGCAACATTAATCAGATGGCTCCTGAACTAATGCCTATTGCTCAGAGTGATAAAGCAAAAAACAATGTGGACAATTAAGCAGATAAATCCAAATCCCTTTTGTACAATTTTGGTGAAGCACCTATCAACAATTTTATGGATCAGGAAATGGGTGTGAAGGGATTCATGGATTATCTACTTGCTAAAAAACAAGGAAAATAGCCAAAGGACAAACGGAAAAGCAAAGTATGGTTACTATCTGGACAATCAACTTCTGAATAATCAGTGAGTACCCAGTTGTGCTGTTATTTTTAAAACTACCACTATATAATTTATAAAAGGACTGGGTACAATTAAGTGGGCTAATTTTTTTTTTAATTTTTTGGTGGGATGTTTTTATTAGATCCATAGGCTCTCAGGAAACAATTTACGAAGTATATTTAAATTAATATTGCCAAAATATATGTGCCTCATTCATTTACTAACATCTATATATCATTTTAATACAAGCCTTAATGTGTTGTAGGATCTTTAAAAAAAAATCATTTTTCTCTAGTAAAAATACTTTGTGCAGAGCTAATAAACAGTCCAATTAACTTCCCCTAAATACATAAAATCAACTTACTCTAGGCTTTCAAACCACTTAGAAAAAGTACTATTTTGAGATGTTTGTTATACAATCATTTACAGTTTTTCCATTAAATCCTTTCCTTATGTTTCGCTTGAATTACTACTAACAAAAGCCCTAAATCTGAGTTGTGAGCATTACACCAATGCCTGACCATAGGCAAATACATTTTTTTTTTAATTTTTAAATGCTTGAGAGAGCAGAGGAGAGGGAGAAAGGGAGAGAGAGAATCCCAAACAGGCTCCCCTCTGCCAGCAGAGTTCAACATGGGCTCTATCTCACCAATTGTGAGGTCATGATGTGAGCCAAATCAAGAGCTGGATACTCAACCAACTAAGCCACCCAGGCACCCCACGTGTTTTGACATATACAGAACTAAGAAAAAATCATTTCAGAGACCATTTTTAATGGCTCTCAGGAAAATCACATCTAATAGTAGGTCAATCACTATATTCAAAGCAACAATGAAAATCTCCTAATTGGACATTTTACTCTATATTTTAAACAAGCATTTATTAGGCAACTAGATTTGTGTATGTCTTCAAGGAAAAAAATGTGTTTAAAGAGATGAATGGGTAGATCCAATCTCCTAACAGGCAGGCTAGCCTATAGTTTATTGATTCATTTCTGAAGGAAGCAGGAACATCAAGTAGCCTTCATGAATAAAAGAGGTATGAAATTGATGGAATTGAGACCTCAATGGTAAAAAATTTAGAACTAAGACCAAAAGGGAAGAAATTAGAAGGAATTTAGCTAAGTCCTCAAAGGGTTAATATAAATGCTGTCAGGAAGACAGCTCTGGGTGCTAATGGCTCTTATACCCACGCTTCCCATGAGGGGGACATCCTCAACCAGGTCTGTGGCTTTTTGAAGAGTGTAAGATTAGAGTAAGGGAGCTGCACAGAGGGTACAGAAAGAGGGGGTTATAGTCTTCTTTCTCCCACCCAGAAAAAGGAGCAGATGATCTTTATATTCAGTGAGTAACTTTAAAAATATTTGAAGATAGTAACCAATCCAACTTCTCTCATGTCCACTAATTTCAAAATTAAAGGCTCACCAAATTAGTTGGGGTTACTACAGTGGCCACTGTGCCCTTACATGCAAGTGTAACCAATTGGCTATGGGAAACTGCTATAATGCCTTTGTAAGCAGAGGTAACCAAACTGCCTACATTTCTAAATTATGCCAAAGAAACTTACCTTCTTTACTATTTACCATTTCAGTCTCGGGAGTATACACAGGTCTGCTCTTGACTATTGTTATTCCTTTTGTAAAATGCATGCTTCCTTATGAGATTTGTGGTACGCAAAGAACTTGTCACCTCGATGCTCACTGTATTCTGTAAAATCATACTGGTTTATATCACACAGGAGACACGAACAGTAAGGGGAATCTTCTCCTGGTTTAAGAAATTTCCTATAAAGAACACTCAGAATTGAAAAAGTTTTTGTTCACCCAACTACACAAGTATTTGAAAGTAATACAACTTGTTGTGTTTACACTTAAAAGGGTAAGAATCTTACTTTTTCCTGATCAGGCTTTTCAGATATTTCAAATCCTATAGCCAACCCTGGACACATCTTGCCTAAATCTAAATGCTGTACCTATTATTTCTAGCTATAGAAAATTGGAAGCTATCAAGCTTAAGTTATGATCAGATGGTATTAAATGCCACACCATAAAAAATACTTCCCAAAAAGTATATAGACCTAGAGATTAAATTTATGAATGTGTACATTGTTTTAAATTTATACACTGTTTTAAAGAAAGATTAGATAATTTGAATATTCTAATGTAATCAACTCTAGCCCTTTACAACTGTATTATAACTTTATTTAACTTTAGTAAAAGCCAAAATTGATAGTTCTTAACATGATGTATGGAAATCAAAATTAAAGAATACAAAGTACCTTAAAATTTTCAGCTCAATACTAGTTCCTTCAATATTACTGCCAAACTTCTGTGAAAGAAGCCTTGTAATAAAAACTAACAGAAACATATTAGATGATATTTTTAAAGTTCACTTACCATTTTTAACAATGTAGAAAAAAAGGAAAGTCTGACTATAATACTTGATGACACAGACATGTTTAAGTAGAAAACACAGGATAAAAAAAGTAATATATCACTGAAAATATTGCACAACTTCAGGTGTTTCCTCCAAATTTGCTTTATGTAATTGGGTGGATATAAATTAATAAACAAAAACTTAAGCAAGATACATGTAACAATTTAAAAGAACCTGATAATCTAATTTCTCTCAGTTTTTCTCAATCTCATCTTTAAGTCTTTCCATCATGGGGCTCATAAGAAAATTAACCAACATATGTATACTACAGTCTAGTGTCAAATCTTTAAGAAGGTTTTATGACATACTGAATTCCTCTACAATGCAATAATGGAGAACCCTCAAGATACTTGTGTTTTGTATGTAGAAAAGTGTTAGAGTCAAATAGTCAACTCAATATAAAATAAACATTTCTGATTTGTTAGACTGAGATTGCTTCTCCTTTTGCTAATGAATGATTCTTAACTATAATATCACTGAGCTGAACAAATGTCACCTTTGAGTACATAAGGAAAAATAAACACATGCTAAATGGATAAAACATTACAAACTACATCTTTACTAGACCATCTCTACCTCTAACACTTCAGAAGCTTAGAGATTCAGAGTGCTCTTACATTAACTGCAAGAAAAAGATAAAGGAAAAATTCCTTCTTTGAGACCACAACTATGAAGTCACGTGGTTATACAAATTTTGCATTTGTGTGCAAAACATGAAATACATTTATCTTAATTCTCCCTGCTTAGACTTAGACTTGTCAGTCAGCTAGCAGGACTGTCCTTTCCAAGAAACAGAGACTGAGATGTGTTTTATATAACTTCAATAACCTCAGCACTACAATTATTAAGAGATGCAGTATCCTTTTGCTATGGTTCAAGACAATAAGGGAAAGAGGTCACAAGAAAGAATAAATCAAAACGGTTACAACTGAGCAACTTTTTTCAGTTTCACCATGGTGCCACTTTCATTTTACATAAGCGTGGTGGCATAAGTCAAGCTCAATAAATCAGAAATCTTAATATTTAAAATTTACCTTGACTTTTAATTATTACCATATTAACAACCAAAATAATTAGATAAAACACATAGGAAAGGGTAATAGTAAACCCCACTTTTACTAGAGTTGGTTTCTTGACATAACTCATTTTTTATAGAAAAGGGATAGTGCATCTCAGTTTGCTTACAAGCTAGGAGATCACTTTGAATTCTGCATTTCCTAACTGCAAACAGATATAGCACTTATAACAGGTTATAAATAAACTGGTTTTCAAGCATAGAGCCAGCCCCAACGATAATAATACACTATTTAAAAAGACCTAAGGCAATGAATTCCATTTCCAATGGAAAAAAAGAACTGTGCAAACAAGCTTAAAACTACTTTTTTTTGTGCCAGTGTTATAAAATGTAGCTTTTAATAAAACCTTGACCCAAATGCCAGCAACTTCAGAAAAGAATTTTGGTGGGGGGAAAAAGAAAATTACTTCATGTAGGAAAAACAACCACTATCTTTTTCCTAATCTTCAACACACACAATTTAAACATATACAGCTGCTGTAACACTTTACACAATTCCTATGTACTGGAGCAATAACAAGATCTAAGTACAATTATGTTTTTAAACACTGGGTCAAGGCTTTACATAAAAATACCATCCTACTTTTCCCCCTAAGTTTCTAAAATATCACGTATTTTTTCCCCAACATCTGCAGCCATTCAGGAATTTTTAGGAAACTTTTGTGCATGATCTTAATTCCTAATCCCTGGCTCTTTGGGCTCAGTGACAAAAGATCAAAACCACCAAAAATGATGGTTCACTTAAAGTCAGACGAGAGACCCTGGCTCAATTAGTCTCATAGGACGAAAGCAGTGCTGCATCAACTGGCTCCATGCAAGAGGGGCACGTGAAGGATCTCATCAACCAGTCATCTATACAGTCCAGGTGATAGATGTGCATGCACGGCAGAAATCGAATTGGGTCCCCATACACAAAGTCCATCATACAGATCACACACCTGTTGGGGGTCAGGGAGAGAAATCAGAAAAAGCATGTTTAGAGAAGTCATCTAAAATACTCTTTAAAATCTCATTACAAAGACAGTGTTAAACTGAACAGATGAAAATGGCTTGCCTGTAATCCTACCACCTGAGCATGCAAACTGAATTTTTTCCTAATAAGCATTATTCCATCAACAATCTCTTACTTTGATCCCCTGGAAATGTGCCAAGTTTGAGACCTAACAGAGCAAAGAGGAATGGACCACATGGGGATCAAATCCATTCCTAGAACTGCATTTATAAAGCAGCTACATATTATAGAAGACACCTGAAGAAGAATGTGATGCTTCAAGGTAGGAAGCCATCAGATCAAATTTGTGTACCTGAACTCAGCTTTTAGTGTAAGCCCAAGAGTAAGATAGTTTTCATTTTAATAACTATATGTAAAAACAACCACTATATTCAGCCTACTTACTGGACTGTTATAGTTAAAGATCTCTTCATTAACCCTAGTTTCAAGTTCACTGCATTTTTCTACAGGTTTAAGAAGCAACCCAATACTATAATATTTCAGAAGTCCGTATTCTAGACAGTTTATTATCTTAGGTACTAGTACTAAATAGTGCTATGGCTCAAAGAGCCAAGCATCAACATAGTAAATTAAATTATGTCTTGAGCTCTGAGGACAAAAACTTCCCAGAAGTAAAATTTTATATTCAACTCATCAGGCATAATAAAATTATTCCACGAATTAAGAATAGGTGTAAGATTTTCCAAATTATCACTAAAACTCCTTAACCATCTTAGTGGCTGCATAATCTACCAATGTATTCCTATAAAACAATTTACTTAGCTATACTTCTACTCTAAATAAAACCATGGTGAATATCTTGTGTATAAAGTGCTAAGAGTTGGAGTGAGGTACACATTTTAGGATAGAGCTTTAGAATTAACTGTCTCAAAGGGTATAGACCTGAGAAAGTCTTTGACATATTGCCAAACTGCTTTCCCAGCAGACAAGGCCACCAGCACACTTACACAGGTGAATCATTTTTAAGTGATACATGGACAGGGACAACATATAACATGGTCAGAATTCACACCATTTCATAGCTATTTTTTTTTTAATGAAAATTCTTAATTGCTATATCTTTTTTTTTAATTTTTTAATGTTTACTTTTGAGACAGAGAGAGACAGGGCATGTGTGGGGAGGAGCAGAGAGAGAGGGAGACACAGAATCTGAAGCAGGCTCCAGGCTCTAAGCTGTCAACACAAAGCCTGACTCGGGGCTCAAACTCACTGACCGTGAGATCACGACCTGAGCCAGAGTTGGATGCTGAACTGACTGAGCCACCCAGGCGCCCCTTTAATTGCTGTATCTTAATAGTCTCTTGCATGAACTAATTAAATATTCATCTTCTAAAATGTAGGAGAAAAAAAAAATAAAATGTAGGAGAATATTTTTCAAAAGCAAATCTCTGGAGCTAGAACTCTGAAACATGTATAAATTAAAACTTACTCCCGGATCTTTTTTTCTGATCCATCCCTTCCAGGGTCATAAACTCCTTTAGGCAGATGTTGTATAAGGCCTATTCTTTGAGCTATCCTAATTTGTTCCTCTTCGGTCAGCTGAGTTGCTAGGCGAGTCTGGCTAGGTGTTGGATGGTAGACCGGAACTGGAACTTGTTCCTAAATTTAAAAAAAGGAGAAAATGATTATTTTTTAAACACTGTTTTCTGGGGTAATGTTTTCCGTTTCTTATTTTTTTTGGCTTAGTGGGTGGGAGGGGACCTTGGGGAGAGGTATGCTGGGCTAGTGTGCAGTCGTATGAGATTATTTCACCCTGCCTTTACTTAATAGCATATCTGACCAATTATTATATTTAATTTTTAATTATTTTATTTTTTTACTTTTATTTTATAGAAAGTACAAGTGGGAGGGGGTAGAGGGAGACAGAGAATCCCAGGCAGGCTCCGAGCTGTCAGTGCAGAACCCCATGTGGGGCTCGAACTCACAAACCATAGGAGCATGACCTGAGGTGAAATCAAGAGTTGGACTCTCAACTGACTGAGCCACCTAGGTGCCCCAGGGGATGCTACTTTAGACAGGATGCTCACAAGAAACCTCTCTGATTCGACATTTGAGAAGAGACCTCAATGAAATATGAGGAAGATGGTGCATCTGTGACCTAATGATTTCATTGTGGCTGGCACCATTTCTGAGCCACCTAAAATGGTTTTCCAGAGAACATCTCTACTGAATAGACAGACAACTTCCAATCCATGTATGGAGGTTTCATGGGAAATTTTACGTCAAATCACAACTACCAATTCACTTTAGAAAATGTTACCTCCATTCATCCTTTAGGATCACTCCTCATCTCTATAATTTAAGCACTTGTTTACCAGGTCACTAATATTTGCAACTGTGAGATTATGCCTCCAGGAATAACTGCTTAATCTGTGTTAAGCTTAAAAAAATTCTGTGAAATGATCTCCATAATTATCCAGAACTAGCATCAATTGAGACTGCTTTGAACTAATGGCATTTCTGGTTGAAAATAAAATAATTGAGAGCACTCATAATGAGAAACTTTCTAAGGGCTCAAGTATAAATATCCTTTCCAAACAGAAACTTTAGTGGAAATAAAAAAGAAATTTTAGTGGAAAGTCTCAGATACATATAAATTAGGCTCCAATATTGAATATTTGATTCAAGGAAAAAGACTTTTCCAGTGTCTCCTAACATACCACTTTGTCCTTTTAAACTGGCCTTATTCGTATAAGGCCCCTTTTCTGAGAGTAGTTAGAATTTATCAAAGGCAGTTCAACATTAGACTTTAAATATTCTTTTCTCTGAGATTCAGAACAAATGTTTAATTAAGAATCTCAAAACCCAGGGGTGCCTGGGTGGCTAAGTTGGTTAAGCGTCCAACTTCGGCTCAGTTCATGATCTCACGTTCCGTGAGTTCGAGCACCGTGTTGGGCTTTGTGCTGACAACTCAAAACTTGGAGCCTGCTTTGGATTCTGTGTTTACTTCTCTCTCTGCCACTCCCCCCTCTCACACTCTGTCTCTATGCCACTTAACAGAGTAACCACGTTTAAGCTATTTAACCCATCTGGATTAGATTCTACAATATAGGGTTGCTATAAGGCTTAAAATGAGGAATGGTCAGCCTTGAAATGGCAGGAACTCAAACGGTAGGTATTATAACTATTAATAGTGCATTCAAAGAACTATCATCTACTGTTGCAGGCAAACTAGCTGTTTCCTGTAAGTTCCATGCATTTCCACTTTACTGCCTTTGCTCTTGCTATTCCCCTTACCTTTCCCTGCAGTCCAGTGGTCCAAATTATGCCTTGCCCAGAAGGTTATTGACATGAAGCCTTCCCCAATCCTCCTCCCTACCACCTAGAGTCTGTCTCTAGCCCAGCTTAATTACATAGGTGTTGTCTACCTATAAGAGAAATAGGAAGATTATACAGATTACAGTAAAATGTCAATTAACCAGTGCAGTCATCAAGTGAAAAAAAGAGACTGTCCATTCTTCCAGCTTTCCCAGTAAGTACCAAGCTGACTGCATTTCTCTAGTACAGCTCAAAAGCTTTCTTTCAGCCCTGTATATCTACAGCACTACGAGCACAGGCAATTTTTGCTTTAAAGACATTTTTTTAAATGCATATTTCTATTTTTTTTTTTAATGTTTATTTTGAGAGCGAGGGCACACGCACGAGCGGAGGAAGGAACGGGCAAAGAGAGGGAGAGAGGGAATCCCAAGCAGGCTCTGCATTGACAGCAGGGCTCGATCCCATGAACCATGAGATCATGACCTGAGCTGAAATCAAGAGTCAGACACTTAATCAACTGAGACACCCAGGCACCCCTAAATGCGTATTGCCTTTTAAATGAGCTTTGCACATACACAAAAAATTTTCAGTCTATAGCCCAAATTCAGAATCTGTTACATGCAACATGTATATTAAATTCACAGTTTATGCACTAGAAAAATAACTGATCAGGCTTTATAGTGAATATAAAATTTAAGACCCTGTGGTTATTACTGCTCATAAATATGACTGTTGCATCTTTGGTTTAAATACTCACCCTTTCAAGGTTTTTTACCTCGTAGGCAAACTTAAAATAGCATAAAAGTTTCATGGTTCAATGTGAAAAAGCTCTGCCACTTACTAGCTATAAGAAAAGGCTTGACCATATTTTTTAAACCTCTCTGAGCTTTAGTGTCTTCATGTGTAAAGTACTAGGACCACTGTAAGAATACAATAGGAATTCCAAGTATTATTCCTGGCACAGTAAGATACATAAAAAAGCTAACTGAATGTTAGCTATTATCACTGTAGCTCTACTATTATGACTATGGAACAACATTCCAGTATTTTAAGAAATGGATTGGATTTACAATTTTACATGTCAATTATACCTCAACAAAGCTGAAGTAAAATTTAATTTTTAAAAAAATTGTTTTTTGTTGTTGTTGTGGGGGCGCCTGGGTGGCTTAGTTGGTCAAGCGTCTGACTTAGGCTCAGGTCATGATTTCAGTTAGTGGGTTCAAGTCCCGCATCAGGCTCTGTGCTGACTGCTCAGAGCCTGGAGCCTGCTTTGGATTCTGTGTCTCCCTCTCTCTCTTTCTGCCTCTTCCCTCGCTCATGCTCTTTCTCTCTCAAAAATAAAACATTAAAAAAAAAACTTTTTTTTTTTAATGTTTACTTTTGAGAGACAAAGGACGAGCAGGGGAGGGGCAGAGAGAGAGAGAGAGAGACACAGAATTCAAAGCAGGCTCCAGGCTCTGAGCTGTCAGCACAGAGCTGGGGCTCAGACCCATGAGTGGGAGTTCATGACCTGAGCTGAAATCGGATGCTCAACTGACTGAGCCATCCAGGCGCCCCCAAAATTTAATTTTTTAAAAAAGAAGAAATGGATTGGATTATGGCAGAGCTAAGTAAAAGTTTTCAAAAAGGAACCTAAGAATTCAACTAAGACCAACTCTCATTTTATGGGTCTAAACTGGCATACAGTCACATAATTACTAACAATAACAGAATTAGAATTCAGGTCTCCTTTTTTTTTTTGGTCTCCTTTTTAAGTCATTAATTTCCACTGTACCATTCCTGGTTGCCAGACAGCAAGGAGATTCTGCAAGTTAAATGATTTGGCTTGTGTCTATTTACATTACTATTCACATTACTTTGAAGAACAGTACACTGAAATGACATTTTAAGAAAGCCACAAAAAAAAAGGCATATCTAATAAATGGTTCTATAAAGGTTTTTCATCTATGATAAAGGTTTTATAATTTTTGTAACTTCTAAATTTTAAGAATTTCAAACAATATCAAATCCATCTTTGAAACTATGCCTGTATAGGTTCTATTACTGATAGAAAAATAAACTCCTAAGTCTGATCATACCTTCCTGTCTGTCCTTTGTTTGACACTCCTGAGGGCTGTTTCAGGTAGTTCTTCCCATAAGGCTGGGATGTCAAATTCTGCTACTAGTGGACAGTTTCTCCTTGTTCTCACTTTGGGATATCTTTTCTCTGGTGTCACTTTCTTAAACTACCTGTTCTAAAAAGGTAACATGGCATACTAATCCAATGGGTTTTATGAGCCATATAACTATCTTGTTCAGAGTACTCTTATTTATAATTAGAATATTTGAAACTGAGCTACTATGGTGGAATGGGGCTGGGATGAAATGTGACCTGGGAAGGATGAGGATCCCCATCTCCACCCCCCTACCTGGGGCATGTTTGCAGAATCACACAAATCAACAGAACAGTTTTTCATACGCTGCTATCTAAAAATAAGGAATTTTTAGTCTGAAAAATTAAATCATAAGACTGGACTCTTACTGTGGTGACTGTTAATATCTTTAATCGTCCCTTAAAACCTTTGAATAATCAAGGTAACAGCACCACTTTAGAAGGTGATGATGCAATCATAAGATAACATCAAAGAGCTCTGTAAATGTCAACATTTCTAAGTTATTCTAACCATTTGTTTTCTCCCCATCACCAAATGACTCTGGTTTGCAGACTTTAAGCTAACTGTTATTGCCCCTGGCTTTGGTCCTGGCTTTCTAGCCTGTCCCTGAATACAAGAAATTCTTTGACCTCTGTTGTGACCCCTGCCAGCTCAGTTTTTTACCCTTGGATTACCATTTCCATCCAGGTGAGGCTACACTCCTAACTCTCAGTCCCAATCCATCTAATTTGGCACAAGATGACACATATGAAGTCACACTAGAACAACTGGTATAAGACTATGGGTAATAATGGTCTCCAAAATCCTTGCACGTACCTACTACTACGAACAAAAAAGAATTGTTTTAAATTGTTCTAAGTTGTTTTAGAACTAGTAATTTCTAAGCATGTACTTTTTAAGAGGCTAGATTTCCTTGGTCTTCTGGTTCACATGTGTACGGAGAACAAAGAAAGAACAGAAAAGGAAAGCTCTATGAAGAAACTAAATTAAAACCCTATCTTTTAATTATTCATATTATGAATGTATTTTCTTTGTTATTTTTTGTTAAACAAATGGAACTCTCTAATAAGCACCATTGAGATATTTAAAATGATTCAACATTCTGATTTCAATTTACATACAACTCTTCAGAAAGCCACAGAGAAAAGGAAATGACTAAGAACTGCTGGTATTTTAAAGATGCTATGGCCTCACCCTTCTTAACACATACACCTAATTTTAATCCCATTATAGTTGTTAAAATGGCTTGATGTATGAGTTACTGCTTACTGACTAGGATCCGATGGTATTTTCTAGTTGGCAAAATGTTTTTTTTTTTTTTAATGCTTATTTTTGACAGAGAGAGACAGACAGACAGACAGAGAATGAGTGGGGGAGGGGCAGAGAGAGGGAGACCCAGAATCTGAAGCAGGCTCCAGGCTCCCAGCTGTCAGCACAGAGCCCGACGTGGGGCTCGAGCTCCCAGAGTGCGAGGTCATATGCTCAACCGACTGAGCCACCCAGGAGCCCCCAAAACAGCAATTTAAAAAGATTTGTATTCTGGGGCAGTTCTCACCATTCCCTAATTGATGGCTCACTGTATCTAAACTCCTTGCGTAAACAGTAGGATTTACACTGAACACCTGCTTCCCTCCTGGGAGTCTGGAATCTTGGTATGTAGTAGGCAGTGGGTGCCTACTCAGAATTTCAGGTTCTCCTGGTAGACAACCCTTCACACATACTAGCAAAATTCAATGTTGGGGAAATTAAGTGTATTGTGTGACTGTATTACGAGAGGATTCTTTTGGAAGCTTCTGCCTGTTTCCTATGGACTTACACACCTCTTTTCCTTTGATGACTTTGACTTGTATTCTTTTGCCATAATAAATCAGAGCTATGATTACAACTATATTCTAAGTCCTCCTCTATATTCTGTCCTCCAACTATATTCTGTGAGTCCTCCTATGCAACTGACGAATAATCTAGATAAATGTTTTTAGAGTGATGGGGAGTTCCCCACATTGACTCTTGTTTTCAAAGTTTATTTGGCCATGTTCATTAGAAATTCTCCTTTGTGGGGAAAAGAAAAAAAGAAATTCTCCTTTAGGAAAAAAGGTGCATTTTGACAATGGTGGTTACACAGTACTTGCATTTTATTCCTTTTCTCATATTTAAAAAGACCGAGGGAACTATTATTTTGAACATTATTTATCATAAAGATAAACACTTTTGAGATAGAGATGTTGTTGTCTACAGCCATACCACCCTGAATCCGATCTTGTCTGATATCAGAAGCGAAGCAGGGCCGGGCCTGGTTACTACTTGGATGGGAGATGGAGATGTTGTTTTGGGCTGAACTGTGTCTCCTATAAAATTCTTATGATGAAGTCCTAATCCCCAGCATCTTAGAACGTGACTGTATTTGGAATCACAAATGTGACTGGTTTTGTCCTGGCCTCTTCTTCTGTCCTATAGTCTTCACCTAATAACTAAGTCCATGTTGACAATGGAAATTACCACCTTGATACAAATGATTCATAAATTTATATTCTAGTCTAAACCTCCCTTTTAAATTCCAGTCCCTACTTGACAGTTCAACTCAATGTGCTCAAAGTACCTCAAATTCAACATGTCCAAAACGAACTCCCTCCAAAATCTGGTCCTCTTTTTAGGTTGCCCTATGTCAGTAAATGACATCGTTCTAGTTCTGTAAGACAGAGGCATCCTTCGTACCTCCCTCTCCATTACTCTTCCATATACAGTACATCACCAAGTTCTAGTGAGTTGTCTACTGAAATACTGATAGAATCTGTTTATGTCTTTTCATATCTATTGCCAATACCCTAAGCTCCCATTTTGTCCCTGGTGTACAGTATTAGCTAGCAAAACTTGAATTTGTTCTCTATCCAGAAGTTACAGAGATCCAATTTAACCCTATGCCCTTCTCACACATACCTAAAACCCCTTCACATTTAATAGCTTTTAGGATGGAGGCCAAAGTCCTTAAAAGATTTCCAAAGCCCTACATATTCTGGTTACCTAGCTGGCCCTCCATCCTCATCTAACAACTCACTGCTTTCTAGCCCCACTGGTTTTCCTTCAGCTCCTCTGAAATGCCATGATCTCATCTCTACAGAGTCATAGTACCTGCTGTACTCTACATGAAATATTCTCCTCCGGAGCACCTGGGTGACTCAGTGGTTAAGCATCTGACTCTTGATTTCAGCTGAGGCCATGATCCCATGGTTCACAATTCAAGCCCCGTGTCAGGATCTGCACTGACAGAGCAGAGCCAGCCTAGGATTCTCTCCCTCTGCCCTTCCCTTGCATGTTCTCCCTCAAAATAAACAAACATAAAAAAAAAAAAAAAATACTCTCCTCCATCACCACACTGCGTAAATAATGCCTCTTCTTCCTTCAGAGCTCAATCCAACTACTTTCTCAGAAAACTAACTAACCATTCTCCTCTATTAGAGGCTTTTATACACCAAGTAACATTTCTTCACAGCATTTGTCAAAGTTGTAATTTTACATTTTGTTATAATTTGAGTATCTGTCTTTCCCACCAGACTATAAGATCCACAACAGGAATTGTTTTTGCTCCTCACTGAACCAGCAGATGAAAGGTCTATTAAAAAAATCTTACATACTAATAGCTAAAGTCACCCATTAATTTACTCTAGTGGTTTTTTTTTTTTCATTTTAGTGCTTCTTTACATTTCCTGGAACCCCTAGCCAATAGTGCTTCTTTTAAGTTTATTTTGATAGAGAGAATCCCAAGCAGGCTCTATGCTATCTGTGCAGAGCCTGACAGGGTTCGATATCAGGAACTGTGAGATCATGACCTGAACTGAAATCAGGAGTTGGGCACTTACCCGACCAAGCCACCCAGGTGCTCCCCACCACCAAAGCCAAGTGTTTAATACTTAATAAAGTTGGTGTATATGCCATAATATTGGGATTAGAGTTGTTTTTGTTTTGCTAAGTATATTCTCTAAGAATGACTGATAATAGTACCTACTTCACCACTTCCTGAAATGTGAACCCTCAATGATTTTGAATGCCTCCCGAAATATGTTCACAAAATCATTTCCAATGTATAAAGTCACTTACTACAGAAATAAATACTATGAATCAGTTTATTAAAATCTCAATCACTAAACTGCTAATTAACATAAATGCTGGTGCCTTAATGAGGTATTTTGTGCTTAGGCTAAAAATTAAAAATGTACGTGATTATCTGTGTATTATTTTTATTTCCTCATCACTAGAATATAAGCTTGATAAGGGCAGGGAATGTGTCTATTTTGTTTACCAATATATACTATTTACTCAGCACAGCATCTGACACATAGTAGGGATTCAACAGACTTTATTGGAAAACTGAATACTTTATATCAAAGCACTGATGTTCCTGTAATCCATGTCATATATTCATACCAGGATTTTGTAAACATGCTACGAAAAAATGTCTAATGATTTGGATTAAGCAACAATAAAACCAGAAAGAAAACTCAATACGAATTATAACCAACATTCCTTCTCCAAGTAACAATACCCAGTTTGTTGCCCCTTTCAAATTTCTACCTACCTATCTCATGGGAACTTGAATACGTTCAAAACCAAACTAATGATCTCTTTCTACTTCCACAATCCTTCTCATACTCAGTATTTATATGCCTACTATAGGTTATTGATAGAGAAGCACAGTGGAAAGAGATTAGACATCTCATTTAATCTCGGCTCTGGCATTTATCAGGTATGCAACTCTAGGCAAGTTATTCAATACCTCCAAGCCTAAGATTCCTCCTCAGAAAAAATGAATAGAATACCTATCTTAAAAGAGTTTTTCAAGGAATAACTAAGAAAATATAAATAAAGTACCTACTAACATAGGGACTCAAATTTGGGCCTTCCTATAACAACATCACTACCCTTCCGAATTCCTCTGACTTTCCCCCCTTCCCTTTATCTCTATCATCTACATAAACGTCTATAACTACCATTCTCTCAATGTTGTTAGGAGACACACGTGTACTTTCCCTGTGAGCTTAACGTTTGATAAAGGGGGAATTCACAATAAGAAGCAAATATATTTCAAATAAATTTAAACACTATTTTTCTCCTTAATACTTTAATTCTCTACGCCTTCATGCAAAACAAAAATAAAATGAGAGCCAAAAAAAAGCATTTGCCATAAAGAAAAAGAATTTAAAATTAAAGTGTGTTAGGAAAAGAAATGCAGCATCACAGAAGGGGGTAGAACAGAAAAAGAACAAAGGATTACAAAATATGCTGAGACAGAGCAAAGAGAAAACACAGAGCCGGTCACATAAAAAAGCAAGGTTTGACCTTCTGATGAGAAAAATCTCTGAAGCATTCCAGTTGTTTGTTAATATATAATGAAGCATCTATAAAATGATGAAGGCAGAAAAATATAAAGGGCACTAATCTTAGGGAGTGTACAAGCCAAGAAAGAAACATATCAAAGGGTAAACATGTCTATTTGAAATGCAGTGCATTAAAAGTTGGACTCAATTTAGGGAATTGAGTTTTCAGAAACTAAAACAATGCAGTGGGTAAGTGCCTAAATAATGTGCTGAGGCTGGAAATAGTACAAGTCTGGTTTGTGGTAAAGGAAAAATAAAGTCACTGCTAAAGAATGCAGCTTGTCACCAAAAGCTGTATCCTTTGCTCCAGTAGGAAGTAAGAGTCAGCTCTTCTGATTTTCTCCTTATAGCCTCACAAGCTGCTGCTGGCACCACCCCCTCCCCAGCTGCAGTCTCCTACTGGGAATGTTTTCTCTGAATTTTGCCAGGCTGAAATTTAAGGCCATAAAATGGAGGATTTGGAATTGATGGTCTCAATGCATATTCTAACTCTGATGTTCAATTAATCTTGACCAAACCAAACAAGCAACCAGCCAAGCAAACAAAAACCCCAAAGATTAGCATTAATGTAATTCCTGAACCATAGAAGGGTAACAATTTTATAGAGAGGGGGAAAGAGCCAGCATCCCATCTATGATACTGACAAATGATGAAGTTATATTTACTGAGAAAGTATACAAACTAATGATCTGCAAGGAAGAACACTGCTTCCATGGAGGTGGTTTGGCATTTGTTTGCTTATTTTTAAACGAAAAGATTGACTTCTTTCATTCACTGTATAATATTCACTGAGCACTTACTGTACAGGGTTAATTACAATATCCTAATTAGGGTACTGGTAGGCATTATCACTACTGGTACCCTGCATTAGCAAGTCATTAGACAAGCTTATTCATCTAAAGCTCAAGACAACTGAAATCAAGGTCACATTTTGAGCCCAGGCACCAATTAAAATACTTCTTGAACACCCAACCACATTTCAGATGCTGCTTTAGGTAAAGGAGATACAGCTATGACCAAGTAAGGTCTCTGCTCTTCTGAAACCTAAATCCCCTATAGTAGAGGGATCCAGAAATAGTAAACAAGTGAATAATACAGCTACCTCACCCACAGCTCCTACTATCTCTAAATTGCCCATGACCTGGCAGCTTCTGGGACAGGCATACATTCCAAAGGCCTATAGGCTAGCCAACAGTTTTGATGACTTGCAGCACCTCCTGAATGGTGAAGAGAGCGTGAACCAATCAGATTCTTTTTTTCTCTTAGAACTGGAAAACTGAATCAACTGACCTGAAAAGGTCATCGGGTAGCAAATTAAGAGGCATGTATAAATTGGGGTTATGAGGAAACAGACAGTATTCAAAACAGATTAGAGATGCCGAGTGAAGTAGACATTAGGAGAGCCCACAAATAAAAAAATCCTTAAACCCCTGGGTAAGAGAAATGGGAGAGTGGCTGCCTTGGTTCCTTGACAGCTTTCTGCTTCCAATCCATGTGTATCATTAAAATGATCCTCTAAGTTAATTTTGTCTAAAATAAGAGTCTCTTAAGCACTTACCACCATTTTCTTTCCTAAATTAGACTCTCATCAAGCAAGCTGGTTTCCAGAGGGGAAGTAGCACCCAATTATTGACAGAGAATTATTTACCAGTAGGACAGATTTCCAGGGTAGTTGTGGGCTAAGAGATATTCCTCTGACTTAGTGCATGAGTTAGTGTTGGAACCATGTCTTTGCTGCAGCCAAAAAATACTGGAATCCTTGAAAGCTAAGAGTAATAAGCCCAAGAATTCTTTGCAAAACCAACTAGAGGCAGAATATGCACAGCCTTTGAAGAGTTAAAAGATGGAAGCTTTAAAAAAAAGGTACTAATTCCAAAAAGAATGTGTCTGTAACAGCCAAAAGTTGGCCTTGGAGCTCAGGAAGTCTGGTATTACATTTACTGCAATAAGTTCCCTAACAGATACCCTCACCCTTCTTTTTTTAAAGTTATTTTTTGAAGGACCAGGGCTAATATCACCAATAAAAATTAATTTCCTCCAAAGATTGCTAAACTTCAGTTGTAAGAATTTTGCAAAATAGTTTAAAAGGTGTATTTCTTGGATTCTAACAGTTTGAGGCTATATGGAAGACCAGTCCATTAAATGTACACACATCAATTAAAATATACATTTGATTTCAGAAAGCACTGAAAAGGTTTTTTTTTAATGTATTTAAAGTTTATTTAACAAATCTCTACACTGAACATGAGGTTCAAACTCACAACCCTGAGATCAAGAGCCATACACTGTTTGAGCCACCAAAGCACCCCCAAAAAGCATTGAAAAGTTTTAAAAAGTACCTCCCCACACTGAGGAAATATAGTACCACTAAAGTAAAAAGCCTATACTTAATATAACAATTAGTGAGCTCTAATTCATAAGATAAAATTAATCCATTTTAAAATATACAATTCATTGGTCTTATTATGTTTAAAGAGTTATGTGACCATCATCATAATTTCAGAACATTTTCATCATCCCCCAAAGAAACCTCATACCTTTTAGCAGTCATTTATCCTTTTCCCCCAAATTCCCCAGCCCTAGGCAACCACTAATCTGCTTTGTATCTCTAGAGATTTGCCTGTTCTGGGCATTTCATATAAATGAAATCATACTAATGTGGTCTTTGGAGGCCTAAAATTTAGCATGTTTTAAAAATTTACCCACGTTGTACCATGTATCAGAACCTCATTCCTTTTTAATTGCTGACTAATATTTCATTGCATATACACATCACCAGTTATATAATGTATTTAGCAACTCGTGGGCATCGGGGTTGTTTCCACTGTTTGGCTACTATGAATACACTGCTATGAGCATTTGTGAACAAGTTTCTGTGTGGATGTGTTTCCATGTGTCTTGGGTATACACCTAGGAGAACTGCTAGACCACATAACTATGTTCCATCTTTTAAGGAACTGCTACACTCCTTCCCAAAGTACTTGTACTTACACTGGAATTAAAGTTAAAAACTTAAAAACAACAAAGTACTTGTACCATTTTCAAATTCCCACCAGCAGTGCATGAGAGTTACAATCTTACCCCACACCGTTACCAAATCCTTGTTTTTTTTATAGCCATCTTAGTGGTTTTGATTCTTATTTCCCTGAGAGCAAATGATTATTAAGCATCTTTTCACATGCTGACTGGCCATCTGCATTACCTTCTTTGTAGAAATGTCTATGCATATCCTTTACCTTTTTTGAAACTGGGTTGTCTCTACTGAGATGTACAAGTTCTTTACATATCATGGTCATCAGTCTCTTATCAGATAAAGGATTTGCAAATACTTTCTTGCATTCCATGGGTTGTCTTTCACTTTCCTGATGGTGTCCTTTGACATGCAAGTTTTAAATTCTGATGTTCCCTTACGTATTTTTTGGGTCACTGGTGCTTTTTGATATCATATCTAAGAAGGCTTTGCTTAAACCAAGGTCATGAGGACTTGTCCCTATATTTTCTACAGCTTGTGTAGATTTAGCTCTATATTTAAGTATACGAACAACTGAGTTATTATTTGTATACTGTGTGATAAAGGGGTCCAAATACATTCCGTGTGGTAATGCAGGTGACCCAGCACCATTTGCTGAAGACTGTTTTGAAAATGCTCACATTTTTACATGAGATTTTTCCTAGAAGCCTAGTGAAATACTCTGGGGTACAGGTGAGAGGAGTATACAAATCGTACAGGACTTTTTATATGAAAGAACCAGGGTGCTTCAAGGATGCCTAAAATTAGTCTGACCAAATACAGACTTTCTACATCCTCTAGTCAGGTCAGTTGCTGCAGCTTCTACATAGGTGGTTCCTACTTTCTTAAATTATTTTTTAACGTTTTTATTTTTGAGAGAGAGTACTAGTGAGGGATGGGTAGAGAGAGAGGGAGACACAAAATCCAAAGCAGGCTCCAGGCTCCAAGCCGTCAGCACAGAGCCGACGTGGGGCTCGAACCCACAAACTATGAGATCATGACCTGAGCCAAAGTCGGACGCTCAACCAACTGAACCACTCAGGTGCCCCTGCCTCTGTGCCCCCCACCCGTAGTTCCTACTTTCTAATGCCATTATTCGATAGCATATATCCCTAATATACAAGTATCCCTAATGCCTGCTTTCTAATTGTTCATATGTTGTTTCATGTAACACACCCTAACATAAGAAAGAAGAAAACTTACAGTTTTCTTACAATGATCCTTTTTAGACACAGATAGAGAGAATGTCCTGTATCTCAATGCTGAGACTATATGGAATACATAGTGAGATGCTGGTATTTGTCCATTAGACTACTGAGATTGTCCCAAATGTCAGCTCCTACAAGTCTGAAAATGAAAAATTAGGTTTAATCTTTAGATTCTTCCTCAAGCTCAATTCCATGGATCAGGTCATCAGGAAAGTTAACTAGTAAGAGAAATGGGAGATTAGCAGAACATAGAATACAGAGTGCTTAAGTCCTCTTAGTAATGCACCTCAAAAAAACAAAAAAACAAAAAAACAAAGATTCCTAACCTGACCTCAATAGTACAAATATAAATAAACAGAGGTTAGGATTACTAGATTAATCTTAGAAACCAAATGTGAAGTTGTTCTCAGCAAGGTTATCCAGCTATGTAAACAGAGATGACCAACTATTTACAAATTATTTTCCAACTGAAGCTGACAGCACACTTTTTTTTTTTTTTTTTTTTTTTTTTTACAATTTTGACATGAGAAACACACCCCACCATCTCCTCTACATTTACCACCATCAGGAATCAAGAAATTCACCCTGGAATATCAATAACGTAAATATGCAGGTGAATAATACAGACAACAGAATAATTAATGGATTTTAAAAATTAGAGTTCTGAAGACTGTGGCAACATGAAAAATGCTTATAAACTGACATTAAAAGTAAAAGAATGCAGGGGTGCCTGGGTGGCTCAGTCAGTTGAGTGTCCGACTTCAGCCCAGGTCACGATGCCGCGCTTTGTGGGTTCGAGCCCTGTGTCGGGCTCTGTGCTGACAGCTCGGAGCTTGGAGCCTGCTTTGGATTCTGTGTCTCCCTCTCTCTCTGCCCCTCTCCCACTTTGTCTGTCTCCCAAAAAATAAACATTTTTTAAAAAATTTTTTAAAAAGTAAAAGGATGCAAAAATATTTAAGTGCTATTATGTATACATTTCAAAATAATTACATTTGAAAAAAATCATAAAGACATGCCCATTGAAATGTTAACTATGGTTGCATTACAGTATTGAAAATATGAGTTAATTTTTATTTCTATGTAATTCTATTTAATTTGCAATTATAAGAAGAAAAAAAACTTGGTATCACTAATAGCTAAGTAAAAAAGTAAAAAAAGTTGGTATCACTAAGTAAATAGCTAATTTTAAAAGTTAGAAATTCTAATTTGTAAGCTGAAAAGACAATGAAGGCAACATAGAGACAACTCACAAGGTACATTTAATTCTGCTAAGAATATGGTATACACCGATGAGTCTAATTCTTTTTTTTGAGCCTAAATCTACTTTTTAAAAATTGAGATGAATTCACAGAACATAAAATTAACCAACTTAAAGAGAACATTCAGTAGTCTTTGGTACATTCACAATGTTGTGCAACCACTACCTCTATCTACTTCAAAAATACTTTAATCACTCACAAATAAAAACTTTGTACCCATTAGGTAGTTACCACCCATTCCCCTTTCTCCCCAGCCTCTGGCCACCATCTGTTCCTGTGGACTTGCCAATTCCGGATATTTCATATAAATGGAATCACAGAATGTGACTTTTTGTGTCTGGCTTCTTTCACTTAGCATAATGTATTCAAGGTTCATCATCAGTTGTAGACTGTATTTACTTCATTTTTAAGATATAAATAGTAAATCAATCATATAGATTTACTTACATATATATGATATATACTATATATCATATATCAAATATATATTATATATCACATATATGTTATATATATCAAATATATCAAATATATCATATATAATATATATGAATGATATATATATCACATATATATCATATATATATATATATATATATGTAAATTCCAATGTCTTTTGAGAGTCCCCTGAACGCACGGTATGACTATTAGCTAAACAGCATTTGGTTTCAACGATGCAATTTTGAATGCAAAAGGTATACTACAAATCAGTGGAAATTAACTTTGTTTTTTACATTTAAAGTATAAAACTACAAAAGAAAAACGATTAACAAACTTCAAGATATCTTTTTAAAGTACATAAGCCACTCTTGGTTTAGAATTATGTAATGAAATGCAATTACAGAACATGCTGTGTACCATAAGTCAAGAAAATCTGGCTCAGTCTGGTGTTCTAAAAGAGCTGTGTGACCTTGTCACATCTATTCAAATTTCCAAAAGTAGAGGATAAACATTCTTAAATATTTGGCCTTTATATTAAACTGCAGGCACTGAGGAATCAAGCAAGAGTATAACATAAAGGCTATTATTTTGGCAGTGGTAGACAATATATATTGAAGAAGGCAACGAAAGAACGTAGAACAGAAATTTGATATAACATAACAGAGGTTATTAAATTCCTTGAAATTGCATGCAAAATTCTGTGCATCTTTCTACAAAGAGGATTTGTGGTTTACAACTTCTCAAGAGTTATTAAACAAATAAAGGGTTAAGAAACACTTACATGGTGGGGGGGGGGGGCACCTAGATGGCTCAGCAGGTTGGGCGTCCAACTTTGGCTCAGGTCATGATCTCGCGGTTCGTGGGTTCAAGCCCCATGTCAGGCTCTGTGCTGACAGCTCAGAGCCTGGAGCCTGTTTTGGATTCTGTGTCTCCCTCTCTCTCTGCCCCTCCCCTGTTTGCTCTCTGTCTCTAGCACAACTATGACTTTGTACTGTTAAATGTTTTTCTTACACTTGGTCCATGGTATCTACCAGTGTAAGTGGTATCACACACATACTGAAGCTGATGAAAAAATTATAACCACTTTGAAGGTGCCTTCAGTCACTCTGCAAACAAACTGTTAAGTTAGGTTTAGTCAATGTTTCTATTTAAGATAAACATTACAAGTTATATAACTGATATATATATAAAATTACAAGTTATATAACTGATGATGTATAAATATTATATATATTATAAATTATAAATGAAAACTGAAATTCTTCAGATTCGGCAGTAATGTCTTCTTACAGCTTCTAAACCCAAAACAGTTTTTGCTCTCCAGATGGGCTAGATCCATTTAACATTGAATAGAGAGTTCCAATTTGAGGCTACCAAAAGTAGTCCTACTTCTCTATTAAAAGGTGACTTCTGAAAGTGACTTTCAATTGACAAATTATGCAGTTTCAGGAATTTTCCTGGCTGCTGTTTCCAACTCTGGTCCAGTGACTCCTCACCTTCATGGACCAGATCAGATTTCCTTAAGTGAATTTCTGTTCATTTGACCAAGTAAAAATCTCCACATATCAACTCTTGACCCTAAATATTCCATTTCTATCTAATGGTCCCAAAATGGACCACCTCACTCTTTACAATCAGATCATTCAGGCCCCTTTAGATGTCCCAGAGTCAAACCTACACCCCTGCCCACGTGTGCACCTATCTCCAGTTAAAAGTCTTCCATCTTGTTAAAGTAGAGGCACTATCAAAAATACAATAACAACCTAGAGGTACCTGGGTGGCTCAGTCAGTTAAGCATCCAACTTCAGCTCAAGTCATGATCTCACAGTTGGTGGGTTCAAGCCCGGGGCTGAGCTCTAGGCTGACAGCTTGGGGCCTGGACCCTGTTTTGGATTGTGTCTCCCTCTCTCTCTCTCTCTGCCCCTCCCCCATTCACATTCAATCTCAAAAATAAACATTAAAAAAATTTTAAATAAAAAAAGTACAATAACAACCTAAATGTCCATCAAATAGGGAACTGGTTAAATAACATTACGTACAATTAATACTATTTAGCCCTATGGAAGAATAAAGCTTTTCGTATACTGACAGGTGACAGGAGAAAAAAGGCAAGGTGCAGAATTGTGTGTATAGTGGGCTTTTTGTGTAAACAGGTGATGAAGGACTATCTGTATTTGCTTGTATGTGTATAAAATCTCTTGGATCCACAAAAACATTAACATTAGTTGCCTATGGGATACGGAACTGAGTGGCTACAAAAGAGAAATAAGATGTTTCATCTATATGCTTATAGAATGACTACATGAATGTATCAATTATTAAAACAATAATTATAAATTTTAATCATAAAAACAGGTCAATCCTGTTACCTTTAGGTGGATTCTGTTTCCACCTTTGAGAAAACTTATACTGTAGATTTTTGCTGCTTTTCCTATTCAGCCTCTTCTTTTCACTGGATCCTTCCTATCAGCTTATAAACATGATCAAGTCTTTTTTTTTTTTTAAACACTTATTTATTATTGAGAGACAGAGAGAGACAGAGCATGAGCATGGGAGGGGCAGAGAGAGGGAGAGACACAGAATCTGATGCAGGCTGCAGGCACAGCTGTCAACACAGAGCCCAATGCTTAACCGAC
This sequence comes from Panthera uncia, assembly GCF_023721935.1. Taxonomy (NCBI): domain Eukaryota; kingdom Metazoa; phylum Chordata; class Mammalia; order Carnivora; family Felidae; genus Panthera; species Panthera uncia. Next base: position 64,336,070 of record NW_026057585.1, read on the forward strand.
TGAGCCACCCAGGTGCCCCTAAACATGATCAAATGTTTCTCATTAAAACAAACTCTTCCACCTTCAATTTTACATCCCATTATTGTCCTATTCCCATACCCCTTTGCAACCAGTCTTCTCCCAAAGTAACCCGTTCTTGATGTTTCTATAGCTGACCTCTTGGATACATTCTTTTCATATAATCCGTTACTAAATTGTTTGTTTCTTAAATATCAACACAATTCATTCATAACTCTTCATCCCTATTGCCAACACCCTAGGCAACAATATTAGCTAATGCAGTGGCTTCCTAGTCTTCCCTTGTCTACTACCCCCTTCCTATTCTCAGACATCTTTCAAATGCAAATCTAATTTACATAATCACCTCACCCATAACTCCATTTAAAATTATTTAGTGGCTAGCTTTCCATTACTCTAAAGTCCCTAAGATATCCTTAAGATAATAAATATAAATGGCATGGCATAAGCAGCTTAATGACTCCTCCCAGGGTATAAACATGTACCCACTTCTCTAAAATGCTGTTTTACAACAGGCAAGTTTGATTTCCTAAGAGATCTTGTTTGAGATGCCAAACATACAAAATATTTTAATGTATTTCACAATCTTATCTTTTTGGCTCTACATCTTGGAATGTTTTCTGAACAGCAGGTCCTAATCTACCGTGAGTTGTAAAATCAGTGTTAGAGGTCCGAGGACTTTTAAGAAAATGAAATAGAATACACAGAATATATAGCAAGGATCAATATTGTTTTATGAAACCTGTCTCTGTTTTTATAAACCAAAGTATGGAATAAAATATATTTTTTATTGTGAGGTGCCAAAAAAAAAAATGTTTGAAAGCCCATAGTCTTGTTATACTTTGAGATTATGCTGTCATTTTCCTTGTGATACATTTTTCATCTATGACTTAAGAATTGATACTTCAAGTTAATTTTCTCAACAAATTTCAGAATTTCAGCCATTCTTAAATGGCCTCATTTCATAAATGAGGTCTAAAAATTTACCTAACAGTGTTGCAACAACAAAATTTAACTGAATTCCTGTACCACACACCTATCAGAACTCTGTGGCTCAAACCCCAAAGGCTTTGTGGTTTCTGGCAGCAGTGATATGAACTCATGACCTGCAACTAGAGACGGCCTCTCAGGGATTCTTAACGGTCTTTGTGGCACAGAAACCTTTGGCAATCTGGAAAGTTATGGACCATTTCTCAGTTTTTTTGAATGAATACGTAAGATTAGCAAGAAAAAGTTATGTTTTACCTTGGAACCTGTATTACCAAGGAAACTGCAGTTCTATCCATGACCTTATAGGTATCTGTGGACCAAAGGTAAGTATTCATCAACTTAAAGATTACATTGAGCTTAAGAATTTAGATGTTGTAACAAGTCCCAGCTAATTAAAACATGTTTTAAGGGATAAATAAAAAGCATCAAGAAATAAAATACAGGGAGAGAAAATTCCAGATAATGAAAAACAGCTGGGGAGAGAAGAAGGCATATGTGAAAAATGAAACACTTTTAAGCTTACCTCAGTATTTAAGGTTCCTTTTTTTTTTTCAATTGTTCTAGTCTCATATGTATGTGGAATTCATGCTAAAATTGAGTTTATTTACTTAAACAAATTTGAGCCATGGAAACTGTAAAATAATTTTTTTTGTAAAAAAAGGTGCCATGGGGGCACCTGGGTGGCTCAGTCAGTTAAGTGTCCGACTTTCGATTTTGGCTCAGGTCATGATCTCATTCATAGTTCCTGGGATTGAGTCGCACATTGGGCTCTGCACTGACAACATAATGTCTGCTTGGGATTCTCTCTCTCCCTATCTCTCTGTCCTTCCCCCACTCACAAAAGCAGTGTTTAAATAAACATTTAAAATATAAATTGGGGTGCCTGGGTGGCTCAGTCAGTTAAGTGTCCAACTTCGGGTCAGGTCATGATCTCACAGTTCATGAGTTCGAGCCCTACATTGGGCTCTGTGCTGACAGCTCAGAGCCTGGAGCTTGCTTCCAGTTCTGTATCTCCTCTCTCTGCCCCTCCCCTGCTCACTCTCTGTGTCTCTATCCTTCAAAAATAAACATTGAAAAAAATTTTCTAAATAAAAAAATAAAAAGGTGCCATGTATCCAAATCCCCAAATACTTTATTAACAAATAAAAATGCTGCTTTAGTCATCAGTACTGCCTTTGGAATCTCTATTGGCAGCTGCTAGGAAATATTATGACAAGCCTGATTATCTGGTTTTCCAATACGCAGAATGAGAGGCACAGCAAGGGCAGATGCATTAACATGAGATGAAGAACCATCTGATAGTGGGAATAGAAAATGAGGAAAAAAAATGATAAAAAGCAGGTACAAGAATTAAAAGAATAGGTTTCATCAAATAATGCAAACAGTCCTACATAATTAATTCAAGACTCTGAAGATACTGTTACTACTTCCTGAGTATAATAAACTAATCTTTTTAATAATTTTGAATCAGTAAGATGAGATGGAAATCTGCTCAGAAGTCAGTATTTCGGTGATTTATGTGGAAGGAGTAACAATGAAAAGGGAGGGGTGTGAAGTTTGAAAAAGGACCCAGTTGAGAGTAAGACATTGTTACCAAAGGTACTATCCTAGAACAAAAAATCTTGACAAAATTGTTAAAATGTGTAATTCTAGGAAGTTTTCTACCCAAGACTTATCTATCCAAAATAAATCCCTGTTTAAACTGGTAAATCTCACTTTAATCTAATTGCAATTGTACTTTCTACAACTGAATCCATTACATTCTGTGTGACTTTACTACCTCATTTCTTTTTTTTTTTTTTTTAATGTTTATTTCTGAGACAGAGAGAGGCAGAGCATGAGCGGGGGAGGGGCAGAGAGAGAGGGGGACACAGAATCCGAAGTAGGCTCCAGGCTCTGAGCTGTCAGCACAGAGCCCGACGCGGGGCTCGAACTCTACAGACCATGAGATCATGACCTGAGCCAAAGCCGGACGCTCAACCGACTGAGCCACCCAGGCGCCCCACTCATTTCTTTTTTAGACTTGTTTTCTGGACCTCCTTGCTCCTCTATTACTATTACCCTGAACTGACTACTTATTAGTTCCTATGGCTTCAGAGCCCTCTTAGCTCCCTTAATTCTACTACTTCCACATTTAAAAAATATCACAATGAAAGAGAAGAAACCAGGACACATGAGACAAGAAGGTAACACTAAATAAAACACATCCACACTATGCTGCAATTAGCATTAATTAATAGACAGGACCTGGTGCCTTAATATCAACCAGTGATGAATATGCCATTTCTTATATTGATGTGGTTGAGAAAAGTTAGACAGAAAGGAGAATCACTGACAGAAAAGACACAGAAACACCAAAACACACATTGCTACCTTCAATATTACACTGAGCTGGCAGGGCTGCTTATCCTCAAATGACAAAACAGATGTTAAGCACAGGGGTATTTTTGTCAATTTAGCAGAACATTGTTGTGCTATATGAAACCTACCTTTATGAAATATTTTTAGAAGACCCACTCCATTTTAAAGGAACCCCATTACTTCAATTATCCTTGTGAAAGCCACTTCATTCCAATATCCCATTCTGACAGGTTAACTCTACTGGAAACGGACTCCCATGTTCCCATGGCCTTTGAGCCAAATCTGGCATATTACATCTATTTTCCTTTGTCATGATGTACAATTACTTCTGTCTAAAATTCCCATCTCAGGGTGCCTGGGTGGCTCAATCGGTTAAGCGCCTGACGTCAGCTCAGGTAATGATCTCATGGTTCATGGGTTCGAGCCCCACATTGGGCTCTCTGCTGACAGTTTGGAGCCTGGAGCCTGTTTCAGATGCTTTGTCTCCCTCTCTCTCTGCCCCTCCCCACTCAAGCTCTGTGTCACTCTCAAAAATGAATACACGTTAAAAAAATTTTTTTAATAAAAAATAAAAAAAAAATAAAATTCCTATCTCATAGATGCCTGGCTCTACTGCTAAAGCTGTTTCTTTATCTGTAAGATGGGATAATATTCACTTTTATAGAATTATCATGGAAATTAAGAATTTCTAGTTTCTGGTCTGGCATGTAAGGTGCTTACAAACTACCACTCCATCCTAACAAAAGAAACTGAACAAACTGAAAAACCAACAACTCTTCTTGTATCTGTCAGAGAAGTGAGGTCACAGGGAAAACTGCTGACCCAAAAATTAGACAGACAAGTGTATACAGAAAATCAAAACTTACCAGAGCAGAAATCCATAAGCAGACCAGTGCTAGGGTAGGAAAACTTGAATTGTAACTGACAGACTGCTAGAGGTTTAGCGTGCCCAAGTCTGAGTTAGAAACTCCAGGGGTGCCCCCACCTCTTTATCTTCAAGAGCTCTACCAGGTCCACAGTAAATATCAGAGAAAAATCCCCTCATGCATCTAATAGGGGGAGGGAAAAGATCTTCTGATATACACCAGAGCATTCTTCTTAACACAGAGCCTGCACTCTGGAGAAACTTTTGCCAGAGTCAACCTGCGAAAGTTTTATCAGAGCCTAACCTATCTGATCAAATGGAAATACTCAAATCCAACTGGTTCTAGCCTACCACATGGAGGAAGGGAAGTATCCAACCTCATCTTCCTCTTGCCATCCTGTCCCACCTAAGGGTAAAGGGGATGACACTGAGAAGCACTGAGAATTGCAAATTAAAACAAACAAAACCTATTAGAATGGTAAAATCCAAAACACTGACAGTATCAAATGTGGAGCAATAGAAAATCTCACTCACTGCTGGTGGGAATACAATGTGGCACAGCCACTATAAGACAGTTTGGCAGTTTCCTACAAAAACAAACATACTCTTAACCACATACAATCTAGCAACTGTGTTCCATGGTATTTACCTAAAGGAGTTGAAAACTTATGTCCACCCAAAAATGTACATGTGGATGTTCATAGCAGCTGTATTCATTCATAAGTACTATTTGGAAGTAATCAAGATGTCCTTTAGTAGGTAAAAGGATAAACTGTGGTACATCAAGAAAACAGAATACCATTCAGTGCTAAAAAGAAATGAGTTCTTAAGCCATGGATAGACATGGAGGAATTTTATTTTATATTACTAAATGAAAGAAGACAATCTGGAAAGGCCCCATCCTCTATGATTCTAACTATATGACATCCTAGAAAAGGCAAAACTATGGTGAAAGTAAAAGGCTCAGTAGATGTCAGGGATCAGAAGGAGGGAGGGATGAATAGGTGAAGCCTAGAGGATTTTTTTAGGTCAGGGAAACTGTTATGAATGATGCTCTAATGGTGGATCTATGTCATTATACCCTTGTTCAAACTCAATGTACACAAAGAGTGAACTTTAATATAAACTATGGACTTTGGATGAAAATTATGTTTCAGTGTACATTCACTTAAAAAAAAGTTCAAGTGGCCCTATCAAAATCCCAGCTGGCTTATTTACAGAAATTGACAGCTGATCCTAAAATTCATATGGAATTAAAAGGGACTAAGAATAGCCAAAACAATGTTGAATGATAAGAATAAAGTTGGAAAATTCACACTTCTGAATTCAAAACATATTACAGTTAGTGTAGTATTAGCACTAAGGATAGATATAAAAATCAATGGAACATAACTGAAGAGTCCAGAAATAAACCCCTGTATTTATGACGATTGATTAGGGGCAGGAATGACAAGACAACAGGGGATGAATACTCTTTTCAACAAATGGTGCTGTAACAGGACAGTCACTTGCAAAAGAATAAATTTGGTCCTTCCATTCAGAAAAATTAACTCAAAATGAATCTATACCTAAAATGTGAGAACTGAAAATATAACAAAAGAGTAAATCTTTTTGACTGTTGGTTCGGCCAAACTTCTTAGACACAACATCAAAAATTCAAATGGCAAAAGAAAAAATAAATTGGACTTCAAAAAAATTATTAACTTTTGTGCTTCAAATAACACCACTGAGAAAGTGAAAAAACCAACAAAATGGTAGAAAACTTTTTTGCAAATCATATATCTTACAAGGGACTGGAATATATAAAAAACTCTTGCAAGCAACTCAATAATAAAGACAACCTGATTAAAAATAGACAAAGGGGGTGTGCCTGGATGGCTCAGTTGGTGGAGCATCTGGCTCTTGATTTCAGCTTGGGTCATGGTCCCAGGGTGGTGGGATCAAGCCCCACTTAAGATATTCTCATTCTCTCTCTCTCTCTCTCTCTCTCTCCCCCTTGCTCCCTCTCCCCCACTTGCATTCTTTCCAAAAAAAATAATAAAATTAAAGAATGAAAATAGCCAAAGAATTTGAATACTTCTCCAAAGAAGATATACAAATGCCAACAAGCACATAAAAAGATGCTCAACATTTTTTTTTTCTAGAGAGAGTGAGTGTACGAGCAGGGAAGAGGGGCAAAGGGAGAGAGAGAATCTTAAGCAGACTTCACGCCCTGTGCAAAGCCCAATGCAGGGCTCAATCTCACCGATGTGAGCAGAAATCAAGCTGGACACTCAACCAACTGGGCCACCCAAGTACCCCAACATGCTCAACATTATTAGCCTTCAGGGAAATGCAATCAAAACCACAATGAGATACCCCTTTATAGCCACTAAGATGGCTACAATAAAAGCAGACAATACGCTTTGGCAACTATGTGCAAAAATTGGAACTCTTGTGCACGGCTGGTGGGAATATAAAATGGTAAAAGTACTTTGGAAATGGTCTGGTAGTTCCTGAAAAGGTTAAACATGGAATCATGACACAGCAATTCCACTAACAGGTGTATAAAGAGGAGAAATGAAAAGACATTTATTTAAAACTTTTACACAGGGGCGCCTGGGTGGCTCAGTCGGGTAAGTGGCCGACTTCGGCTCAGGTCATGATCTCGCGGTCCGTGAGTTTGAGCCCTGCATTAGGCTCTGTGCTGATAGCTCGGAGCCTGGATCCTGCTTCTGTTTCTGTATCTCCCTCTCTGCCTGCCCCTCCCCCCATCTGCACTCTGTCTCTCTCTGCCTTTCAAAAACGAATAAATGTTAAAAAAATTTTTTTTAACTTTTACACAAATGTCCATAGCAGTGTTCTAACAGCCAAAAAGTAGAAACCCAAATGTTCATTAATTGAACAATGGCTAAACAAAATGTGGTAGATTCATACAAAGGAATATTTCACAATAAAAAGGAATGAAGTCCTAATACATGCTACAACACAGATGAATCCTGAAAACTTGCTAAGTGAAAAAGGCCAGCGACAAAAGACCACATACTAGTAAGCATATTGGTATGCATTTCTCACTGGGGAAATGCAAGTTAAAACACAATGAAAAGACTTCTACACACTTAACAAAATGTCTAAAATAAAATAGACTGATACTACCAGGTGCTGGTAAGGATGCAGAGCAAACAGAACTCTCATACATAGCTGATAGGAGTGTAAATTGATAAACCACTTTGGAAAACTACTTATCGATTTATTTTGAAATGCATCAACAAATAAGATGGATTGATAGGTGAGATGGATATGCGTTAAAACAAATAGCAAAATGCACAGAATCTAAGTCATAGGAATATGCGTGTTCAAACAATTCTGTCAACTTCTTTATTTTTTCAAAATTCTGTAATAAAATGCTGTGGGAAAGACTATATACCCAAAATAAAATAGTTATGTACATTATGTACATAAAAAGAATGTTCACAGCAGATTTATATAGTCAAAAGCTAACAGAACCCAAATATACATCAATAGAATGGATTGAAAAAATGTAGATTTATACAGCTGAATACAGCACTGAAAATTATAAACTACTGCTACATAAATAACATAAATGAATTTTATGTTATTCATATATTGAATGTTGAATGAACTATTATTTTATTTAAGTTCAAAACTAGGCAAAACGAATATGGTGATAAGGTCAGAACAGCAGCTATCAGGCGCCTGGGTGGCTCAGTTGGTTAAGCATCTAACTCTTAATTTTGGCTCAGGTCATGATCTCACAGTTCATGAGTTGGAGCCCCGCATCAGGCTCTGTGCTGACACTGCAGGGTTTGCTTGGGATTCTCATTCCCATTCTCTGCCCCTCCCCTGCTCATACTCTGCCTCAAAATAAATAAGCTTTAAAAGAAAAAATAGCAGTTATCTTTGGCAAAGGGGTACTGACTGTTGGAGGAAATAGGAGTATAATCTTTTGGGATTAGAAACAGGCTATATTATCTTGATGGTGGTTATAACATGTAGAAGTTCACTGGACTATACAGTTTAAGATACTATTAGTTATGTTAAAGATAACTCTCTCAAAATAAATAAACTTAAAAAAATAGTGGTTGTCTTTGGCAAAGGGATATTGACTGTTGGAGGAGGTATGAGGGAGACTTCTCGGGTTAGAAACAGGCTATGTATCTTGACGGTGGTTATAACATGCAAAAATTCACCGGGCTATATACTTAAGATACTATTAGTTATATACTGTTAAAGATATACTCTTCAGTGTACATAATAAATAAAAAAATTTATTTACACACGTATATTATTACTTTAATGTAACACAATTATACAACTCTCTCTAAATTCATGTTCACCACCTACTGATTACTCTTTTGGCTCCAAGATCCCCCACTCATATTTTATTCAGGGCAACTCTTTTGTTTTTATTCCATTTCTTACACCAATGTTCATGTAAGACTTCACCTGAAATCTTCAGAAGCTAAAAAGTAAATTTGTGATTCACTGCTGTATCACAAAATTGATCCCCCAACTTCCAAAGTCTACATCAATTTAATACTTCATTCAGTATATACTGTTTCATCAGACTAACAAATACTTCCTGTACATCCATTAATCTCATCCCCTTAACTAAAATAAAATGGTAGCTCCTTAGGGGTAAAGGGCTCATTTTCCTTTCCCCTTGGGCGTAACATAAACTTGCTGACTGATAAAAAAAAAAAAAAAAAAGACTGTTATGGAGTGTCCTGGTTTTTATCTTTAAAGCCTTACTTACTCAGTTTATGATAAAATGCTTTTCCCCCCACAAATATAAGAATTAAATTGTTGGGGTGCCTGAGTGGTTCAATTGGTTAAGCATCAACTTTTGATTTCAGCTCAGGTCATGAGGTCATGGTTTGTGAGTTTGAGCCCCGTGCTTACAGCATGGAGCCTCCCTCTCTGCTCCCACTCCAAAAATAAAAAAAATTTTTTAAAGAAATTTTTATACAAAATTACATGGAATTAAAAGAAATGTTTTTAATGTTTATTTTTGAGAGAGAGAGAGAGAGAGAGAGAGAGAGAGAGACAGAGAGACAGAGTACCAGTGGGAGAGGGGTAGAGAGGGAGACAGAATCCAAAGCAGGCTCCAGGCTCTGAGCTGTTAGCACAGAGCCCCACACAGAGCTCAAACTCTCGAACCACGAGATCATGACCTAAGCCAAAGTCAGACACTTAACCGACTGAGCCACCCATGGGCCCCCATTACATGTAATTTTAGCTAGCTGGGCCAGTTATACAAGTTTCACTCTTTTTAAAACCATTCAGTTTTGTAAGAATTCAGAAAAGTTTTAATAAATTTAGAAACAAATATATCTGCAGGATTGCTTTCTTCGTTCCCACAATTTCATATCCCTTAGTTACTTTAAGATATGCTCTCTGGGTTAAGTAACAAGATAATTACTCAACTGGCCTCTGGGAGCACACTCCATGTTGGCTATTTAATTAAAAGATACGTATATATGCATTCATATTAAATTGAACTCAAAAGTATTCCTGATCAGTTAAAATAAGGAACTCTAAGACTCAAAAGGAACATATCATAAAGCCAAGTTGAATATCAGAATCAAAAGGTCAGCCAGATTATCCAAGAGCAGAATATATTTAGTTCTCCGTTATCACTTTACTTTTCAATTGCATGTAGCAATCTCTTTTGCCATTAAAAACACACACTTTAGCTATTAGCCAGTTTTGCCTTCTCTTTCACTCATATTTCCACTCTTAGTCTTTATTATCTCTACCACTTCATTTATATACCAATTGCAAAGATCCTGAATTCTGAGCATGTTAACTATCATAAATATTTGTTATATTCAGTATTAAAAGTTACTGGAAAGGAATCAACTTCTAAAAATTTGTTACAGCCTATTTAATAGCCTATTTGAATACAGGACAGAAAAAGATCATCCCTAACTCTTTGCTTGAAGGAAGGTTATACACAGAAGATAATTATATTCAGAAATGGCTGGAGGCAAGATGACAAATATAACATCTAATTCTAATTGTATTTACAATTATCTTCCTTTCATTCCTCTCCTCATTTACAGAATTTAACTTGGCTAAGACATAGTAAAGACAGAAGACAAAAGAGAAAAAGTGGCACAAGTTGAAGGGAGAACTTATACTAGTCATTCTGTGACACTTTTTCTATTTAGAAGCCAAATAAAATTAAGATCTTTAAAAAGAAGACTCTCATTCTACCTAAAGTATTATACTAAGATTTTAATAAATTGAAATTTTACAAAATATGGATGTTTCTAGAAAGTATTAACTCAATATTTTAAGGAAGTCAACCTCTCAGATCTTATGGACAAGTAACTCATTACCCCTATCTTCTCAAGTTACCCTATAATTAGCTCTAGAATTAAACTGTGACATGTAAACTGTCCTACTCTTAAAGGTAGGTACATTCTTAATGGCAAAGAATCAGCCTTAATTAAAGAACACCCAGAATGGGTTTCAGGCATAAACAAATAAATAAAACGCTTGCAACAATGGTAACAAATAAGCAGTATCTTTAAAAACAAAACAAAACAAAAAAAACAAACCAAGGCAAGCTAAACCACCAGAACACAAACCAATCTCAAATGAAAAAGTTCATATACTCTATAAATTAGAAGTGACAGAACAAAAATGTATACAGATCAAACAGATAATGTGGTAGACACAAACAGCAGAATCCTTTAAAGTACAAAGGCCAAAGGCACAGGATTCTGGAACAATTCATATAGAAGCAAACAACCATAAAACTTCCCACTTAACAGAAAAATCCAGTAACTGATTTTCACATTTATTCAAGTATTTGAGTGCCTGCTATGTGAAAAGCACAGCTCTAGGAATGCAAAGATGAATCAGAGTTGTAGTCTCACAGAAGAGGTATGACACTGTTATGAATAAAATCAAATAGGAAGGGTAAAGTGTCCTAATAGTGGTAAAGTACTAAAGGAGTTCAGAGTAAGATGTTATTCAAATTGGGGAAACCAGAAAAGGATTCATGGCATTTGAGCTGGACCCTGAAAACTAGAATTTATACCAGGAACAATTAAGGAAGAGAATTCTGGGCAATGGGAACCGAAGAGCGACAGCAAGAAAGCAGAACGCATATACAGAATATAGCAAACTTTTCAGGCTGACTCAAGTAGAAGTTGTATACAAGAACACAAAAAGCTGGAAAAGTATGTTAGGAGCCAGATCATGACTTTGATTGCTAATACAGAGATCTTCAGTAGTAAGTCATGAAGAATCATTATGGATTAAGAGGCAAGGGATCTGATCTAGATAGGTTTATCAAGCATTGAAGAATGAAATGAATGGGGAAGAGAGGAGACCATTAGAGGACTTCAATCATGATGCTGACAGTATAAAAGGGAAAAGGCACAGTTCTAAGTTAGGCACTAGGTATCTACAATGTGTAGAATGCCATTCCACTCCACTGAGAAATTTTTAAAATCTTAACACATCATTCTCATTTTTAAAGTAACTAATTTGGAAAAATAATCATTGTTAAAGCACTAAGAACTAATCAAGCAATACATGATTTCCAGATAAATATTATGAACAAAAATACTACAAACAAAAATGGTCAGGGAAGGCTTTGTCAAAGAGATTGGAACTGATCTGCACTTTAAGGAAAAGAAAACTTTAAGAGGGGAGGGATAAAATATCACACAAAGTAATTTTTTTTTAAGTTAAATAATAAGATGAAGATGTGTGAAATACAGATTGAGGTAATTTCCACCAAAGAGTCAGAGAAAATGTAATACATAAAAAAATCTTCAAATACCTAAATTTAACTTCATACTGTTATCAGAAAAACAAGTTATTAATTTTATTACAGGTATTAATTTATTACAAGGTATTAATTTTAATACTTAAAAATGCAGTATTTTATTATATTCTAGATTTTTAAAGGAGATGGGTTACTTTTAATGAGTTCCAAACAAATCTAAGCCTTTTGTTTTTTTTTTAAGTATCTTGAAGAAAGCTTTATTCAGTCACAATTTGAAATATCCAAAATGTTGGGGCACCTGGGTGGCTCAGTCGGTTGAGTGTCCGATTTCCGCTCATGTCATGATCTCATAGTTCATGGGTTGGAGCCCCATATCAGGCTCTGTGCTGACAGTTCAGAGCCTGGAGCTTGCTTTGGATTCTGTGTCTCCCTCTGTCTGCCCCTCCCCCACTCAGACTCACTCACTCTCACTCTCTCAAAAATAAATATTAAAAAAAATTGAAATATCCAAAATGTTGTTATTCATGAAAGAAGTTCCTTAAAACACAATATAATCTGTTAACTTATTTTACACGTAAGTGACAATCAGGCTTGGAACTCCGATCCATCTGACTCCAAATTCAGAGCTACAATTGCACTCACTGCTGTATTAACAATAATGTATTTTCTTCTGATATTAAAATCCCAAATGAATTAAAGTATACGACAGGATGATGAGATCAGTAAATCCCAAACTAACCACTGCAAAACTGAGGTACCAATCTTTATATTTATATAAATATATACACAGTATTAAGATAGAAATACTGTAAAGCAGCTTTTGTTGTTGCTCTATGAATATTAAGCTTTTTAACAAAGTGCTACTCCTGAATTATCCTATGATAAATGGAGGGAGGTCTTAAACCTGTTCATATATACCTTTCAGTATTGGGCTACCAGCTGACCTTTCCTCTTATGGACCTTCATACTCCAGCCTTTCATGATTTATCTTCCCTCTCACAACCGTTCTAAGACTGTCTTTGATTGGCAGATTTCCTTTGTATTCTTTTTAAAGATTCAGGAAGGAGAGGGTATAGGGTGTGCCCAATTTCTTTGTTTTTACCTTATAATTCAAGAAAAGCTCTAACCTCTTCCCTCCCATTTCTTTAAGGACAAGAATTCAAATAGTTTCTCATAAAAAAACATTTTGTTATAGAATACAGTGAAAAAAAACCCTAAATAATTTTATAATTATTTTAAACCAATTCCTATATTTAATATTACTGAAATTTTATTTTTAGGATTGCTTGAAAATGATCCATAATAAAAGAATGAAGGCACTAGGAATATGCATAATTCCTACAAGACATTAAACTGCATTGGCCTCAAAATATATTAATTCATTTAAAACAAATCCATTCTGGGCGCCTGGGTGGTTCAGTAGGTTAAGCCGACTGATCTCATTGAGTTCAAGCCTTGCGTTGGGCTCTGTGCTGTCAGTTCACAACCTGGAGTTTGCTTTGGATTCTGTGTCTCCCTCTCTCTCTGCCCCTCCCCCACTCACGCTCCGTCTCTCAAAAAATGAATAAATTAAAAAAAAAATCCACTCATTCAACCAATAATTGAGGGCCTAATGTATGCCAGTTACTGTTACTTTCCTTAAGAAGCTTAGCCCTAGTGGGAGAAGACAGATAATAAGCAATACACATAGTTAAGACAGTGTGTTAGAGAGTGATAAACACTATGGGGAAAAAAATAGAACAGGGTAAGGGAGAATTCCAGGGTGTTGGGGTAGGTTGTAATTTTAACTTAAGGTGTTCAGAGAGGGTTTATGAAGGTGTCATTTAAGTAAAGACTTGAAGGAAGTGAGGGAGTCAGCCACAGTAATACCTGGGGAAGAGTACTCCAGGCATAAAAACAACCAAGGAATACACACGTCTTGGAGTATCCTAGAAACAAGCAGGCCAGAGAAGGTAAAAGAGAAGCCAGCAGGGGAGGAATAGTAAGAGAGGCGTCAAGAGATATATGTGGGGGTATAAAGATTATGTAGGGTTTATGGGACACTACGGAATTTGGCTTTTACTGTGAATGAAATGGTGATCCACAGAAGGTTGAGCCGAGTGACAAGATCTGTTTTACCAGAATCACTCTGGCTGCTGGGTTAAGAACAGACTATAGGGAAGACAAAGGTGAATGCAGGGAGACCAGTTAGGAGGATACTAAACAAATCCAGGAAAGAAACAGGTACTTCCTATAAACTTATCATAATGGTATAGTATTTACTTTTTAAACATAAATAAATCAGATACTGCTAATAGGAAATAAGTTAAACTGAGAAGTTTAGTATATAAAGTTCTTGGCATACATGAATCTCATGCACTACAAAGGACATCTCTTAAACTACCAACTACAGAAAAATACTAAGTGTGTTCCCTTACAACCAGCTATTGCCTTTCTGAATTTTAAAAAATCCTACTGCAGCTAAGACCTTTTTTTTAATGTTTATTTTGAGAGAGAGAGAGAGGTCACGCCCAAGGGGCAGAGAGAGAATCCCAAGTAGGCTCTGCACTTTCAGTGCAGAGTCCAAGGTGGGGCTTGATCCCATAAACCATGAGGTGACCTGAGCTGAAATTAAGAGTCTGGACACTTAACCAGCTGAGCCACCCAGGTGTCCCTGAGACTATTCTTTAAAGAAATAAGCTGATAACTCCTGTAGCTCTGTTAATTATATACTATTTTTGAAGAAAAAAATGTTACTTCTGTCTACTGAATATATAAATCATTGCCCTTGGACTTGTGTTTCTTAGATCATCTAAATAAATCATTACTAAAAATCTTATTTCCTTTGGGAGGGGAAAAAGTTTTTTCTACAAGTTTTTTTAATGCTCCCATCTTTTAAAGAAATTATTTTCTTTCAATTGATACCAAACTGGCTTATCAGTATGTGCGTCATTCACTTCAGGAAAGGGCAACCACAAAAATTCCCAGTCACAAATAACATGTTTCAAAAAATGTTCCTTCATGACACCAAAAAACTTCTCATTATCATCTCTTCCTCCTGGAAAAGGCAAATACAATTCCCATAAATTCCACAGAAGTTATCCATAACACTGTATTATGATAAGGATGAGAAAAAGGGCAGTTAAGTCAAGACAGTAAATTTGTCTGGAAAGGGATTAGGGACCATGGAAAGAGATTTTGAAATAAAAATCATACCTCAAAAAAATTTGCTCATGAGACTGAAATAAGCATACTGTCCTGTAGTATTTGAGGGAAATGAGGAGTGAAATCTTTAAAGAATCACAAAGATTAAGACTTCCCTGTGACAATGTTTGGAAGAAACAGGTGTATGAACTTATAAAACACACAGTACTGAATTCAAATTCGTTAATTCATTCAACATAAGTGCTTCTTAAGTGCCAGTAATTTCACAAAGCATTGAGGACACAGTCCTTGTTCTCAAGGGCTTATAGTCTTCACTTACCTCAAACTACTGAGTATTATGAACCAGATGCTGGGGAAATAACAGATGCAGGGTCCCCACCTGCATGCAATTTACACTAGGTAAGGAGGGAAATGCCTTTAGGATGAAACATTCATGTACTAAACAAGGATATTAACACCCAAGTGTTGTATGTGCTGCTTATGGAATAGAGGGTCTGAAAGAGGGAAACAAGGGAGTGATGGATTCACAGAGGAAGGGAGGGGAATGCAGAGACTGGACAGAGGTAACAGGAGAGCTGAGTCCTTAAAGAGGATTAGATGTTCACCTGGCCGACCTTGGGGGAAGGGATCCTAGCAAAGGGAGCAACAGGAGCAAAGGCAGAGAGAGAGGTGAACAGGATGGTGTATTTGGTAGGCCTGGAATACAGAAAAGTGAGAGATAAGTCATAGAGACTTCTGTACGTCACAATTTTAAGACTGGACTTTACTGGTGTATATGAAAGGCCCCTGTGGGTTTTATTTGGAAAACCAGCATATGTGATCAGGTTTTTCTGGTGTGATGAGACACTGGTTTATACAGGAATGAAAAAAGAACAACACTAGATAATGATGTCACCACATGAAACAACAAAGGAGACTGCCCAGTTAGAAAACTAAATCTCCTTCAAGAAAAAAAATTAAGCCACTTAACTATCCAAGGCCCTCTGGAAAAAAAGTTTTTAACAATTTCATTTAAAAGTGAAAAGTAGAGGAAAGGTTTTTATATATATTATGGACTATAACATCTACATATCTATTTTGAGTTCAAGAGGTCTTAGCTTTTCATTAATTGTGTAAACAGATGGGACTGCTGATTGCTCTACAAAAAGCAATGAAACCATTCAGGAGCAAGACTTGGACACAAAGGGATTAACAGAAGGCATTTAAGTCAAGTTTAGAGGTTTCCAAAGTTCAAGATAATCAAGTTTTATTGAACCAGCGCGTTTACAAGGTGTGTCATAGGGGTGGAGCAAAAGGAGGAGGGATTAAAAATACGTATATATAAACAAGTAACTCTTAACGTTGCTGGGAATAAAACCACTTTAAGATCTTTTCTCTTGTAGGAGAAATGAACACCTACCAGATCCAATTAACAAACACACAGGGGAAAGAGGAGGGAGGAGAGGATGAACATACAACATAATATAAATGGGGTGGGGGGCAACCACCTATCCAGAACACATAGTCCAGCTGGCGCTGCGATGAGGAAATCATCCCCAAACCTCACAGCTCAGACTCCACGATTTAAACATAAAAGGAGAATGGCATTCCCAAATTCACAAGCGAACCGCCAGTCACTGGCCAAGGGGATCACATACTCGGATCCCAGAACTCAAGGACAGAGAGTACCATCCCCACACCGTACCTGAGGGGAGGTGAAGGATCCCCCCCAACCGGGAGTAGGGAGTAGTCACCCTCAGATCCTGGCCTAAGAGGGTCGACGCCCCTCAAGCCAGGCCTTGCCAAGACCAGGAGCAGTGACAGACCCGAAGTCCCCTCAATCTCTGCCCGGAGCTGCCTCTACTCCACGCACCCCCTCCTCCCCAACACACACCCTCCCCTACCTGATATGGCGGCGGCGGCTCCTGATCCGGCTCCGTTCCCTCGCCAAAACTAGCCCGGTCGGACTGAGACTCGTGAAGCAGGGAGATGTCATCCGACGTGGGGGATTTGAGGCAGTTCCCCATCTTCCGGAGCTAAGATGTGTGATCTAGGGGAGGAAGAAAGCAGTGGCGGGGTCGTTCGCACGCTCCGCGGTCAGCCTCGGTCAGCGAGGTGGGGTCGGACGGCAGGCCGGGGCTCAGGCGGCGGCGGCTCCCCCGCCCCCCGGTGCCGCCGAAGGGCCGCTCATGCCAGCCCCCAGGAGTGGGGGCTCAAGGCTGGGCCGCGGGCTCCGCTGGGGTCGTGGCGGTTGCCTCCTGCGAGGCGGCAATGGGGGGGGGGGGCGGGGAGACGAAGCACTTCCCCACCCCGCCCCCCCGCGGGGCGGCGGCGGCCACGGAGCTGCTGGGCCTAATCCAGGTCAGGAGGGGGGGGCGCGGCCGTCTCGGCTGCCTCAGCTGCTGCCTCAGCTGCTGCTGCCCCTGCCGACGCCGAAGCCGCGGCCGCGGGCCTCATCCTACTCCGCCTCAAAGCGGCGGCGGCGCCCAGAACGAGGCCAGCTGCGGTCCTGCGTCATGCCGCCGTGCGTGCTCTGATCCCGCCCCCGGCGCCGGGAGCCGTGGGCGGCTCCCGCTGCGCGGCCGCGCCCCCCTCCCCGCCTCCCTCAGCTGTTCTCTGGGCTGCGTCAGTTTCTGCTTCTCTGACAGTTGGCCTGAAACCTGACTCAGAAACCTCCCGCCAGTCTCCCATGTCTCCCCACATCCACTTCTCCCTCCCCGCTCGTCTCAGTTCTTACCTGTGCACTGTTTTGACAGTCTTCTCACCTCCTTCTGCCAAGTGATCTATTTATAAACCCTTATCTGAATGTGTCACTCCCATGGTTAAAATGTTAAATGGCTTTTTCCCCTTTATCCTTTCAGAATAAAGTCCAAGCTCACTAGTGAACCAATCCACTATTTTCACAATTGGATAATTTTTTAAGAGTATAAATTCGATCATGTCATTCATTTAAAACCTTCAATGGCTTCGTGAAACTGTTGTGAGTGCTATGACTATTCTTAAATGGTTTACAAATCTGACTACTTCCCCAATCTCATTGAGCATTGTCCGCTCAAATACTCTAAACTCCAGGCTGTCTAAATAAAAACTTAGAAGACTGTTTCCACTGGCTGAGGCCTTTGCCCATATTATTTCCCTGACCTATCATTTCTCCCTCACTCCTGACCTTCTACCTCCCGTCAGGCTAACCATTATTTCCACTTGTCCTTCCTAAACTCAACTTTGTTTTGCCTAACCCTTCAGTCTGGGTTAGTCGCCTTCTCTGTGCTCTCAGTCCCTAAGCCTTTCCCTGTCACAGCCTGATCAAGCTGAATCATCTGTCCCTCCTCTGTGCAGGGCCTGGCACATTGCCTAAGGTAGAGTAGGCCCTCTTCATGGTTGAATGAACAAAAAGCCCAAGAAGCAATGTGTGCAAAGGAAGGAAACAAGAAAGATGAGAATGCTCCCAGAAGACAAGAAGTGGGTCTTGACTCCCTTTCTTTTATTCACCATTTACTGATTCCCCCCACCCCACCCTCACCAGACCCTGTGTAGGCACTAGGGAAACTGATTTATCAGACCTGGCTTGTCCCTAATGGAGCCCAGAGTCCTCCTGGGAAGACAAACAGATGAGTCCTTCTACCTCCCCCAACCAAAGGTTTTTAGAGAGCCCTAAGGAGAGTGATTAGACCATTTGGGTGAGGATCAGAAAGGATTCTTGGAGGTAGGACTCTGTTAAACTGGTATGGGCCTGAGTGCTCTAACTTTGAAGTCCCTGTTCTACAAAATTACTTACTTAAATGTACTCATATCCCATATTAAATATAACCTTTTTTCTGCATTCTCTCTTCTTCAAGACCTGCCTTGCTTCCTGTTAATAGCTCCCACCTAAATATGGTATCCCTGTGGTATCCCTATTGCCACATTTGTATCAGAATCTTTTCACACATCCCCACGAATCATTATTTCTCTAGCTTGAAAAGTGAAATCATTGGATCCCTTGCAAGAAAAATTTCAAGCATTTGCCTCTTCTCACCCCACCACCCACCATTGCCATTTTCCTAGTCTCCTCTGAACTATCAAAATAGCTTCTTAATGAAGCCCTTGCTTCTGCACCATCGATCCATCCTCCACACTACTGCCATGAAAAATGTGACCAGAGAGCATTCATAGACTTGTGGTTCAGAAATTTATCATGGCATTAAGGCCTTGTAGCATTTGGTCCCATTTTTATGTCCCCTATGACTCCAATTCCAACCCGGCATCCTACACTCCAGCCATCTGCACACTACTTGCTATGCCCTCAATTCTCACTATGCTTCTCCACCTCTGACCTTTTGCCATGCTGTTTCCTTCTGTTGAATCCAGGTACCTTTTAAGACCCTCAATAAAAACTACTTTCTTCATGTAGCTGTCCCTGATTTCACTTAGTTGGAACACATATAATGATAGAAAATAGATGGGATCTATTATTGTATTATATTGTGTATAATTATTTTAACACAATTTTAAATATATAGTCATAACTGACATGTATTAGGCTGAGCCAGATATGTAAGAGCCCAGAAAGGTGTATATTGGTGTTCCTGTTTTGTAAGAATAGAAACATGGTTTCACATGGCTCTTCAGGGCTAAAGCCAGGATTTGAATCATATACCAGTTGCCTTTGTTAGATTTTGGGAAAAGACTACAACTTTTTTCATCCTGGTATTCCTCAGTTTGTACAATCAAGGGAATGGGGGAAAACATCTCGAAGCCTTTGGCATCCACATGTAAGGAAGTAGTTGATCAATGATCTTCCTAACCCAGCTTTAGAAAGGAGCCCATGGAAAGTGCCCTATAGACCAGAGTGTGACCTAATCACAAAACATAATTTAAAATTGAAAATAGTAACCAAGACTATTACAGTGACAAAGACTCTCCTTGACCTAACTCTAGGCAGGCTTCTCCAAAGTCCTCAAGGTCATAAACATGGGTTCTGTCCTTGGCCCACTTATTCCAGTTTTAGCAAGAATCTAGCTAAGTCAGTTTAGCCAGAACCCCCCATTCTTGTATCTGACAAACTTAGCCTGCCTTCAGCAAAAATCCTATCAAGAAGGTTTAACTAAAATTCCCCTTATCCCTGATATTTCCTCTTAGTAATTTTCCATCCACTGATCCCACCCTGTTCCTTGCCCATAAATCCACACTTGTCCTTTTTGTATTTAGAATTGGATTCAGTTCTATAGTGAGGCCTCCCTTCCCCTATTGCAACAGCTCCTGAATAAAATTTGCCTTCACCATGTTAACTTCTGTCTGGCTCTGGTTTTCTCTGACAGCAGGAGATCTAATGCAGAAGGAGATATGATAATCTGGTATCTTCTATTGAGCTAGATTTTTTAAAAATAGATTTTATTTTTTAGACAAGTTTTAGATTCATATCAATATTGAGCAGAAGGTACAAAGATTTACTATATGCAGCCTTCCCCTGCACGTGCATACTTTTCCCCATTATCAACATCCCACATCAGAGTGGTACATTTGTTACAACTGATGAACATACAATGACACATTACTAACACACAGAATCCTTGATTGATGAACCTATAATGATCCATTACTAACACACAAAATCCTTGCTTATATTAGGGTTTACTCTTGCTGTTGTACATTCTATGGGTTTGGACAAATTTATAATATGTATCCATCATTATAACATCATAATGAATAGTTTCACTGACCTAAAAATCTGTGTTCTACCTATTCATCCCTCTCTTGCCCCTGGAAATCACTGATTCTTTACTGTCTCCATAGTTTTACCTTTTTCAAAATGTCATATAGTTGGAATCATACAGCATGGAGCCTTTTCAAATTATCTCCTTTCACTTAGTAATATGCAATTAAGGTTCTTTCATGTCTGTCCATGACTTGATAACCCATCTCTTTTTAGCACTGAGTAATATTCCACTCTTTGAATGTTCCATAGTTTACACTGAAAGACATCTTAGTTGCTTCCAAGTTTTGACAGTTATGAATAAAGCTGCTATAAACATCCATGCACAGGGTTTTTCCTCCCAGTTTTTCATTGTGGTAAAATACACTTAACATAAAATTTACCACATTAACCATTTTCAAGTGTACAGTTCAGTGGAATTAAATACACTCATAATATTGTGCAACCATCACCAAGATCCATCTTCAGATCTTTATTCATCTTACAAAATTAAAACTACTCATTAAACAATAACTCCCATCCTCTTCTCTCTGCAGCCACTGGCAACTACCGTTCTACTTTCTGTCTGTATGACTTTTGACTAAGTATCTCACAGTATTTGACCTTCTGTGACTGACTTTAAGGTTCATCCTTGTATCATTTTGCGGAATTTCCTACTTTTTAAGGCTGAATAATATTCTATTGTATTTATATACCACATTTTGCTTATCCATTCATCCATTGATGGATACATGTTTTAGCTGTTATGAATCATGATGCTATGAACATGGGTGTACAAAAATCTCTTTGAGATCCTGATTTCAATTCTTTGGTCATATACCCAGAAGTGGAACTGCTGGATCACATGGTAATTCTATGTTTCTTTTTTCTTTTTTTTTTTTTGAACTGCTACATTATTTTCCACAGCAGCTGTACCATTTTACACTCCCACAAAAGTCTGTTTGCAAATTTTTGTGTAGACATAAGATTTCAATTATTTTTGGCAAATATCAAAGAGCACAATTGCTGGATTGTATGCTAAGAATATGTTTAGTTTTGTAAGAAAGTACCAAACTATCTTCCAAAGTGGCTGTAACATTTTGCATCACCTTTACCAATGAATGAAAGTTCCTGTTGCTCCATATCTTCACCAGAATTTGGTGTTGTCAGTATACTGGGTTTTGACCATACTAATAGGTGTATAGTTGTAACTTGTTGTTGAATTTCCATATATCTGAAATTTTCCTTTCATATGCTTATTTGCCATCTGTATATTTTAATTGGTGACATTTGTGTTAAAATGTTTGGCCCATTTTTTTAAAAGAGGGTTGTTTATATTCTTGTTGTTGAGTTTTAAGAGTTCTTTACATATTTTAGAGAACAGTCCTTTATCAGATGTATCTTTTGCAATGTTTTATTCAGGTCTGTGGCTTCTCTTTTCATTCTCTTGACACTGGCTTTCACATGGCAGAAATTTTTAAATTTAACCAAGTCCAGCTTATCCTTCTTTCTTTCATGTATTGTGCTATGCATTGTATCTAAAAAGTCATTGCAAACCTAATGTCATCTAGATTTTCTTCTGTGCTATCTTCTAGGGGTTTTATATATTTGCATTTTACATTTAGATGTGAATCATTTTGAGTTAACTTTTGTGAAGGGTGTAAAGTCTATGTCTAGATCCATTTTTTTTGCATATGGGTGTGTAGCTGTTCTAGTACTTTTGTTAAAAAGACTATCTGTTCTCCATTGTATTGCTTGCATTTACTCCTTTGTTAAAGATCAGTTGAGTATATTTCTATAGGACTATCTGGGCTCTCTATTCTGTTCTATTGATCTATTTGTCCATTCTTTTGTCAATACCATACCACTGTCTTGATTACTACAGCCTTGTAGTAAGTCTTGAAGTAGGGTAGCATCAGTCCTCCAACTTTGTTCTTCTTCTTCAATAATCTATTGGTTATTCTGAGTCTTTTGCCTCTCCATAAAAATGGAGAATCAGGTGTTGATATCCACAAAAAAAACTTGTTGGGATTTTGTTTGAGATTATATCAAATTTATATATCAAGTTGGAAAAACCTGACATCGTGACAATATTGAGTCTTCCTATTCATAAATATAGACTATATTTCCATTTATTTAGTTCTTATTTGATTTCACTTACCAGAATTTTGTAGTTTTCCTCAAATAGATTTTGTACATATTTTGGTACCTTTATACATAAGTATTTAATCTGGGGGAGTTGCTAATGTAAATGGTATTTCAGTTTGATTTTTGAATTCCACTTGTTTATTGCTGGTATATAGGAAAGCAATTGAATTCTGTATATTAACCTTGTATCCCGCAATCTTACTGTAATCGCTTACTAGTTCCAGGAGTTTTTTTGTTCATTCTTTTGGATTTTTTACACAAATAATCATGTCATCTATGAACAAACTCAGACTTATTTCTTTCTTCTCAGTCTGTATATCTTTGATTCTTTTTATTGTCGTACTGAATTAGCTAGAACTTCCAGTATGATATTAAAAAGTAGTGTTGAGGGGACATCCTTGCCTTATTCCTTATTTTAGTGGAGAGATTTGTTTTTCACCATTTAGTATGATGGAAGCTGTAGGTTTTTTGTAGATAGTCTTATCAAGCTTAGGAAATTCCCCTGTATTCCCAGTTTACTGAGAGTATCATGTATGGATGTTGAATTTTGTCAAATGCTTTTTCTGCACCTATTGATATGATCCCGTGATTTTTCATTAACCTGTTTATGTGCTGAATTACATTAATTGATTTTCAGTTGTTGAGCCAACCTTGCAAACCAGGAATAAATCTCACCTGGTATATAATTCTTTTCATACATGGTTAGATTCTATTTGCTAACTTTTTTGAGGATTTTTTGCATCTATGTTCATGAGAAATATTGGTCAGTAGTTTTCTTGTAATGTCTTTGTCTGGTTTTGGTATTAGGGTAATTCTGGCCTTATAAAATAGGTTAGGATTCTTCTCTCTGCTCTATGTTCTGAAAGAAACTGTAGAGAATTAGTATAATTTCTTTCTTAAATGTTTGGAAGATTTCACCAATGCACCTATCTGGACCTGGTGCTTTTTGTTTTGGAAAGTTATTAATTGTTGATTCAATTTATTTAATAGATACAGATTTATTCATGGTGTCTATTTCTTCTAGTGTGAATTTTGGCAGATTGTGTCTTTCAAGGAATTGGTCCATTTTCACCTATGCTATCAAATATGTGGGCACAGAGTTGTTTATTGTGTTCCTTTCATATTCTGTTAATGTCCATGGGATCTGTAGTGATGCCCCTTCTTTCATTTCTGATGTTAGTAATTTGTGTCCTCTCCCTTTTTAACTTAATTAGTCTGGCTAGTTTTGTTGATTTTATTGATCTTTGCAAAGAACCAGCTTTTGGTCTCATTGATTTTCTCAATTCCCTATTTTCAACTTCATTGATTTTTTTTCCTCTAATTTTTATGATTCCTTTTCTTCTGCTTACTTTGGATTTAATTTGCTCTTCTTTTTCTAGTTTCCTAAAATGGAAGCTTAGGTGACTGATTTTAGATTTTTCTTCTTTTCTAATATAGGCATTCAATGCTATAAATTTCCCTCTTTCATTTACTTCAAATGAATGTCGAGGCACCTGGGTGACTCAGTAGGTTAAGCATATGACTCTTGACTTCAGCTCAGGTCATGATCTGACATTTCATGGGCTTGAGTCCTGCATCGGGCTTTGCACTGGAAGTGAGGAGCCTGCTTGGGATTCTCTCTCTCTGCCTCTCCCCAATTCATGCTTTCTCTCTCTCTCTAAATAAATAAATAAACTTTAAAAAAAAGTATCAAAATACTGTTTAATTTCTCATGAGATTTCTTCTGTGACACATATGTTAGTTAGAACTGTGTTGTTTAATCGCATAAGTATTTTGGGATTTTTCTAACTATTTTTCTGTTATTGATTTCTAGTTTAATTCTGTTGTGGGTTAGAGCAGACATTGTATGATTTCTATTCTCTTAAATTTGGTAAGGCAGGGCACCTGGATGGCTCAGTCAGTTAAGCGTCCGACTTCAGCTCAGGTCATGATCTCATGGATTGTGGGTTTGAGCCCCCTCTGTGCTGATAGCTCAGAGCCTGGAGCCTGCTTCAGATTTCTGTGTATCCCTCTCTCTGCTCCTCCCCCACTCTCACTTTGTCTTACTCTGTCTCTCAAAAATAAACAAATGTAAAAAAAATTTTTCTTTAATTTGGTAAGGCATATTTTATAGCCTAGAATGTGGTCTATCTTGGTAAATGTTTCATATGAACCTGAGAAGAATGTATATTCTGCTGTTGTTGGATAAGGTAGTCTATAGATATCCATTATACCCAGTTAATTGATGGTGTCATTGAGTTCAACTATGTCCTTACAGATTTTAAGCCTGCTGGATTTGTCCATTTATAATAGAGTGGAACCTGATATTATTATTTATTATTATTATATTTTATTTTAGAGAGAAAGAGCTCACAAGTGGGGGAGAGGGGCAAAGGGAGACAGAGGGAGAATCTTAAGCACACTCCCTGTTCAGCACAGATGCAGAGCTCTATCCCATGAATCTGGGATCATGACCTGAGCTGAAGTCAAGACTCAGATGTTCAACTGACTGAGCCACCCAGGCACCCCAAACAGATATTGCAAAAATAAAAATATGTTATTTATGCTAACATAAAAGGGGCTTAATATTGTTATCCTTAAACGAATTAAACTTATTATATTTCTTAGTTTTATTTTCTAACATGAGATATGTTGATAGATATAATTTATATAAACAAAAGCTCATTAAAGTCCTCAATAATTTTTTTAAATATTTATTTATTTATTTTTGAGAGAGAGAGAGAGAGAGAGAGAGACCAAAAAAAAAAAAAAAAAAAGTAAGTGGGGGAGATGCAAAGAGAGAGGGAGATACAGAATCTGAAGAAGGCTCCAGGCTCAGAGCTGTCAGCACAGAGCCCAACACGGTGCTTAAACCCACCAACTGTGAGATCATGACCTGAGCCAAATTCAGATGCTTAACCAACTGAGCCACCCAGGCTCCCCAAGTCCTCAATAATTTTTAAAAGCATATAGGGGTCCTAAGATCAAAGTTTGAAATTGTTAGTCTAAAGCCTTCCTACTTAAATGTGGTCCATGTATCACCTCTACCTGATTCACCTGGGGCTTATTAGAAATGCAGTCTTAGGCCCCACCCAAAACTGAGTAAATGAGAATGTACAGTTTACCATGATCATCAGATTTATATGCACATTGAAGTTTAAGGGACACTGGGCCTAGGAGGGTTAAGAAGTCTTCTTGACACTTGAGCTTTGTTGGATGACTAGGAGCAGCTGGGGAGGACAGAGACAAGGACTCAAGCAGAAGGGAGAGCTTGGATGAAGGCATAGTAGAGAAAAATGCCATTCCACATTAGGAAACTGCAAATAGAACATATCTAGATTCTTGGTAATATTTTTTCCAATTTTTTTATTGTGATAAAATACCCACACAATTTGCCATCTTAATCAGTTTTTTTAAGTATACAGTTCAGTGGTTATTAAGCACATTCATAATGCTGTGCAATAATCACCACAATCCAACTCCATAACTCTTTTTTTTAATTATGTTAAAATACACATAACAGAAAATTTACCATCTAAACTATTTTTAACTGTACCTGTCAGTGGTATTAAACACATTCACATTGTTTTGCAGCCATCACCAACATCCATCCCCATAATTCTTTTCATCTTGTAAAATCAAAACTCTGTACCTACTAAACAATAACTCTCCAGTTATTGCTGTGCACAAGGGTTCCAATTTCTCCACATCATTGCCAATGCTTTTTTCTGTTTTTCTGACAGTAGCTATCCTAATAAGTGTTAGGAGGTATCTCACCATAGCTTTGATTTGTATTTCCCTAATGATCAGTGATGCTGAGCATCTTTTCATGTGTCTATTGGCCATTCCTATATTTTCTTTGGAGAAATGTCTATTCAAGTCCTGTCCCTATTTTTCAATCAGATTGTTCTGTTTTTGTGTGGAATTTCAGGAGTTCTCTATATGTTCTTCTTAATCCCTTATTGGCTGTATGATTTGCAAATATTTTTTCCCATTCTGTAGTTTTCCTTTTTATGCTGTTGATGGTGTCTTTTGATGCAAGAACTTTAATTTTCATGAAGTCCAGTTTGTCTAGTTTTTCTTTTGTTCTTTGTGCCCTTAGTCATAGCTAAGGGCATAACCTTAGTCATAGCTAAGATACCGTTGCTGAGTCCAGTGCTGTGAAGTTTTATCCCATGTTTTCTTTCAAGAGTTTTATTGTTTTAGATCTTAAATTTAGATCTTTGATCCATTTTGAGTGATTTTTTATGGTGTTTGCTAAAGGTCCAACTTCATAATTTTGCTTATATATATCCATTTTTCCCAGCACCATTGCTTGGAAAAAACTGTCTTCCCCCCACCCCGCCCCCATTGAATGGTCTAAGAACCCTTGTCAAAAATCGTTTGACCATAGATGTAAGACTTTATATCTTGGATCTTTATTCTGCTCCATTGGTCTATATGTCTATTTTTATGCCAGTACCACACTGTTTTAATTTTTGTAGATTTGTAGTAAGTTTTGAAATCAGGAAATATGAATTCCCCAGTTTTTCTTTTTCAAGATTGTTTTGGCTGTTTGGTGTCTCTTGAGATTCCATATGAATTTTAACATCTTTTTTTTTTTTTTTTGAGAGAGAGAGAGACAGAGAGAGCGCGGGCACACACATGCATGTGCTGGGTGGAGGGTCAGTGGGAATGGGAGAGAGAGAATCTTAAGCAGGCTCCACACCCAGCATTGAGCCTGACATAGGGCTCGGCCTCACAGCCATGAGACCATGACCTGAGCTGAAATCAAGAGTCAGATGCTTAACCAAATGAGCCACTTAGGCACCTCTCCATATGAATTTTAAAATGGCTTTTTCTATCTCTGTAAAAAAACATAGTTGGGACTTTGATAGGGTTTGCATTGACCCTACAGATTGCTTTGGATAATTTTGACATTGTAACAATATAAAATCTTCCATTCCATGTTCCAGTGGAACATGAGATATGTTTCCATTTATTTATGTCTTCTTTGATTTCTTTCAGCAATGGTTTATAAAGTTCCTGTACTAGTCTTTCATTCCCTGGTTAATTCCCAAGTGTTTTATTCATTTTGATACTATTGTAAAAAAATCATTTTGTAATTTCTTTTTCAAATTGTTCATTGCTAATGCAGTTGACCCTTGAACAGTATAGAAGTTAGGAGCACTGACCCCATGCAGTTGAAAATGCACATATAACTTTGACTCCCCCCAAACTGGAGCCTACTTAATAAAAAGAATATAATAAGGAAGATAAAATATACTGACAGTACTGTACTGTAAAAAATTCATTTATAAATAGACCGACTCAGTTCAAACTAATGTTGTTCAAGGGTCAATTGTATATAAAAATGCAACTGATTTTTGTGTTGACTTTGTTTTCTGCTACTTTGCAGAATCTATTAATTAATTCTAATAGTGTGTGTGTGTGTGTGTGTGTGTGTGTAATCTTTAGGGTTTTCTACGTATAAGATTATATCAACTGCAAATAGGAATAATTTTACTTTATCCTTTTCAATTTGGATGCCTTTCTTTTTCTTGCCTAATTGTTCTAGCTAGAATTTCCAGTATATGTTGAATAGAAGTGGTGAAAGTAGGCATTCTTGCCTTTTCCTGATTTTAGAGGAAAAGATTTTAGTCTTTTACCATTGAATATGATATTACTTGTGGGTTTTTCATATATGGCTTTTATTACATGAAGGTAATTTCTTCTATCCCTAGTTTTCACAATGTTTTTATCATGAAAGGGTGTTGAATGTTGTCAAATGCTTTTTCTGTATCAGTTGAGATAATGATGTGGGTTTTTTCCCTTCATTCTGTTAATATGGTATCTTACACTGATATTGCTTTTTGTATTGAAAAATCCTTGCAATGACACATCGGACAAAGGGCTAGTATCCAAAATCTGTAAAGAACTCACCAAACTCCACACCCAAAAAACAAATAATCCAGTGAAGAAATGGGCAGAAGACATGAATAGACACTTTCCTAAACAAGACCAGATGGCCAACAGGCACATGAAAAGATGCTCAACGTCACTCCCCATGAGGGAAACACAAATCAAAACCACAATGAGATATCACCTCACACCAGTCAGAGTGGCTAAAATGAGCAAATCAGGAGCCTATAGATGCTGGAGAGGATGTGGAGAAACGGGAACCCTCTTGCACTGTTGGTGGGAATGCAAACTGGTGCAGCCGCTCTGGAAAACAGTGTGGAGGTTCCTCAAAAAATTAAAAATAGATCTACCCTATGACCTAGCAATAGCACTGCTAGGAATTTACCTAAGGGATACAGGAGTGCTGATGCATAGTGGCACTTGTACCCCAATGTTTATAGCAACACTTTCAACAATAGCCAAATGATGGAAAGAGCCTAAATGTCCATCAACTGATGAATGGATAAAGAAGTTGTTGTTTATATATACAATGCAGTACTACTTGGCAATGAGAAAGAATGAAATATGGCCTTTTGTAGCAACGTGGATGGAACTGGAGAGTGTTATGCTAAGTGAAATAAGTCAGGCAGAGAAATTCAGATACCATATGTTTTCACTCTTATGTGGATCCTGAGAAACTCAACAGAAGACGAGGGGGGAGGAGAAGGGGGAAAAAGAAGTTACAGAGAGGGAAGGAGGCAAACCATAAGACACTCTTAAATACTGAGAATAAACTGAAGATTGATGGGGGGGGGGGGGGGGGGGGGGGGAAAGTGGGTGATGGGTATTGAGGAGGGCACCTGTTGGGATGAGCACTGGGTGTTGTATGGAAACCAATTTGACAATAAATTTCATATTAAAAAAAAAGAAAGAAAAATCCTTGTAATCCAAGGATAAATTGCACTTGACCTTGGTGTATAATCCTTTTATATGCTGCTATATTAGGTTGCTGGTATTTTACAGAGGATTTGTGTCAATGTTCATATGGCATATTAGTCTATACTTTTCTTACAGTGTCTTTTTCTGACTTTGGTATCAGGGTAATGCCGGACTTACAGAGTAAGTTAGGAATTGTTACCTCCTCTTCAATTTTTTTTCTAAAAGTTTTAGAAGGATTGACATTTGTTCTTTAAATGTTTGGTAGAATTTACTAGTGAAGCCATCAGGCCCAGGGCTTTCTTTATTGGGATTTTTTTTTTTTTTTATTGTGAGTTCAATTTCCTTACTAGTTATAGGTCTGTTCAGATTTTCTGTTTCTTCATGATTTAGTCTTGGTTGATTTTATTTTTCTAGTAATTTTTCCTTTTCATCTAGGTTATTCAATTTGTTGATATATATTTACTAATACCACTCTCTTATAATCCTTGTTATTTCTGTAGCTTCAGTAGCTATGTTGCCACTTTCATTTCTGATTTTAGTAATTTGAGTTTTTTCTCTTTTTCCTCAGTCATCTAGTGAGTTTTGTCAATTTTGTTGATCTTCTGGTTTCAAAGATTTTTTAAAAAATTTTAAATTGCTTTTTTATGTTTTTATCTATTTTTGAGAGAGAGACAGAGACAGAGACAGAGAATGAAGGGGGAGGGGCAGAGAGAGAAGGAAACACAGAATTTGAAGCAGGGTCCAGGTTCTGAACTGTCAACATAGAGCCCGATGCTGGGCTTGAACTCATGAACCTGGAGATCATGATCTGAGCCAAAGTCAGCTGCTCAACCAACTGAGTCAACTAGGCACCCCAGGTTTCATTGTTTTTTGTTTGTTTTTGTATTCTCTATTTCATTTATCTCTGGTCTATATTATCTCTTCTCTTCTGTTAGCTTTGGGTTTAGGTTGTTCTTTTTCTTGTTCCTTAAACTATAAGGCTAGGTTGTTGATTTGAGATATTTCTTGTTTTTTAATGTTTTTATGGCTATAAATTTCTCCCTTTACACTGCTTTTGCTGAGTCCCATAAGTTTTGGTATGTTGTGTTTTTGTTTGTCATTCACCTCTAAGTGTGTCCTAATTTGCTTTGTGATTTCTTCTTTCAACTATTGTTTGTTTAAAAGTATGTTGTTTAATAGGCACAATTTTGTGGATTTTCCAATTTTCCTTCTGTTATTTATTCCTAATTTCATCCCATTGAAGATACTTTTCGTAATATTTATCTTTTTAAATCTATCGAGACTTAATTTGTGGTCTAATATATGGTCTACCCTAAAAAATGTCCTATAGGCACTTAAGAAGAATGTGTATGCTGTTGTTGTTGGGTAGAGTATTCTGTGTATGTTTGTTAGATGGAGTTGATTTATTGTGCTAAGTCCTTTATTTCCTTACTTATCATCTTCTGGAATGGTTGTCCTATCCATTGTTGTGAGCAGGGTATTGACATCTCCAACTATGTTGTAGAATTGCCTATTTTTCCCTTCAATTCTGTCAGGGGGAAAAGAGAACAATGAAGGGAGCAAAAAAGGGGCACTAGTCCTTTAAATTCCCTGGAAGTCTCTAGCTGGAGGGGGAGGGGCTTGCAACAACGGGAAGGTTCCACAACAACAATGGCTGCCCACCTCTTTGTCTGTACCTCTGTGATTTGAAGCAGTAAGCACCAATTAGAGCACAGATTCCCAATATTTGGAGGATAGGGTCCTTTATGCTCACCCTGACTCCCATGAGCTGTGTTAAAGCTGCTTCAGGAAGCTGTGCATAGCTGCCTGCCACTGGGGGTGAAGGATAGATAGCTGTTACTGTTCTAAGAGTTGAAATTGATTGAAATTCACCACAAATTTATCTTCCAAGTATTCCCCTGGAAGTTGTAAGCAAGGCATCAGTAGACTCCAGAGTTTCAAATACATAGTTATATGAGGCAGATTCTGCTAGTGCTGAATCTTGGCATTTCCTACTTTGCCATCTTTCCAGAATCCTCTCTTGGTAACATTTTGCCCTCTAAAAAATAACTTATGGTGATCACAATATCCTTACATTAAAAACCAGGAGATAATATATATATTTACTGAAGGAAAATCTTGGAAATAATGATCCAAATATTTGATTAAAGGAAATTGATTAATCATATATTCACTTCAAGAGGTATTTTCTAAAACCAGCATTCTCTACAACATTATTCTCTAGTCCCTTGCCTTACTTTGTTTTTCTTTATAGAACCTGATATTTTACTATGTGTGTATTGCTCATTGTATGTCTCTCTCACTATAATTAAGTCCATAGGGTAAGGGCTTTGTCATTTTCACTACTGAATTCTCAGCATCTAAAATTTGCTAGAGTCTGGCAAATTCTAGGAACTACCTAAATATTTGTTGAATATATGCATAAGTGAAACATGAAAAGTTCCTGGGAAATACCACTTAGTAAAAAATACAGAAAATGAAATGTTTTCTCTCATTAAAACAATGAAAAGAAATGGCATACATGTTGATGGAGTTTGGAACCTAGAAACTTGGAGATAATGGTCACCAAGGTAATGTGGAGAAATGGAAATGATTATTCTGATAGGAGACAAGATTATAGGCAGTGTTTTTTCTCTCTCTCTCTTTCCCTTTATTCTTGGTATTAATGTTTCAAAGTGGTTTGTGCTATGAAAAAAAAACAAACCTTTAAAAGCTATTTTCCTGAGGCAGGTGAAAGCATGGATAGAATATTATGCTTGCCAAACTTATTCCTGATAAATGAGGCTATGTATTCCAGGGTGGGAAGGAATAGTCCTTGGAGCTTTCAGAGAGGAAATTAAGCACAGAGGAGGAGAATGATTGCTTAGTGTTTGAACAGTAAGTCACATGATACGTTAGACTCAAGGGATGTGGAGATAAGGGAACAGAAACTAGCTTCTCTGGTCTGTGTCCACAGGCTTTATTCTGAATTTAACAATGGAATACCAATAATCAGGCAAGGCCAGAACATAGAATTTCACATCTTGTATATGTCACAAAGGTGCTCAAGCCAGGAAACAAGTGGCAACTAAAATTCAGACCTTACTCTACTTTCTGAGTCACTGAAACCTGGTGTAGGGCTATATCTGCCCAGAAGGGGTAGCTTTTTCTAATTTTCACAAAGGCATCATAGAGGATAGTTAGTGGAATGGACCACTGACTTAGTGTGCTGGAGTCTGATGCCAAGTAAAATAACGTCTTAGTTGTACCACATCAATCTCTACTCCAGCAAGTACTGGGGCCAGGCTCAATGTGTAGTTTTCAAATAACCATGTGAAAAGACATGATTAATATTTCTCACATATAGTCGTACCAGACTTGTATACTTGCTGAAAGACAAGTTTATATGCTGGATGTAAATATAGAACACTAAATGACCTATTTTCTTCTAATCCTCCTGCCATGATTTAATGAAGAAATGGGGGTGGGAGGGTTGCATATGGGAACACAGAAAGAAAAGCTTTGGAGTCCCAACTCTTGGACTCATCAAGTAGAAAAATATTGAGTTGAAGTCTCCAATAACTTTCTCCTTATATCTCTCTAATTGCCTTAGGAAAAGACATTTAATAGTTTCTTAGTGGTTTGTGTTTCTCACATCCTCTGTAGCAACCATGTGAATTCAATGAATTCAACCATACCGCGCTCTTTCACCCTGCCTCCCCTTGGCCTATGCATAGGAAGTCTTTCATTGTTTCCTCAACAAATTCTCTTCAGCTTTTAAAACTCACTCTAAGATCATTTCACTGGGAAGCCCTCCTGATACACTCTCTTCCCCACTGCAGATATTTCCTCCCTCTTCTGTGTTCCCCCAGCATTTGGCACACTTCTCTATTAGCATATAGCATGATCTGTAAACATATCTGCTGACTTTGTTAAACTGTGGGCTAACTCAGAATAGAGTTTATATATTTTTAATGTTTATATCTAGTCCTAGCATCTAATAGGATGTCTAGTGGAATGGGGTAGTCCAGAAATGTTTGTTGAATCATGAATGAATGAATGCTATAATGACACATGCATGCATCTGATGCAGGAGATATGGGTTCAACTCTTGGCTTCACTGTTAACTTTCTTTATGTGGCAGATTAAATAGGGCCACAAATGCTTTGATGCTTTCCTTATTAAGAAATGGTGTCTATGTCCTTTCCACCTAAATCTGAGTAGAGACTCTGTTAGTGCTTTAATAAAATATGGCAACAATGACACTGCCAATTTCCAAGACTTGGGCTTAAAAAAATGGAACCATTCATTTCCTATCCCTTAGAACATTGCCTTTTGAAGCCATTGGATGATAGGTAAGATGTTTGGCAACCTTCCGGAGAGACCTCGTGGACGGGCTTTGAGACTACGTGCAGAGAGAAGGGCCTGACTGAGCCCAGCTTCTATGTGAGATGGGGTTAGCCAAATCCAGCCTTACCAATGTTTCAGTCATGTGAGTGAAGCTATCTAGGATCCTGCAGACCAAATTGCCAGCTGAACACCATAAACTGAGCTCATTTCAGTCCATGTGAAGCAGAAGAATCAATCGGTCGTCCAAGCATATGCCAAATATTACCCTACAAAATTAAGATATATAAAATATATATATATATAATATATATATAATATATATATATATTATATATATATACCCTACAAAATTAAGATATATATATTTTTTAAATTTTTTTTTAAACATTTTTATTTATTTTTGAGACAGAGAGAGACAGAGCATGAATGGGGGAGGGTCAGAGAGAGAGGGAGACACAGAATCTGAAACAGGCTCCAGGCTCTGAGCGGTCAGCACAGAGCCTGACGCGGGGCTCGAACTCACGGACCGCGAGATCATGACCTGAGCCGAAGTCGGACGCTTAACCGACTGAGCCACCCAGGCGCCCCTAAGATATTTTTTTAAAAAAAGCTAAGTTTGGGGATAGTTTGTTAGGCAATGACTGATAACCAGAACATAAGTTGATACCTAGAAATGGGGCACTTCTGTGACACAAAACCCAAGACATTTGACATTGACTTTGAGACTAGGCAATGATTGATGACTTGAAGGGCCTTGAGGAGTCTATTAATGAAATTGGTAATGGCCTGGAGAAGCCAGTCTGAAGACTTACAGAATAGTCAAGAAACTGTTATTGGAAGCTGGAGGAAGGTTGGCAACATGGTCACTTATGGTAACATTAGAAAACAGAAAGGTACCTAATGAACTTGAGGATCTGTGTGGGGACTTTCCAGGCAGAAAGTATAAAGTATCAACTTGCTTTTTGTAGCTGTCTATGATAAAATAAGAGAAGAGACTGGTAAACTAAAGAAGGCCCAGGATAGCATTTCTAGCCAGCACAAGGATCTCAAAGGAATAAATGGCCTCTTGGTAAAAGTCAAATCCAAGGTGTTGCCACTAAAATAAGGTTACAGGGTAAAAACAAATCAAGGGTACAACTATAAAATCTTTGGTTGAGACCTCAGAGAGATTTAATGCTGTGTCTCATAGATCTTTTATAAGTTATTCCTAAGGGGAAAATTCTTTCTAAGAATCTTAATGCTGTGCTTCATTGACCATCAATGTTGAACAATAGGTTTTCTAAGAGTCTTAAGGGTGTCATTCTACAGCAGCTTCACAGGGGACCTAGGGTCAAGAAAGGTTCTCTGAAAGAGATTTGTGGGTTTGTTTTTTGGATAATGGAGTAGAGTATAATATGATACAAAGGAAACTCCCCAAATTGTAAAAGGATTATATTAGCTTGGCCTGAAACTGTCAGAGACAATACAAGATTAAAAGAGGTCTTTGGACTCCCATTCTGCTTTGGGGAGAGAGTAGGCTGAGGACACTCCTCAGCTACAAAAATGGGCTGTTTATTATGGAAAAAAGGAGGATAATTCAGAGGGCAGTCCCAAAAATCATAGAGACTCTCATTCCCAGGGAGCAAAGATAGGCCTTAATTAAGGAACTAGCAACACGTGCCTAGCTAGATTTCAGAATTTCTATGCACCAGTGACTGCAATGTGCTTCCATTCCCCCAACCTACCACCACTACAGCCATCTTTTGAACTGAAGTGCCATTGCAGTTATTTTATACCTTTTGCCATTGTAGTTGGGTGTGTAAGGGAAGATAATTTTCCTCTTTAGTTCAGAGATCTTCAGTTGAAAGGAATAATGCTCAAGAAGCTACAGCTTAGAAACTACATCTGAGGCACCTCATCTACATCTGGAACTTATTCAGATGATGAGATCATGGACCTTATTCCTGAGTCTGATGCTGTAATTGGTTCTTCTGGCGGGGTAGATTCTTTGAGGAAGTGAGTGAATTTTACATGTAGGAAGAAGAATGTAAAATAATTTATGGTCCGTGGGCAGATGGTCACAGATTAAAGATGGCTGTAAATTCTTTGATCCTTTACCATTGTCAAGTGGTGTATCTCCTCCTCTAGAGTCAGGGTGAGCTCTATCATTGTTTTGAGCAATAGAATATTGTAGAAGTGAGAGTGCCTGGGTGGTTCAGTTGGTTGAGCATCTGACTTCAGCTCAGGTCATCATCTTCCAGTTGGTGGGTTTGAGCCCCACCTTGGGCTCTGTGCTGACAGCCTGGAGCCTGGAACCTGCTTTGGATTCTGTGTCTCCCTCTCTCTCTCTGCCCCTCCCCTGCTCACGTTCTCTCTCTCTCTCTCAAAAATAAATAAACATTATAAAAATTTAAAAAATATATATTGTAGAAGTGACACTGTGCTAGCTTCCAAGCTCAAGTCTTAAATGATGGTAACTTTCCACTTCCTGTCTCTAGGGAACATTGTCTCTTTGAGCCGTAAGCCACCATGTACCCTGCTGGAAAGATCACACTGAGACCCTCAGTAGGGTGAAGGGGACCCAAATGAAACCAACTTTCTAGCCATTCCCACCAAGCCTCAAGGCATGTAAATGAAGCCAAATGAATATCTTTGAGTGATCTCAGTTGACTCTATGTGGAGTAGGAGAAGCAACTAACTTAGTCATGACTGGATTCCTGACTCAAAAATTGTGAGAAATAATAAAATGGTTGTTGATCCAAGCCACCTAACTTTGGGATAGTTTGTTACCCAACAGTAGATAACTGAGATCTCCATGACTTTGGGTCAAGTCTTTTCTCTCTAGAACTATTTCTTCAGCTTGGGCAGTGTCAGGCTAGGTTAGGTGAGCTCAAAGGGCCTTAACAGTTCTGATTTTCAGTTCTATTCCAAATGGCATTTAGACACTTGTTGAATAATCAGTGGAATATAGACGATATATAACTAGGTACTCAATAAGTATTTAAATGAGTTTTGAAGGATGAAAAAGAACTGCTCATGTAGAAGTGAAGGGAAGGACACTTCAGACAGAATGAACAGCATGTGCAAAAACTCAAAAACCTGAACAGTTTAGGAAATTGCAAGAATTTCAGAATTGTTGAAGTTTCAAGTACAAGGGAGAATGGGGGAGATGAAACTGGAAAGATGAACAGGGCTGGATGCTAAAGAGACTTACAGGCCTGGACAAATGCCTGTAGGCTTTATCTGCAGACCCTGGAACACCTTGAAAGGAAAATTATCACTGAATCCTTTGTAAGATAAATGAGATTATCTATCTTTTCATACATATGGAAACCAAGGTTTTGTTACCTGCCCAAGATCACATAATTAGTGGGTGGCTGATCCAGGATTGGAATCCATGTCTAATAGCTCTGAAACTACATTTTCAAAGGCTTCAGAAGTGAAGGGCAGAAGACATGAATAGACACTTTTCCAAAGAAGACATCCAGATGGCTAACATACACATGAAAAGATGCTCAACATCACTCATCATCAGAGAAATACAAATCAAAACCACAGTGAGATACTACCTCACACCTGTCAGAAAGGCTAAAATTAACAACACAAGAAACAACAGGTGTTGGCAAGGATGTGGAGAAAAGGGAACCCTCTTGCACTGTTGTTGGTGGAAATGCAAACTGGTGCAGCCACTCTGGAAAACAGTGTAGAGTTTCCTCAAAAAGTTAAAAACAGAACTACCCTATTATCCAGCAATTGCACTACTAGGTATTTACCCAAAGGATACAAAAATAGATCCAAAGGGGTACATGAACCCTGATGTTTATAGCAACATTATCAAAAATAGCCAAGCTATGCAGAGTCCAAATGTCCATCAACTGATGAATGGATGAAGAAGATATGTATATGTGTGTGTATATATATATATATCTCACATCTTCTTACTCTAGCTCCATCCATGTCCTTGCAAATGGCAAGATTTCATTCTTTTTGATGGCGGATTAATATTCCATTATATATATTATTCCGCCATCAAAAAGAATGAAGTCTTGCCATTTACAAGGACATGGATGGAGCTAGAGTGCATTATGCTAAGCAAAATGAGTCAGTCAGAGAAAGATAAATACCATATGATTTCACTCATATGTGGAATTTAAGAAACAAAACAGATAAACCTATGGTGGGGGGGCGGGAAGAGAGAGGGAAACAAACCACAAGAGACTCTTAATGATAAAGAACAAACTGAGGGTTGATGAAGAGAAGTGGGGAGGCAGATGGGTGATGAGTATTCAGGAGGGCACTTCTTATGCTGAGCATTGGGTGTTGTATGTAAGTGACGAATCACTGAATTCTATTCCTGTAACCAATATTGCACTGTATGTTAACTGACTAGAATTTAAATAAAAAATTGAAAAGAAAAAAAAAACAATAAAATCAAAGACTTCAGAAGTGAATATAATTTTTATTTATTTATTTATTTATTTATTTATTATTTATTTATTTTAAATCAACAGAGATTTATTCTCTTACAGTTCTGGAGGCTATAACTTTATTTAAAAGACCATTTTGAACATATTCTTTGTTGTATGAAGTATGAGAGCAATGTGAATTGTTTATGATTAATTTTCCTTGGGGAAATGAGTAAAGCCTCCCAGAAAAGAGGACATCTTATTTATTTATTTATTTATTCATTCTTTTATTGTTATTTTATTTTATTTTATTTTTTATTTTTTATTTTTTATTTTTTAATATATGAAATTTACTGTCAAATTGGTTTCCATACAACACCCAGTGCTCATCCCAAAAGGTGCCCTCCTCAATACCCATCACCCACCCTGCCCTCCCTCCCACCCCCCATCAACCCTCAATTTGTTCTCAGTTTTTAACAGTCTCTTATGCTTTGGCTCTCTCCCCCTCTAACCTCTTTTTTTTTTTTTTTCCTTCCCCTCCCCCATGGGTTTCTGTTATGTTTCTCAGGATCCACATAAGAGTGAAACCATATGGTATCTGTCTTTCTCTGTATGGCTTATTTCACTTAGCATCACACTCTCCAGTTCCATCCATGTTGCTACAAAAGGCCATATTTCATTTTTTCTCATTGCCACGTAGTATTCCATTCTGTATATAAACCACAATTTCTTTATCCATTCATCAGTTGATGGACATTTAGGCTCTTTCCATAATTTGGCTATTGTTGAGAGTGCCGCTATAAACATTGGGGTACAGGTGCCTCTATGCATCAGTACTCCTGTATCCCTTGGGTAAATTCCTAGCAGTGCTATTGCTGGGTCATAGGGTAGGTCTATTTTTAATTTTCTGAGGAACCTCCACACTGCTTTCCAGAGCGGCTGCACCAATTTGCATTCCCACCAACAGTGCAAGAGGGTTCCTGTTTCTCCACATCCTCTCCAGCATCTATAGTCTCCTGATTTGTTCATTTTGGCCACTCTGACTGGCGTGATGTGATATCTGAGTGTGGTTTTGATTTGTATTTCCCTGATAAGGAGCGACGTTGAACATCTTTTCATGTGCCTGTTGGCCATCCGGATGTCTTCTTTAGAGAAGTGTCTATTCATGTTTTCTGCCCATTTCTTCACTGGGTTATTTGTTTTTCGGGTGTGGAGTTTGATGAGCTCTTTATAGATTTTGGATACTAGCCCTTTGTCCGATGTGTCATTTGCAAATATCTTTTCCCATTCCGTTGGTTGCCTTTTAGTTTTGTTGGTTGTTTCCTTTGCTGTGCAGAAGCTTTTTATCTTCATAAGGTCCCAGTAATTCACTTTTGCTTTTAATTCCCTTGCCTTTGGGGATGTGCCGAGTAAGAGATTGCTACGGCTGAGGTCAGAGAGGTCTTTTCCTGCTTTCTCCTCTAAGGTTTTGATGGTTTCCTGTCTCACATTCAGGTCCTTTATCCATTTTGAGTTTATTTTTGTGAATGGTGTGAGAAAGTGGTCTAGTTTCAACCTTCTGCATGTTGCTGTCCAGTTCTCCCAGCACCATTTGTTAAAGAGACTGTCTTTTTTCCATTGGATGTTCTTTCCTGCTTTGTCAAAGATGAGTTGGCCATACGTTTGTGGGTCTAGTTCTGGGGTTTCTATTCTATTCCATTGGTCTATGTGTCTGTTTTTGTGCCAATACCATGCTGTCTTGATGATGACAGCTTTGTAGTAGAGGCTAAAGTCTGGGATTGTGATGCCTCCTGCTTTGGTCTTCTTCTTCAAAATGACTTTGGCTATTCGGGGCCTTTTGTGGTTCCATATGAATTTTAGGATTGCTTGTTCTAGTTTCGAGAAGAATGCTGGTGCAATTTTGATTGGGATTGCATTGAATGTGTAGATAGCTTTGGGTAGTATTGACATTTTGACAATATTTATTCTTCCAATCCATGAGCAGGGAATGTCTTTCCATTTCTTTATATCTTCTTCAATTACCTGCATAAGCTTTCTATAGTTTTCAGCATACAGATCTTTTACATCTTTGGTTAGATTTATTCCTAGGTATTTTATGCTTCTGGGTGCAATTGTGAATGGGATCAGTTTCTTCATTTGTCTTTCTGTTGCTTCATTGTTAGTGTATAAGAATGCAACTGATTTCTGCACATTGATTTTGTATCCTGCAACTTTGCTGAATTCATGTATCAGTTCTAGCAGACTTTTGGTGGAGTCTATCGGATTTTCCATGTATAATATCATGTCATCTGCAAAAAGCGAAAGCTTGACTTCGTCTTTGCCAATTTTGATGCCTTTGATTTCCTTTTGTTGTCTGATTGCTGATGCTAGAACTTCCAGCACTATATTAAACAACAGCGGTGACAGTGGGCATCCCTGTCGTGTTCCTGATCTCAGGGAAAAAGCTCTCAGTTTTTCCCCATTGAGGATGATGTTAGCTGTGGGCTTTTCATAAATGGCCTTTATGATCTTTAAGTATGTTCCTTCTATCCCGACTTTCTCAAGGGTTTTTATTAAGAAAGGGTGCTGGATTTTGTCAAAGGCCTTTTCTGCATCGATTGACAGGATCATATGGTTCTTCTCTTTTTTTTTGTTAATGTGATGTATCACGTTGATCGATTTGCGAATGTTGAACCAGCCCTGCATCCCAGGAATGAATCCCACTTGATCATGGTGAATAATTCTTTTTATATGCTGTTGAATTCGATTTGCTAGTATCTTATTAAGAATTTTTGCATCCATATTCATCAGGGATATTGGCCTGTAGTTCTCTTTTTTTACTGGGTCTCTGTCTGGTTTAGGAATCAAAGTAATACTGGCTTCATAGAATGAGTCTGGAAGTTTTCCTTCCCTTTCTATTTCTTGGAATAGCTTGAGAAGGATAGGTATTATCTCTGCTTTAAATGTCTGGTAGAACTCCCCTGGGAAGCCATCTGGTCCTGGACTCTTATTTGTTGGGAGATTTTTGATAACCGATTCAATTTCTTCGCTGGTTATGGGTCTGTTCAAGCTTTCTATTTCCTCCTGATTGAGTTTTGGAAGAGTGTGGGTGTTTAGAAATTTGTCCATTTCTTCCAGGTTGTCCAATTTGCTGGCATATAATTTTTCATAGTATTCCCTGATAATTGTTTGTATCTCTGAGGGATTGGTTGTAATCATTCCATTTTCATTCATGATTTTATCTATTTGGGTCCTCTCCCTTTTCTTTTTGAGAAGCCTGGCTAGAGGTTTGTCAATTTTGTTTATTTTTTCAAAAAACCAACTCTTGGTTTCGTTGATCTGCTCTACAGTTTTTTTAGATTCTATATTGTTTATTTCTGCTCTGATCTTTATTATTTCTCTTCTTCTGCTGGGTTTAGGCTGACTTTGCTGTTCTGCTTCTATTTCCTTTAGGTGTGCTGTTAGATTTTGTATTTGGGATTTTTCTTGTTTCTTGAGATAGGCCTGGATTGCAATGTATTTTCCTCTCAGGACTGCCTTCGCTGCATCCCAAAGCGTTTGGATTGTTGTATTTTCATTTTCGTTTGTTTCCATGTATATTTTAATTTCTTCTCTAATTGCCTGGTTGACCCACTCATTCGTTAGTAGGGTGTTCTTTAACCTCCATGCTTTTGGAGGTTTTCCAGACTTTTTCCTGTGGTTGATTTCAAGCTTCATAGCATTGTGGTCTGAAAGTATGCATGGTATAATTTCAATTCTTGTAAACTTATGAAGGGCTGTTTTGTGACCCAGTATATGATCTATCTTGGAGAATGTTCCATGTGCACTCGAGAAGAAAGTATATTCTGTTGCTTTGGGATGCAGAGTTCTAAATATATCTGTCAAGTCCATCTGATCCAATGTATCATTCAGGGCCCTTGTTTCTTTATTGACTGTGTGTCAAGATGATCTATCCATTTCTGTAAGTGGGGTGTTAAAGTCCCCTGCAATGACCACATTCTTATCAATAAGGTTGCTTATGTTTATGAGTA
This sequence comes from Panthera uncia, assembly GCF_023721935.1. Lineage (NCBI taxonomy): Eukaryota > Metazoa > Chordata > Mammalia > Carnivora > Felidae > Panthera > Panthera uncia. The sequence continues at coordinate 64,378,515 of NW_026057585.1, forward strand.
ATTGTTTTATATATCTGGGGGCTCGGGTATTTGGCGCATAGACATTTATAATAGTTAGCTCTTCCTGGTGGATAGACCCTGTGATTATTATATAATGCCCTTCTTCATCTCTTGTTACAGCCTTTAATTTAAAGTCTAGTTTGTCTGATATAAGTATGGCTACTCCAGCTTTCTTTTGGCTTCCAGGAGCATGATAAATAGTTCTCCATCCCCTCACTCTCAATCTAAAGGTGTCCTCAGATCTAAAATGAGTCTCTTGTAGACAGCAAATAGATGGGTCTTGTTTTTTTATCCATTCTGATACCCTATGTCTTTTAGTTGGCGCTTAATCCATTTACATTCAGTGTTATTATAGAAAGATATGGGTTTAGAGTCATTGTGATGTCTGTATGTTTTATGCTTGTAGTGATGTCTCTGGTACTTTGTCTCACAGGATCCCCCTTAGGATCTCTTGTAGGGCTGGTTTCGTGGTGACAAATTCCTTCAGTTTTTGTTTGTTTGGGAAGACCTTTATCTCTCCTTCTATTCTAAATGACAGACTTGCTGGATAAAGGATTCTCGGCTGCATATTTTTTCTGTTTAGCACACTGTAGATATCGTGCCAAGCCTTTCTGGCCTGCCAAGTTTCAAAGGAGAGATCAGTCACGAGTCTTATAGGTCTCCCTTTATAAGTGAGGGCACGTTTATCCCTTGCTGCTTTCAGAATTTTCTCTTTATCCTTGTATTTTGCCAGTTTCACTATGATATGTCGTGCAGAAGATCGATTCAAGTTACGTCTGAAGGGAGTTCTCTGTGCCTCTTGGATTTCAATGCCTTTTTCCTTCCCCAGTTCAGGGAAGTTCTCAGCTATAATTTCTTCAAGTACCCCTTCAGCACCTTTCCCTCTCTCTTCCTCCTCTGGGATACCAATTATGCGTATATTATTTTTTTTTAGTGTATCACTTAGTTCTCTGATTTTCCCCTCATACTCCTGGATTTTTTTATCTCTCTTTCTTTCAGCTTCCTCTTTCTCCATAACTTTATCTTCTAGTTCACCTATTCTCTCCTCTGCCTCTTCAAGCCGAGCCATCGTGGATTCCATTTTGTTTTGCATTTCGTTTAAAGCGTTTTTCAACTCCTCGTGACTGTTCCTTAGTCCCTCGATCTTTGTGGCAAGAGATTCTCTGCTGTCCTGTATACTGTTTTCAAGCCCAGCGATTAATTTTATGACTATGATTCTAAATTCACTTTCTGTTATATTATTTAAATCCTTTTTGATCAGTTCATTAGCTGTTGTTATTTCCTGGAGATTCTTCTGAGGGGAATTCTTCCGTTTGGTCATTTTGGAGAGTCCCTTGCGTGGTGAGGACCTGCAGTGCACTTCCCCTGTGGTGTGGTGTATAACTGGAGTTAGTGGGCGGGGCCGCAGTCCGACCCGATGTCTGCCCCCAGCCCACTGCTGGGGCCACAGTCAGACTGGTGTGTGCCTTCTCTTCCCCTCTCCTAGGGGCGGGATTCACTGTGGGGTGGCGTGGCCCGTCTGGGCTACTTGCACACTGCCAGGCTTGTGTTGCTGGGGATCTGGCGTATTAGCTGGGGTGGGTAGGCAAGGTGCACGGGGGGTGGAGGGGCAGGCTTAGCTCGCTTCTCCTTAGGTGATCCACTCCAGGAGGAGTCCTGTGGCAGCGGGAGGGAGTCAGATCCGCTGCCGGAGGTTTGGCTCCGCAGAAGCACAGAGTTGGGTGTTTGCGCGGAGCGAGCAAGTTCCCTGGCAGGAACTGGTTCCCTTTGGGATTTTGGCTGGGGGATGGGCGGGGGAGATGGCGCTGGCGCCTTTGTTCCCCACCAAGCTGAGCTCTGCCGTCTGGGGGGCTCAGCAGCTCTCCCTCCCTTTGTCCTCCAGCCTTCCCGCTTTCCGAGCAGAGCTGTTAACTTATGACCTCCCAGACGCTAAGTCGCGCTTGCTGTCGGAACACAGTCTGTCCGGCCCCTCCGCTTTTGCCAGCCAGACTCGGGGGCTCTGCTTGGCCGGCGAGCCGCCCCTCCGCCCTGGCTCCCTCCCGCCAGTCCGTGGAGCGCGCACCGCCTTGCCGCCCTTCCTACCCTCTTCCGTGGGCCTCTAGTCTGCGCTTGACTCCGGAGACTCCCTTCTGCTAATCCTCTGGCGGTTTTCTTGGTTCTTTAGGCAGGTGTAGGTGGAATCTAAGTGATCGGCAGGACGCGTTGTGAGCCCCGCGTCCTCCTACGCCGCCATCTTCCGGAACCTTTCCTTTTATTGTTATTTTAAAGCATAGGTAACATTCATTGAGCTCAAACTACATGCCTGGCATTGTTCTAAGTGTTACTTATGCCTCACAACAGCCCTGTGAAGTAGGTACTGTTATTTTCTACTATTATTTCTTTTATTTAATGTTTATTTATTAATTTTTGAGGGAGAGAAAGAGGGAGCACCCGCATGTACAAGTGGGGGAGGGGCAGAGAGAAAGGGAGATAGGAAACCAAAGCAGGTTCCAGGCTCTGAGCTGTCAGCACAGAGCCTGACAAAGGGTTTGAACTCACGAACTGCGAGATCGTGGCCTGAGCTGAAGCTGGACACTGCGAGATCGTGACCTGAGCTGAAGCTGGACACTGGACGCTTAACCGACTGAGCCACCCTGGATCCCCTACTAATATTTCTAAAGTAAGGAGAGTTTAGGTGACTTGCTCAAGTCACACATTTCGTAAGCCTGGATTGGATCTTGGTGGATCAGAATCATGCTTGTTAATCATCAGCAGGAAAATTTAAACTGGGTCTTAAGATAGAGAGATTTGTGGGCCAAAGAGCATTTAAGAGGGAAAAACAACGTAAATAGTTGATGCAAATGTTTGATGGCAAGAAAGTTCCCTGTGTCCTAAGAATAACATTTCAGGGAAGCTGAAATTTAGAGAAAGAACATTTGTGTGTGTGTGTGTGTAGTAGTAGTAGTAGTAGTAGTAGTAGGAAGTGGAGGGAGGATGAGAAAAGAATGGTAGGTGAAGGTGCTGGCAATATACTTTGGGACCGGGTAATGGAAGGCCTGGAATGCTACACAAAGCACTTGATCTTCTGGGCTATGAGGAGGCTTTGAAGTTGTTTTCCTTTTCCTTCTTTCTTTTAATCAAATGAATGCCACAATTAGTTCTGTATTATTAGAAACAATAATCTGGTTGCAAGGGGAAATGGATTGAATGGAGGATATGGGAAGCATAGAGAAAGTAGTCAGGGCTTCTTTGTAATGTCTGACAGGGAGGCCTGAGCTAGGACAGTGGTGGTGGGGATAGGGGAAAGGGAAACAAACAGTGAGTGGGCTAGTGCTTGTTTTCATAGCTAATAGCTAGTTTCTACTGGGCATGATTTTGAAAGTTGATTAAATGTGACCTGTTTTTTGCTTGGAGAGGCTTGGATAAAAAGCTTATTTTCATAATTTAGAAAATCAGAAACTCTGCCTACAGTTCAGTGGTCCTCCACATAGGGCAGGTAAATCAAACACATTGAGGCCATTAAAGAACACACATATAAAAAGAGTTTGAATACTTTAGTCTTTTCTTGGCCTTTGCATTATTTCTACCTCAAAGACAGGACCCCAGAGGCATTTAAACAGGCACATTTCTGAGATTTTAAAATGTCCACAGAAGGCCACAAAACTTGACCCGACCCAAATAAAACTGAACAAAGGCTGAGGCAAATCCTGCATTCTGCACATCCTGCCTTAACAAACCTGACAAAGAAAACTTGCTGACACCTCCAACTCTTTTTACATCAATTCCATTTGCCTGGAAAACCCTCCCTTCCACCACCCTGCTCTGTGATGCAGCTCAGACCCACCTCTCCTAAGGCAAAGCCGGAAAAGCACTCCTTCCTCCTCCTCTAGCACACTCCAGATTTCTCTATTACAGCACTTGTCATCTGTTTAACAACTATTTGATTACTTATCTTTTTCTCTCACCTGTACTGTGAGCTATTTAAGAGTACAGATTTAATTTTGCTCATTTATTTATCTCCAGGGTCAGGCAAGATGCCTAACACATAAATGTTTGCTAAGTAACGCAGTCAGCACATAAACACATGATAAAATCTTCAGTTAAAGGAATTCAAATGCAGATGAAATACCGTCAAAAATATTTTAAAACTTAAAAAGTCATCAAAATAATACATTCACATTGTTTATAAAGTCAAAAAATACTATCAGACTTCTGATGGAAAACTGTAATCTCCACCTCCTCCCATCCTTAACCTCAACCCCCCTAACCAAACTCTCTTAGCTATTTCTTCTGGTATTTCCCTCCATTAAAAGATAATATGCTTATAATGACTCTTTTTGCTTTATCAACTTTAAACATCATCTTTTGAATTCCTATTGTGGAAACAGGGTTCAGCCCTCTGCCATCACTCCAGGCCTATATTGTCCTCTCCCAAATGTAGTTAAAATATAATTTTTTACTAAACCAAAATTCATTCTTTGAATCATTATAAGTATTGTTCACTGTAAGCTAAGCACTGGATTATACTTATATTTCTTTTCTTGTGTACTTTTCTTACTGGAGATATTAATAATTTTATCTTTTCCTTTGTTTTGTTCTCTATACCACTATTTTCTACATTATCAAATATATCAGATAATTTATCCATTTCACTTATTTTTCTGAAGATATAAGTCCTGGAACTTATTCCATTCTCGTGTTCCAATCTTCAAATATGCTAAACAACTGTAATCCTCACATTCTCCTTTATTATCATCTTGGGGAACTCTCTTTGCCTCTCCCCTGCATTATATGTACTTTATTTGTTTTGTTTTGTTTTTTGTTTTACCAATTCCATGTTTCTCTCTCTTTTTCTCCCTCATTCTGGTGGCACATATACCATCAATAGCTTCTTGAATATATGTATATGTATGTATATGTATATATATATATATATATATATATATATATATAGGGACTTTGAAAGTCTTTTTATGCCTTAATTTTACCTTTCCACTTGACTGGCAGTTCTCTAGGTATAGAATCCTAGCTTGGAAATAATTTTTACACAGAACTTTTTAAAAATAAGTGTTTATTCATTTTTGACAGAGAGAGTGTGAGCAGGGGAAGGGCGGAGAGGGAAGGAGACAGAGGATCTGAAGAGGGCTCTGAGCTGACAGCAGCAAGCCCTATGCGTGGCTTGAACTCACAAAACATAGATCATGACCTAACCTGAAGTCAGACACTCAGCCAGACACTGGCTGAGCCACCCAGGTGCCCCTTGACACAGAACTTTTAAGGCATTGCTACTTTCTTTTCTAGTGTCTATTTTTTGTTGTTGAGACATTTAATATTCTTTCAGTTCTCTCTCTATACTTTGTATTATACCATTATATTCCCCTGGAATTTTAAGCATATTTTCTTTATCTCCTAGTGTCCAGAAATTTCTTAAGGATTTACCTTGACACATCTTTAAAAATTTATTTGGCACAGACTTTAGTACATCTTTCAAACTGAAAATATGTGTCTTCTATTCTAGAAATTTTTTCTCATGTTCTTCCTTTAATAATTTATTTATCTTTGTCTCTTTGCTTTCTCTTTTTGAAACTTATATTGTTTGGATTTGGGATCTGCTGAATTGATCTTCCAGTTTTCTTATCTCTTCATTTGTTTAACTCTTTGACTTTTTGTTACATTTTAATTTCCAATTCTTCTATTGATTTTTTAAGTTTTCCACTTTCATGTTTTTAATTTTTATGAGTTCTTATTCTCTTTTTATTCTTTAAAAAAATTTTTTTTAAATGTCTATTTGTTTTTGAGAGAGAGAGAGAGAGAGAGAGAGAATACAAAGCAGGCTCCAGGCTCTGAGCTGTCAGCATAGAGCCCAATGCGGGGCTTGAACTCACAATCCCTGAGATCATGACCTGAGCAGAAGTTGGATGCCCAACTAACTGAGACACGCAGGCCCCCTGCTTGCTTTCTTTCTTTCTTTCTTTCTTTCTTTCTTTTAAAGAAAGCATCCTCCTCTTGTGTCATGAATGCAATAACTATTCTTACTCTCTAAGTACATTGATGATCAATTAAAATTTTTCTTCTACTCCCTAGTTTGTCTGTTTTCTTTGAGTTCCATTTTTCTATTTCTCTTGGCTTCTCCCATTTTGTCGTCTTTCTTCAAATATTTGGTGAAATTTTGCAGCTCTTCATATTTAGTGGTGAGGTACTAAAATGTCAATTGGAAGCTCTGTGTGAGTAATGGGATTGTCAACTGGTGGCTTCACTATAGATTAATAGGGGAGTTACCTGACCATTTTGCTGTGGACCTCAAAATATCAATATTTGTAGTTCTTTTTTTTATTAAGCTGGTCAGTTTCTCCAGACTCTTCCCTTGGATAGCAGAGGCAGGTATTGCTGCCTGGCTATCCAAGTACTCTAAGCTAAGTAGGACAAGGGGACTAGAGGCCTCACCATTCAGTAAGTGGACATTCACTTAATTCCCCCATTTTCTGTTGTCCCTTCTCTCCCCATGCTAAGTGCCTAATTTCTCTGGGCCTTGGCTTCAGAGGTACAAATTTTCCATAGATCAAATCTGTGGATTTGATCTGCTGCCAGGATAGGGAGATCTAGCCTGATTAGATGAATTGGGGGAAGAACTCTGCAAGTCTAAGTTCTCTCTATATACACATCATTCAGCCGATTTCTCATTCCTGCCTTCCACAATATTCCATGCCTCAAATTACTGAGCCTTTCTCAAATGGCAGTACAATGTAGTGGGTAAGGAAATAGACTTTGAACCTAGATGGTCTGGGCTTGAAATTTGGCTATGTGAACTTGGACAAGTTATTTGACCTCATGCTTCAGTTTCCTCATTTGTAAACTGGTGAAAATAATAGTACCTACCTCAAAGGATATTGTGAGGATTAAATGAGTTTATATATGTAAAATGCTTAGAACAATGTCTGATATCAACTAAGATATATAATAATACAATATTATTCTTATCCTTATTTGTTTCCATAGCTTCCCACTGGAATCTTCCCTCAGCATACACTTCAGCTTCCTCAACCCTATTCACTTTTTCCTCTTCTAAAAATGTGTCTACTGACAACTTCTCCTGCATTCTCTTTCCTCGTGAGTTGACAGCATTAAACAATCATTTGTTCTCATTTTACTGATGTTTTTGGAGAGGAGGAAAGATAAGCACATATGTAGATTATAATATATTATATTATATTATATTATATATAAAACATGTTATATATAATATATAACATATTATATATGTTATTATGCTAGAACTGGTTCAATTGACTAAAATAAAAACACTGAAATTATAACATCAATGTTGATAAGATTGTGGTGAAATAAGGAGCTCATGCATTGTTGTTATCAGTATGAATTAATATAGTTTTTTTAGAATATCGAAACCTACAATGAGTCATAAAAACACTTTAACCTTTAACCGGCTATCCTATGCAATTATTTACAGGGGGAAAAAAATCAAGCAACAAAGAAGTTATTCATTTTAATGAAAAGTTAGAGGCAATAAAAATTTCCAACAGTCTCAGGATGCTAAAGTTTAGTACATGCCTAACACATCCACTTGATAATATTATATAGTAATTATTTTCAAATATGACTTATGCTAAAATTTAAAAATTACCATATAACACTAAGTGCGAAGAAAAGGACACAAACATATGTCCACTGTGGGTGAGCAATATAAACTTTATGTTATAAAGGGAATATGCAAGAATAAAACCAGTTGTTTTAGAAAAGTAGAATTATGGAAGTTTTGTTTTTATTTTTAAAAAATTCCTTTTATGCTGTCATAAGAATGTTTTCATAATTGAAAAAAAACCTAAACCTCAAACCTAAAGCTGACAAAAATCATAGTGATTGTGTCTACCAGACCTCTTAGATGAAGATGAAAACTAAACCATTGGGCCAAACATCTGAAAGTTTCAGAACAGCCAGGTCTTTGATGTTGGGTAGACTAAACAACCAGATGTTTGACTGAAGTTTTCTGTTTTCATCTGAAAAGCTGACATCATGTAACTATGGCCTGAATGTATTACTGATGTCAGTCACCATAAAGTTCAATGAGTTGTTAACACAGTCCCACACAGTTCTCTTGGTCTTCCCCTTTTGGTACTCACAAATATCATCATTAGCTTGCTCTTTGTATTAGGTGTTTACTATTCCTCATTAAATCTAAAGAATAAAGGTTAACCTCCTTAACCTTTCCTAATGAGGCTGCAGCTGCTTCATCAGCCCCACATCTCATCATTTTCCTCCCTCACAAGGTTCATATTCTCTAGATGCTAGAATCACAGTCCCTGATTCTCAAGAAATTCATTGTGGTATTATTGTTGTTGTTGTTCTTGACTAGAGAATATTATTGTTATCATTCATTGAGCTATTATGAGCTAGAGTGATAGGGCTTAGTATACACTATTGAATTTCATCTTCACCATAACTTCTGTAGTCTTATTATTTCCATTTTATCCATAGTGAAAGAGAGGCTAGAGAGATTAAGTACCTTGCCCAAATTTACATAACCTGTAAGATACGGAGCCAGGACTCAGTCTTTTGAATTCCAAAGCCTAATGCTCTTAATCACAACACCATAGGGACATGCTACTAATAAATTTACTAAGATATTATGGTAGCTACATAGAAGTGTGGAGAGAATAAGGACTACAAAATGACAGAAAATAAATAGGCAGAAGTTTAGTCCAAGTACCATTTGTAAAGCGTCTATGATATTCTGGGCCCTATACCAAGTAGAAGCACACAGAAAAGTCGAATATCATCCTTTCCATGAAAAAGAAAACAGTCTGATAAGGGTGTCAGGCACCTAAAATTAGGTGGAAAGTACAGGTGTTCCAGAAATGGAGCCCACAGGAGTGATGGTGTCATATATACCCAGGGCTTGGCTGGGGTACAGGGTTTCAGGGTTAAAGTTCCAGGAAAAGGAGAAAGGGAATAGAGAGACCCTAGACACTAAGTAACTTAGGAAGAGTGCCCAGGGAGATCATTGTCTCCCCACAGAAATATTTGAGGGATGAGGAAAGAGAAGAAACTTTTATCCATCTGAATCAAGAAAGCCCTGAGACACTTGACAGTCACAACTATTCAAGACAACAATGAAGATTCATTTATTTTACTAGTTCTTATTCTGTGCCTCTGTTGGGCACCCAAGGATTCAGATAGTCAGACACAGACTATCCTTGGCCATTGTGGTTGGCTCATTCATATTTGTGGAAACACAAATAAGTATGGAGAACCTACTATGTGTGACGCATTGTTCTAGGCACTGTGGATACAAGAGTAAACAAAAGAGACATGCCTTCATGGAACTTACATTCTGTTAGGGAGAGACAAACAAATAAATATGTAAAATATATAATATTTTAGATAGTGGTAAGAGCCCAGGAAGAAATATAAAGCAGGGAAGAGGGACAGGAAGTATCAATAAGATGGACAGGTCAGGAAAGGCCCATCTAGGAAGATGATTTTGAACAAATACCTTGCATTTTCATAAAAAGGAGAACATTCTAGGTACATAGAAGAGCAAGTGCAAAGGCTGTGAGGCTAGAGTGTTGCTTGATATGATCTAGGTACAGCAAAGAGGCCAATGTAACTGGGGCAGAGTAAAAATTATAAAAATTTTCACTTTTATTCTGAGAAAGATGAGTAGCCATTGGACAGTTTTTGAATCAAGAAGTGATATGATCTACTTTATTATTTCATATTTTCATTCTGGTTGCAGTGTTGATAATACACTGAAGGAGGATCAAAGTGGAGATAAGCTAGGAGGCTATTACAATAATCCAGGGGAGAGTGATGGTGGCTAGGATCAGGAAGATAGCAATAGAGGTAGTAAGTGGTCTGATTCTGGATATACTATATTTTAAAGGTATACTTGGTAAGTTTGATGATGGATCAAATTGAACTGTGAAAGAGTGGAGTCAAGGATGACACCAAGGTTTTACACTAAGGAAATTGAAAAATAGAATTGTAGTTTACTTTGATGAATAAGACTGAGTAAGAAGCAGGTTTTAAGGGAAAGATCTGGAGCTCAGTTCAGACATGCCAAGCTTTATATACATATTAAATATTCAGGTGAAGGTGAATAAGCAATTGGATATATGGACCTGGAGTTCAGGGGAGAGGTCCAGGCTAGAGATAAAAATTTGGGATTCATCAACATGTAGATGTTATTTGAAGCCATATGAGGCAACGAAGGAAGTGAGTATACAGAAGAAAAAATCCAAGGACTGAGGTCTGGGCACTCCAACATTTAGAGGTCAGGACATGAGAAATTAGAAAAGGAGACTAGAAGGAATTATTAAAATTATAAAGAAAACCAGAAGAATGTAGTTTCATTCTAGGAATCAAATGAAGGAAATGTTTCTGGAGACATTTACAGTAAAGAGTAGCAGGAAATAAGAGTTGAAGTTGGAAGGGAATATGAAATCAGGAGAGGGTAATTTTTAAGATAGGAGAAATACTAGCATTTGTGTGTGTGCTTATAAGAAATGTTCTAGTTCAGTGTTTCTCAACTTTGGCACTACTGATATTTTTGGCAGAATAATGTTTTGTTGTGGAGGGCCATCCTTCTCATTGTAAGATGTTTAGAAACATCCCTGGTGTTCTATCGACTAAATGAATAGTAATGCCCCCACCCACCTCCCCAGTTGTGGTAGCCATAAGGGTCTCTAGACATGCTAAATGTTCCCTAGAAGGTAGAAGGAGGGGAGCGGGCAAAATCACCTATAATTGAGAACCACTGATTTAGTAGAAAAGAAGAATATGGTGATGCAGCATAGAGAGTGGGAGAATTGCTAGGGCAATATCTTTGAGTTAGTGAAAAGAGATGGGATCTACTGTCCAAGAAGAGGGATTGGTCTGCTAGTTTCATGGGCTGTGAATCTACATTAACAGAGAAAGCAAAGGGTATGGGCATGGATGCAGCTACGTGGCTAGATGTGTCGGTAGGTACCTAAGGAAGTTCTCTTCTAGTTGCTGAGAAAAGAATTCTCAGCAAAATAAGAAGCAGAGTAAGCAGCCAAAGGCAAGCACATGAAAGGAGGTGCTGGAAGTTTTAAGAGATGGGAGATCTGATGGAGATCATCTAGGAGAATGGACTGGTTGGACTAGAATTCACCAGCTGGGCTACTGAAATGTATTGTGATTGCTGAGCAGCTTTTCTATCCAGTGGTAAAGACCCAATAAGAGTAGAATAAGACTAATTAACATTGCTGTTTGTTTTTCTCCAGTCATATGCAGGGGTCTTGGTGCACAGAATAAGCTCAGAGTTGGATGTGAGCAGGTTTGCGTTCTTACCAAAGAGTATCATGAAACGAAGGGAGGCAATGGAGTTGAAAATAAACAAGGGAGTGATTATAATGATTGACCATGATATTTAAGTTGGGTAGGAAGTCAAGTGAGGACATGAAGGGGACAAGGGACAGTAAAAAGGTGGTAGCATCATCAGTGGAATATAAATCCCTGTGGGACTGAAGGATTGTTGGAGTACTAAAGACAGTGGGATGGAAATACGGGGGGGGGGGGGGGGTGCAGGGTAAGGATAGGGTATAGAGTATGACTGTGGTAGTGAGCTTCAGGGTGGGGTGGGAAATGGAGTCAAAAAGACAGATGCACATAACCATAGAGATGCACAGAGCTGCAGAGTGTCAGAATCCAGGAGATGAAGAGTAACAAAACCTTATTGTAGTAACCAACATAAACAATTAGCAATTTCCACCCTCCCTTGGATGATTATCCTAAAACTCTGTGTGGTAATATTATTCCCCTTGCCACTGACCAATTTAGAGATGGCCAAAAAGATGAACGAAAGTCTGCAGGGGAGCTTCGGGAAAATGTTTTCTTATTCCAAAGAATGGGATACTTCCTCTTCTTCCTCTGGATTATGTGATGCCTGAAACTTTTGTAGCCACCCTGTTAGCAGCCTGAGGATAAAGTTAACACTGATGATGGCAGAGAGATGGAAAGAGCGTGGGCTCTTGATGACACTGTTGAACCGCTGTATCAACCAATCCTGGAGATTGCCTTACTCATAGAACAATATTCCTATTTTGAGAAATGATACATTATCTATTGTTTAAGTCCATTTGTGTTAGGTTTCTGTTACTCTTAATGAAAGCATCTGATAACACTATCCTTGAGGAGCCCCTTGCCTATGGGAAAGCCACCATGGAAACAGATTAACACATTTCAGTATGTCACATGCCGCCCTGGAGGAAAACCAGGGGGCTGTGAGATCCTTGTGTAGGTGCTTAACTAGACTGAGAGTCAGGGAAACCTTTCCAGGTAAGAGTATTCCTTTTTTTTTTTTTTAATTAAATTTTTTTTAATGTTTATTTATTTTTGAGAGAGAAAGAGAGAGAGACCGAGTTGGGGAGGGACAGAGAAAGAGGGAGACACAACACAGACTCCAAAGCAGGCTCAGGCTCTGAACTGTCAGCACAGAGCCCAACACGGGGCTCAAACCCACAAACCATGAGATCCATGACCTGAGCCGAAGTCAGATGCTTAATTGACTGAGCCACCCAGACAACCTGGTAAGAGTATTCCTTAAAAGTCAATAAGCATTCGTTAGGCAAAAGGGGGGTCCTGGGGAGAGAGAGCTGAATATGTGATGGGACAATGGTAAAAGAAATTCAAAACTTTGTAGCTTTACAGCTAGCAAGAAATACTAACTCTTGATGTATGCTTGTCAATCAAAAAAGTTACATATGTCAGAGGTTCATTAGTTGCCTATCCAGCATTTACTTTCCCTCTGCCTTTCTAACCATTCCCATATTTTCCTTTTGGAGCTACTCCTTCTCTGTGTAATTGACTCTAAACCCAGCTCTAGAGGTGGCCTCTGACTGACAGAAACCAAGTAGAATCATCTTATGCCCCTTGACATGATGATTTGTTCTGGTAAATGAAGTGCAAATCAATCAAATTTGGCAGTCCTCTGACTACAGAAGATATTTCAGGGATAGTTTAGTCAAGTTTGGGACTTTTATTCACTGGTTTTAAGAAATGATGCTCTCTCCCACTGCATGTAAACAAACAAACAAAAAAGCATATAGTCTTTCTAGCTGCTAATTTGTGTCCATAGGGGAAGCTAGTCCAAAGATTACAAGCTACATATATAGGAGGTCAGAAATGAGACTACTGAAGAGCAATTGAGGAGAAGCCCTGGTTGAACTGCACTGAAGTCTGCCCAATTACTTATTTTCAGTTATATTTGCCAATAAAACCTTTCATTAGTTAAGCCCATAAATTGGATTTTCTGTTACTTGAAACTGGATGGTCCCAATTTGAAACACATACACAGAGGATCAGTATGTTCATTAGTAACCTATATTATAGTTTATATTAGCTGGTATATGAGCAATTCACACCGTAACATAATATTCTTTATCTTTACTTTCTTGGACTGATAGGTGACATACAGAATGTCTGGTTCCACACCAGACATCTGTCTACTCTAAAGGCTTGGGGTGGGATACATAGATAAAACTTGAGAAGCAGACAGGGGACAATATTTTATCCTAAAGATAATGGAGATCCAGGAGAAGGGTTTAGGCAGGTTAAACAAACAAAAGGTAATAATTTCCATGGTTTTGAGGATAAGTCTTTTCAAAAAAGAAGTTTTTTTTCCCTGTCTTTTTCTTTCAGTAAAATTCTTATTTGCTTTGTAATCTACTGGTTTATTCAATAGCTATTTATTATGTGCCAGTCACACAGGAACTTAGGATATAGCAGTGAATAAAACAGGAAAAATTCTTGCCATCACAGAGCTTAGGTTCTTTTCAGGCCAAACAGTATCCTCTCCACAATGTCTGCCTGAATTCTCTCAATTGTATTTAATATATCCTTCTGCTTTATGGCGTGTTGTATGTACTACTGTAATTACACTTATGGTCTGCTTCAAGTTAGAGGTATTGCTTCAGAGGTCAAATATCCCTCTCACTAGACCAAAGGGTTCTTGGAAGCAAGGTCTATGTTACTAGTTTGCCTCCCAAGCACAGACCTGGTTCAGAGCAAGTGCCAGTAGGTATTTGTTGAATGAGAGAATGACTCTGTCTATAGTCCTAAAAGGGCAAGCCCACATGGTGCAGCTCTCTCTGTAGCTTCTGCCAGGCATTCAATTGGAGTGGATGGGAGCCAACCTGACATGGATTTAGCTGATCTGGTAATCATACAGAAATGACATTCCTAATGAGTGATTATTACTGATAAGTGATAATAATAAAGTTCATTTGTATGACTGTGGGTATGATAGGAAATGAAAGCCTGGATAATTCTATTATGAAATTCAAACAGCTGTCCAGCTTAATGAATGTAAATGGCTCTTTGATGAAGAAATGGAATATATCAATGAAAATGGTGACTGCAATTATAAAAATATTTTCTTTGGTTAAAACTTAAATGACTCAAAAACTGGGTCATATATGCACTTAAATACTTTATAAATCACTGTAACTTAGGGGCAAACACCTCTGATTTTCCTAGAAACAAAAAAGAATTACTGTAAAGATCAAAAGCATTTGTTTCTGCTTGATTTCAAATGGTTGCTGTTTTATTGCTACTCAGTCAACAGAGGGAGCCCACGTTACAAAACGTAATAAAATTTCCTTACTGGGCTTTGTACATTGGTAGAAAGCCAATAGAAGAAATAGAAAGAAATAGAAGAAGTAGAATAGAAGAGTTAAGGTATTGGACAAATTTGGTTTTAAATGATACTAAGAATCTGGAATCCCTCTTATGAAACTGAGTTTGGGGGATGATATTAAGTTAAGGGTATTTCAAAATAGCATACGCATAGTGGATATATAAATTTTTAAACACACTTTACATACTGCCAGAATGAGCCGTGATCTTTAAAGTACACAGTTCTATCACTCTCCTGCTTAGAACCCTCCAGTGGTATCTTCATCACTTATGCAACAAATCCAATCTTATTGGGGTTGTATTAAAGGAGATAATCAATAGCGTAGTGCCTGGCACAGTGAATTGTCAGTAAATTCTTAGTGTTATTTTTCACTATCATGTCTTTTATTACAGTGATCCTTCAGACTAGAATGCTTTCCAAACTACCCCCTTCCTACTACTCTCATCTGACTAACTCCTTTCTTGTACCAGAGGCTTCAGGATCCCAGAAGTCTTGTCTTTCACTGTCTGGGTGCTCTTCTGGTATTTATCACACAATATTGTAGTGATATGTTCACAAAGGTGTCTCTCCAAGTTGATAGCAGAGGCCAGATCCCATAAATTGTTCTGTCTCTAATGCCTAGTAATCAGGTGACCAACCATCCAGCTTGGCCTGGCACTGTTCCAGTGTTAGCAAAAAAAGTTCCATGTCACCCTCCCACAGATCCTGACACATAATAATAATTCAATCAATAAATTTGTTTGCCTAGGAAAATGATCACTTTTGCTTCACGGGTTTAAATTTCTCCAACTATTAACTAAAAAGTTTAAACAAAATAATATCTAAGGCCCTTTTAAACTTGATATTTTAGAATTGGATGTCACATTTATGTCCTGCCTACATTCATATTTTATCTTATCTATACTAAAGGAATTTTAACTAAGTACTACCTGTTTGTGTTTTAATTGCTTTTTTATTTTTTATTTTTTATTTTTATTTTAGAGAGAGAGTGTGTGTGTGTGTGAGAGTGGGGGAAAGGGGCAGAGAGAGAGAGAGAAAGAGAGAGAGAATCTTAAGCAGGCTCCACACTCAGCGCGGAGCCTGTCACAGGTCTTGATCCCACAACCCTGGGATTATGACCTGAGTCCAAATTGAAAGTCCAATGGTGACCTGACTGAGCCACCTACCCTAATGGTTTTAATTTAAATGAATTTTTAAATTGAAATATAGTTGATACACAATGTTACATTCATTTCAGGTGAACAACTTAGTGGTTTGACAACTCTATTTGTTATGCTATGTTATCCACAAATGTAGCTACCTTCTGTCACCATACAATGCATTACAATACCATTGACTATATTCTGGACACTGTACCTTTCATCCCTGTGGCTTATTCATTCTATAACTAGAAGTCTATACTCCCCACTCCCCTTCACCCCTTAAATTTTTTTTAAAAGTACTACTGAAAATACTCATGATAAATCAAATGAAGAGTAAAATATAAATCTACTTGTACGGTATAATTCCAATTTTGTAAAATATGTATATTTTTATGTTTTATTGAAGAAAAGGGAATGGAATTATGAAAACATTTTTTATCAGTAAATTCTCCCATTTTATGAATTTCCAAAAATGTCTACAATTATTGTATGATTTTATACTTAGTAAACAATACCTATGAAACACCAATGTTTGTGCTGATGTGGTAGTGGGTATACTTTAAATAATTATTTTTCAGGATATTGTTACCTTTGCATGAAGTTGTTAATAAAAGCTAGCTAACTGATCACATGTTTCCTTTAACAGAGCTTCTCAACATTAATGTAGTTCTGGGCTGGGCCTGTGATTCTGCATTTCTAACAAACTTCCAGATGATGCCAGTGCTTCTGGTCTGTGGACCACATTTTAGGTAGTGGGCTTTAGTGTACATGAATTCTAATCCACATTTGACTATCAGTTACAATTTTTTAAAACAATATTGTGCCTTTGGTAGTGTTTCCCAAAATGACACATTAGGGAAATACAGGAAACTTCTCATAATTCACCCTTCTGAGTGCTGAGGGGGATTGATACCTTGGGAAAATTGTAAACTCTTAAAAATGTAATGGTTGGGAGTTCCTGCCTCAGAGTTAGTTGTCTTTTGTAAACAAGAAGTCAAACACAACAATATATGTTAGACCAACCAAAATACCAGACGCCTATGTTGACATATGCTACATAACTCAAAATAAAGTGCTTTCTCCTCTATGCCCCTCACAGAGTTCCTAGTACAGTTGTGTTCCATAAATAGAGTTTGGACAAAGGAATGAGTTTAATTATATAAATAATAGCTAGGATTTTAACACTTTCTGAAGGCGTAAAGCTCTGGTTCTCAAATTTCAGTGTGTGTAAGACATATCTGGGAAAGAAGCTGAAATGTAGATTCTTGGACTCTGCCCTCAGAAATTCTGATTCTGGGCAGTGGAATTAAAGAATCTGTTTTTTTAACAGGATCAGATGATTGTAATATAGGTATCTCTGGACTATATGTTGAGCAATACTAGTTTTAAATATAAGAAAAAAATTACCACCACTAACATGTAAGAAATACATTTTCCATCATGACCCAGTTTACATACACATTTAGATACATACATATCTGAAACAAACTTTCATAAAATAATACTAACCCTTACTATGTGTCCCACCCATGTGTCATATCATAGCCTGATATTTTCTATTTTATTCAATTTCATTACAAAAAAATTGCCTACAACCAACCAACCATATTGATTTCACATCATTTACCTCATTTAATCTTCCCATCAGTGCTGCAAGGTAAGCACTCTTAACTGAATCTTTCTTACTTGGAAACAACCTTGGGGAAGATTAATGTGCCCAATGTTACACACTGAATAAATGGCAGAGGTGGAATTCAAACTCAGAATGCCTGGCCATAAATGGCTCTGGCCTGCCCTCACCTTCATACAAACATCCTGAAAAAGCCCAGCAACCCCCCAGTTTTGGAGTTGATTCAGACAGCCTCTGGTTTCCCCAGTTGAATTCTATCAACTTTGGATACCAATTAGAAATTTCTAAGAAAAAAAAAAAAAAGATTTTGACTCAACTTGGACCAGGTGTGAACTCTGATCCATTCTGCTATAGTCAAAAGGATGCTGAGAGTGGGGTCACCTAGTACAGTCATGGACACCTAATCCCTACAGCAAGAGTTGAAGCTGGGGGGATGGTGATTTCAAAGAAAGGGCAAAGGTCTTGGCAGTCACGTAGAAATACATTTACTATATCTGCATTTCTTCTCATTTGAGCAGGGGAATTTTTCATCTCCCTTTCCAGGTAAGTCCCCCCTGCAGCATTAGAACAGGAGAAACTAGAACAGTACAATCCAAGTCTTCTTCATTTCCCAACCCCTGCAGAACTCCTGCCCTCCTCACCTTCCCAAATGCACAGCAGGGATAGTCCTGGAAGTTCTTACCTGAGGCAAAGGAGAATTACAAAATGAAAGGAGCACCTCCTTCAGTCTTTGTGATGGAGGACAGTGACTGACTTTCTGGAAATTCAACAGGAGCTGATTCTTCTCTGTGTTTGAGTGTCCCTTTCTTCTCAGGGTCACAGCAGCAGTTTTTTGCAGAAGATTCTGAAAACCTGACATTGTTTGTTACATAATTCAAACTTCCCATCGAAGACACTATTTTAACCTTCTGAAAAATAAAAAATTGCAAAATTTCTCTCAAAAGTTGTTGAATAAAGAAAAAAGGATTATTATCCTTTAAAAATATTCAAAATATAAAATTAATGCTGCAGTTCTCTAACAAACGTTCCTTTCTTTTATTAATGTAGACACACACCTCTCATGAAGACCAGCTATGGAAGTTTCAATTATGCCAAAAAGCATAAGACTAAATAAATCAAAAGGTTAAAAAAACATATGGAATTTTTAAATAGCTAAATCCTTTTTGGACAAATCACAGTGCTTTCATCTACATCCTTTGTTTCCTTCCCACTGCTGAGGAAGATCGACAGTTTCCTTGGTTAAAAGAACAGTTTGAAGTGCTTTTTAAAGAATACTTTTAAGATTTTTTTCTGTTATTTTCAACATTCTTAAAAGTTTTAGAGTCTTCCTCTCTTTAATATGGCAAAATAAAGAACAATTTTTGACCTGTCTTAAAAATAGACTTTAATAATGTTTACATCTAATTAGACTCTAAAATTTTATTAAAATGAAAATAATTCCCAAATCCTAACTCAACAAGTATTTTCCTTGTCTTCCTATTCCCTCCAAATTTTTATATGCTGTGTTTGTAGAAGGATAATCCTGAGGAATATAGAAAGTGTTGTACTTTTTCCCCTTGATAGCAACCTCAACAAAATAGTGCTTTCTTTTGAGAAGTATATTTGCCTGTGCACAATCATTATAAATATTATTTCTATGTCTCTTAGGTATTGCAATCATGTCTCATATTCTTTCATCTGGAAGCACTTTGGTGTGTATTATTTGATGTGTATTAATTGAGTATTATTTTAACAAACATTCATTTGTTCATTATTATTTATATTTACCTGAATGAAGACTTCATCTACATCCCACCAGAGTCATGCCAAGTCAACCCAATGAGCATCTAAAAAATACATTTCCAGTTCCAGCCGACAAGCACTTTACATAATACTGCTTTTGCTTTAATAAATGAATACTGCAATTTCTCTTTAAAAAATAATGCCTTAGGAAATAAATATTTTACCAAAAACATATTAACACATTAAATGAAAACTCTTAGGAAAGAAGAAGTAAAGATACAATTGAATTGTATCTCAATGGTGGTTGGGGAGAGGGAATAATTGTATTTAAAGGAAGTTCTAAGCCAAAAATTGGATGTACTAAAAATTACCCTTTAAAATGCTAAAATTAGGAGGGGCCAAGATGGCAGAACAGCATGGAGGTTTTTTTGCATCTCTTGTCCCTGAAATACAGCCAGATCAACACTAAACCATCCTGCATACAAAAACAAAAACAAAAACAAAAACAAAAACAAAAAAAACAAACCTGATTTGAGGATTAACACAACAATCTGCACAACCTGAACCACAGAACTCAACAGGTACATGGTGTGGAGAGGTGAACTGGGGAAGACAGAAATTGCAAAAGGCGGGGAGCTGTTTTTGCTTGCAGAGAGAGGATGGAGATGGAGGTGGGGAGAGTACGGGAAAGCTTCCCCCCACCCGTGACACCTGAAAGCAGCTGATGAGAAAAGAAAGAGTATGCAAGGGACTGAACAAAAAAAGAGAAAGGAGAAAGGAGAGGATTTAAATTCCATTCCAGATATCGAGTTGTGGAGTTTCAGACTCTGAAGACTCTATAAATAGGGAGAGCACAGAGTCTGAAACTCTACAGCTCGATACCTGGCAGTCCTCTGGTGGGAAGGGCGAATTCCTAGGAATAGTTAGCAAGGTCCAAGGGGTCCTCAGGCCACATGGGGAGAGGCAGTTCCCTTGCTGGGAGGACATTTGGTAGAGGCTGTGTGGCCACCCACAGACAAAGGTTCCAGCAGGCTCTGGAGAACAACCACATTCACTGGTGCTGGAACAAGGACATTAAGTGAGAAGCCTGGTGCCAGATATGTGTTGTGACTTCCATAATCCCTGAAACGCTGTTGCTACACAATCAGGTGAACTTTTCCTGGAGCAGGCTGGCACCCAGCCGCAGTCTCTGGGGATGGCAACAGCACAGTCTCGCAAACGTTCCTGGGAGCAGGCAGGCACCTGTACATTGCTTGGTGAGACTCTCCCTCAGAGGGTTAGAATGGGTGAAAGCTGCAGTCCCTCAGAAGTCAGGAGTTGAAACACAGCCACATCTGAGATAAAACCCAGGAGGGAGGTGCTGCCTCACAACCTGATGGCTTGGTCACTGACAGTGTAAAGCGAGGAGTGGACAAAAGCTGGAGACAAAGGATGGGTGTGCAATTGCTGATCAGGGAGAACAGAGTTCTCATACTATAGACAGGGTAGCTGGGTGACGCTATTTTCACCCCTCCCACACATGCGCACACACCCCTACAAGTGCCACAACAATCTACCCCAGTAAGCCAAGCAGCGCCATCTAGTGGGGAATAGAGCCATTACACTAAGCCCCGCCCAACTGGGCCCACCTCGATCTTCAGGAAGTCTCTGCATGCTTAGTTTATGGACTATAAAGTGCTTCACAGTTTGAGGGGGAACCGATGTAATTTCAATCGTACTTCAGCTGTTTGCTGGTCCAATTCTTTTTCTTTTTTCTTTTTCTTTTCTTTTCTTATTCTTGAATACAGAAAGAGAAAATTTTGTTATTATTTTTGATTTTTATTAAAAATATTTTTCTTTAGTTTTTTTCACTATATTTTTAAATTTTCTGTAAATTTTCAAAATTCTATTTTACCTCCATCATTTCATTTTATTCTATTTCATTGTATTCATTTTTTCAAATTTTCAAACATTTTCCTTTTTTCCCCTCTTTTCTCTCTTTTTTTTTTCTTATCTTTCCTTTTTTTCTCTAATCTATCAAGCTCCTTTCAACAACCAGACCAAAACACAACTAGGATATAGCATCGTTTATTTGATTTGTGTCTGTGTGTTGTTTTCAATTTTTAAATTTTAATGTTTTTTACCTTATTAATTCCTTTTCTTCCTTCAAAATGGCAAAATGAAGGAATTCACCCCCAAAAAAGAACAGGAACAAATGACAGCCAGGGACGTAATCAACACAGATACAAGCAAGATGTCTGAAGCAGAATTTAGAATCACGATAATAAGAATACTAGCTAGGGTTGAAAATAGATTAGAATCACTTCTGCGGAGATAAAAGAAGTAAAGCTAGTCAGGATGAAATAAAAAATGCTATAACTCAGCTGCAATCTCGAATCGATGGCATGGTGGCAAGAATGGATGAGAAAGAGCAGCAAATCAGCGATATAGAAGACAAACTTAGGTAAAAGGACACTAAGGTAAAAGAGCACGATTTAAGAATTAGAGAAATCAGTGACTCATTAAAAAGGAACAACATTACAATCATAGGGTTCCCAGAAGAGGAAGAGAGAGAACGAGGGGTAGAAGGGTTATGCGAGCAAATCATAGCGGAAAACTTGCCTGACCTGGGGAAAGACACAGACATCAAAATCCAGGAAGTACAGAGGACTCCCATTCGATTCAACAAAAACTGACCATTAACAAGACATATCATAGTCAAATTCACAAAATACTCAGGCAAGGAGAAAATCATGAAAGCAGCAAGGGAAAAAAAGTCCCTAACCTACAAGGGAAGACACATCAGGTTTGCAGCAGACCTATCCACGGAAACCTGGCAGGCCAGAAAGGAGTGGCAGGATATATTCAATGTGCTGAATAAGAAAAATACGCAGTCAAGGATTCTTTATCCAGCAAGGCTGTCATTCAAAATAGAAGGAGAAAGAGAAAGTTTCCCAGAAAAACAAAAATTAAAGGAGTTCGTGACCACTAAGACATTTTAAGGGCCCTGTCTGAGTGGAGAGAAGACAAGAAAAAAAAAGAGACCAAAAGGAACAGGGACTAGAAAGACCAGAGAATACCACCAGAAACTCCAACTCTGCAGGCAACATAATAGCAATAAAGTCATATCTTTCAGTATTCACTGTAAACATCAATGGACTAAATGCTCCAATCTAAAGACATAGGTTAACAGAATGGATAAGAAAACAAGACCCATCTATAGATGCTGTTTACAAGAGACCAATTTTAGAGCTAAAGACACCTTCAGATTGGAAGTAAGGGGATGGAGAACCATCTATCATGCTAATGGTTGTCAAAAGAAAGCTGGAGTAGGCATACTTACATCAGACAATCTAGACTTTAAAATAAGGACTATAACAAGAGATGAAAAAAGGCATTATATCATAATTAAGGGGTCTATCCACCAAGAAGGCCTAACAGTTGTAAACATTTATGCTCCAAATATGGGAGAACCCAAATATATATTAGTTGGGAGAACCCAACTAATCACAAACATAAAGAAAGTCATTGATAATAATACCATAATAGTAGGGAATTTCAACACCCCACTTACAACAATGGACAGATCATCTAAACAGAAAATAAACAAGGAAACAATGGTTCTGAATGACACACTGGACTGGATGGACTTAACAGATAGAACATTTCATCCCAAAGCAGCGGAATATACATTCTTCTCCAGTGCACATGGAACGTTCTCCAGAAGAAATCACATACAGGGACCAAAAAAAGCCCTCAACAAGTACAAAAATATTGAGATCATAACGTGCATATTTTCAGACCACACACTATGAAACTTGAAATCAACCACCCGAAAAAAATGTGGACCGATAACAAACACTTGGAGACTAAAGAACATCCTACTAAAGAATGAATGGGCTAACCAAGAAGTTAAAGAGGAAATTGAAAAGTACATTGCAGCCAGTAAAAGTGATAATACTACAGTCCCAAACCTCTGGGACGCAGCAAAGGCGGTCATAAGAGGGAAGTATATAGCAATCTAGGCCTTCCTAAGGAAGAAAGGCCTCAGATACACAACCTAACCTTACACCTTAAGGAGCTGTGAAAAGAACAGCAAATAAAACCCAAAACCAGCAGAATACAGGAAATAATAAAGATTAGAGCAGAAATCAATGTTATCAAAAACAAAAACAAAAACAAACAAACAAACAAAAAAAAACAAACCAGTGGAACAGATCAATGAAACCAGAAGCTGGTTCTTTGAAAGAATTAACAAAATTGGTACATCCTTAGCCAGTTTGATTAAAAAGAAAAAGGAAAGGACCCAAATAAATAAAATCAAGAATGAAAGAGGAGAAATCACAACCAACAGAGTAGAAGCACAAACAATAACCAGAGAATATTATGAGCAATTATACATCAATAAAATGGGCAATCTGACAGAAATGGACAAATTCCTAAAAACATATAAACACCAAAACTGAAATAGGAAGAAATAGACAATTTGAACAGACCCATAACCAGTAAAGAAATTGAATTAGTAATCAAAAATCTGCCAAAAGACAAGAGTCCAGGGCCAGATGGCTTTCCAGGAGAATTCTACCAAACATTTAAAGAAGAGTTAATACCTATTCTCTTGAAGCTGTTCCAAAAAACAGAAATGGAAGGAAAACTTCAAAACGCTTGCTATGAAGCCAGCATTATCTTGATTCCAAAACCAAAGAACCCACTAAAAAGGAGAATGATAGACCAACTTCCCTGATGCACATGGATGAAAAAATACTCAACAAGAACCAGCTAACCAGAGCCAACAATACATTAATAAAATAATTCACCACGACCAAGTGGGATTTATACCTGGGATGCAGGGCTGGTTCAATATTCACAAATCAATCAATGTGATTCATCACATCAATAAAAGAAAGGACAAGAACCATATGATCATATCAATAGATGCAGAGAAAGCATTTGACAGACTACAGCATCCTTTCTTGATAAAAACCCTCCAGAAAGTAGGGATAGAAGGATCATACCTCGAGATCATAAAAGCCATATATGACAGACCCAATTTTAATATCATCCTCAATGGGTAAAACTGAGAGCTTTCCCCCCAAGGTCAGGAACAAGACAGAATGCTCACTCTTGCCACTGTTATTCAACATAGAATTGAAAGTCTTAGCCTCTGCAATCAGACAACACAAAGAAATAAAAGACATCCAACTTGGTCAGAAGGAGATCAAACATTCATTCTTTGCAGATGACATGATACTCTATATGGAAAACCCAAAGATTCCACCAAAAAACCCTGCTATAACTGATCCATGAATTCCACAAAGTTGCAGAATATTAAATCAATGCACAGAAATTGGTTGCCTTCCTATACACCAATAATGAAGCAACAGAAAGAGCAATCAAGGAATCAATCCCATTTACAATTGCACAAAAACACATAAAATACCCAGGAAATCCTAACCAAAGAGGTGAAAAAATCTATACACTGAAAAGTATAGAACATTTATGAAAGAAATTGAAGACACACACACAAAAAAATGTAAAAAATATTCCACGCTCCTGGATAGGAAGAACAAATATTGTTAAAATATCAATACTACCCAAAGCAATCTACATATTCAATGCAATCCCTATCAAAATAACACCAGCATTCTTCACAGAGCTAGAAAAAACAATCCTAAAATTTGTATGGAACCACAAAAGACTCCAAATAGAGCAATCTTAAAAAAGAAAACCAAAGCAGGAGGCATCACAATCCTGGACTTCAAGCTGTATTACAAAGCTATAATCATCAAGACAGTATGGTACTGCCACAAAAACAGACACTCAGATCAATGGAACAGAATAGAGAACCCAGAAATGGACCCACAAACGTATGGCCAACTAATCTTTGACAAAGAAGGAAAGACTATCCAATGGAATAAAGACAGTCTCTTCAACGAATGGTGCTGGGAAAACTGGACAGTGACGTGCAGAAGAATGAACCTGGATCACTTTCTTACACCATACACAACAATAAACTCAAAATGGATGAAAGACCTAAATGTAAGACAAGAAGCCATCAAAATCCTCAAGGAGAAAGCAGGCAAAAACCTCTTTGACTTTAGCTGCAGCAACTTCTTACTCAACACGTCTCTGGAGGCAAGGGAAACAAAAGCAAAAATGAACTACTGGAACCTCATCAAAGTAAAAATCTCTGCACAGTGAAAGAAACAATCAACAAAGCTAAAAGGCAACTGACGGAATGTGAGAAGATGTATGCAAATGACATATCAGATAAAGTGTTAGTATCCAAAATCTGTAAAGAACTTATTAAACTCAACACCCAAAAAACAAATAATCCAGTGAAGAAATGGGCAAAAGACATGAATAGACACTTTTCCAAGGAAGACATCCAGATGGCCAACCAACACATGAAAAAATGCTCATCACTCATCATTAGGGAAATACAAATCAAAACCATAATGAGATACCACTTCACACCTGTCAGAATGGTTAACATTAAGAACTCAGGCAACAACAGACGTTGGCAAGGATGTGGAGAAAGAGGATCTCTTTTGCACCGCTGTTGGGAATGCAAACTGGTGCAGCTACTCTGGAAAACAGTATGGAAGTTCAAAAAATTAAAAGTAGAACTACCCTATGACCCAGAAATTGCACTACTAGGTATTTATCCAAGGGATACAGGTATGCTGTTTCAAAGGGACATGTGCACCCCCATGTTTATAGCAGCACTAACAACAATAGCCAAAGTATGGAAAGAGCCTAAATGTTCATCAATGGATGAATGGATAAAGAAGATGTGGTATATCTATACAATGGAGTATTACTCAACAATCAAAAAGAATGAAATCTTGCCATTTGTAACTACGTGGATGGAACTGGAGGGTATTATGCTAAGCGAAATTTGTCAGTCAGAGAAGGACAAATATATGACTTCACTCATATGAGGACTTTAAGATACAAAACAGACGAACATCAGGGAAGGGAAGCAAAAATAATATAAAAACAGGGAGGGGGACAAAACATTAGAGAACCTTAAATACAGAGAACAAACTGGGGTTGCTGGAGGGGTTATGTGTGGGGGTATGGGCTAAATGGGTAAGGGGCATTAAGGAATCTACTCCTGAAATCATTGTTGCACTATATGTCAACTAACATGGATGTAAATTTTAAAATAAATAAATTATTAATAAAATAAAATGCTAAATTAAAGGGTGCCTGGGTGGCTCTGTTGGTTGAGCATCCAACTTCACTTCAGGTGATGAGCTGGCAGTTCGTGAGTTCCAGACCTACATCAGGCTCAGTGCTTTCAGTGCAGATCCCACTTCAGATCCTCTGTCCTTCTCTCTCTCTGTCCCTCCCCTGCTCATGCTCTCTCTATCTCTCTCTCTCAAAAATAAATAAATATTTAAAATGCTAAATCAGAGAGGAGGGAGGCCATGATGGCTGAGTATGAGGAACCTAAACTCACCTTGTCCCATGGATACAACTAGATAGCACTCACGTCAGTGGAAATAGCCCAGAAAATAACCTGAAGACTGGCAGAACAAACTCCACAACTAAAGAGAGTGAATAAGCCATATCAAAGAGGGTAAGAAGGGCAGAAACTCAGTAATGAAATGGATGGAGAGCAAAATGGACCCACAGTTGGCAGGGAGCTGTAAACATGGAGAAGGAAGAGAAACACATTATCACACTGAGAAGAGGGGAAGACAGACCCCCAAAGCATTTGGCTTTGAAAAGTAGAGGGGTCTAATTCCATAAGCTCTTACAACCAGGGAGTGTTAAAGCCTGGAATTTTAAAAATCAGAGGGCTTGGCTCTAGGATAACCCAGAGAGTGATAGGAAGCCAAGTCTCTGCTCTTAAAGAGATAGTATGACATATAGCCCTTGGAGATACAACATAGAAACAGATACAACACATGGTGTACATGGAAGGGAGAGCTATTGACACATCTCAGAGCTCAGCTTGAGGAGCAGGGCTCCAGAGGGACTTCCTCAGGAACAGGCACCATATCCCTTCTCCAGCCCCCAGCATAAACACACAGCCACCTGCAGAGACCAGCAAAATGCCAACATTTCACTACCTAACTTGCTTACAACAAACTCCCACCTGCCCCTCCATGCTATGGTGGACTGCCCTTCCCAGTCACATTTGTTTCAGGTGCTACAGGTCACCTCCCCCAGAAGATTGGAAGAAACCTTGCTAAGGCTGTGGTTCCCAGGTCGGTGGGCCCTGTGGAAGACTAAGGAACACCTTTGTAAAATTGTGTGCCCTGACAACACTGTCCTGATCTCATGGGCTGCAGAAAGTCTCATTTCAAAAGCAGACCTGAGTGCACCGTGTTAAAATAGCACACTCCTCCCCAGCTGGGCACCAAACACTTCCCACAACTGGCAAAGAGAGCCTCTGCAGATGAATGGCCTGAAGGAAAAAGTGGCCAAGACTCAACAGCAGGGCACATGGAACACACATAGAAAACACCCTGAAGATCCAGGTTATGGTGAACAGGGAACACTGCACTTCAGGATGCTACAGGACCTCTTCTTCATAAGACCATTACTTTCAACAGCAGGAGATGCACCTGACTTTCCTAACACACAGAAACAGACACAAGAGTTAGACAAAATGAGGAGACAGAGGAATATGTCCCAAGTAAATGCAATTTTTTTTTTTTTTTAGATTTCACATATAAATAATACCACATAGTATTTGTCTTTCTCTGTTTGGCTTATCTCACTTAGCATAATGCCTTTCAGGTTCATCCATGTTGTCACAAATGGCAGGGTTTCTTTTTTGTGGCTGAATGACATTCCATTGTGTGTGTGTGTGCGTGTATTATTTTCTTTATCCACTCACTCATTGATGGATATTTAGGTTGTTCCCATATCTTAGCTATTGTAAATAATGCTGCAAGGAACACAGGGGTATAGATACCTCTTCAAGATACTGAAGATACTGTTTCCTTCAGATATATATCCAGAAGTAGAATTGCTGGACAGTATGGTAGTTCTGTTCATCTTTTAAGGAAACTCCATAATATTTTCCATGATGGCTGTAATAATTTACATTCCCATCAACACCTTCACTGTTTTACTGCAGAGTTATATTATCTCCCTAACTCTGTCATAATCTAGTCTAAATGGGCCTTAATCTTCATTCAACACAAATGGACAGCACAGGACATTTATGATATCATGCTGACTGACAAGGTGAGCAAGAATTAGTAACTACCCTAGATAATTGGGTAAAATATATGCATGCCAGAGGGTGGAGACAAATCCCACAAAATTCCAGGGCCTGTTGCCTCAGTGAAATTACTAAGCATCCAGTGGTCTGGAGCATGTCCAGATATCCCTTTCAAGGTGAAAGACTAGTTGCTGCATCTGATACCTGCAACCCCTAAGAAAGAGGCACAATGCATAGTGGTCTCCTTTGAATATTGGAGGTAACATATACTCCATTTGGATGTGCTACTCTGACCTACTTATTGAGTAATATGAAAGAGGTTCTAGTTTGGAGCGTGGAAGAATAGAAATCTCTGCGACAGATCCAGGCGGCTAAGTTAGTTGTTATGCCACTTGGGGTTTATGGCCCAGTAGATTCATGCTATGTGAAGTGTTTGTAGCAAATAGAGATACTCTATGGAGACTTTAGCAGGCAACTCTAGGTTAATGAGAGTCTGTAGGATTCTAAAGAAAGCTATGTTATCACCTGCCAATAATTATTCTTTTGGAAGTATTCTCTGGCTTACTATTAGATGTAGGGACTTAACATGTGACCATGGACACCAATTTACCTTTGAGTTGATCTGTTCACCATGAACTGGTGTTTTATGATTTGCTAAGACATAAAGTTAGGCATGTAGATCTGCACTCAATTACAAATGGCATTAGGACGTATAAAACTGGATGTGAGCGGATTCTGAAGGCACAAAGAAATTGCATGAGGAGATGGTTAAGATGCCCATGGCTCTTATACCTGCTACCTGGTCTTCTCTCTCTCACCACATAACCTATTGTATCAAGTAGAGTTCCTTATCGTCAGTTCACTGAGGAAGAAGATACTTGATCCTGATTTGTCAAACAGTTCTGCATGATATGCTAGCATCATCTCAAAGTTCACAGCTGGAATACCAGAGTACCGCTTATGTATGGCCTTGGTGAAAATTTAAGTAGGCATAACTGAGCAGTGACCTAGTTGTATAGCCTCTAAAGATAAATTTTCAGAGTTATATATTTGTGCTGATTTACTGGAAGTGGGTACTTAATGGTTTGGCTGAATGGTTGGGGACTTGTAAAGAGTACAATTGGAAAATTAGTGATAAGGAGTCTAAGAAAAATAGATGTCAGTAAGTTTCTCTGAATGGACACAGAATAGGAATATAAATGAGTCTCAAGTAATTGCTCCCCAAAGAGCAATATCAGAAGAAATGTTAATAATTAAGTGGAAAAAATGATCCATTTCATGGATGTCAGCCTCTTTTAAAAGCCACCCTTCTTATTGCTATGAATAACAAACTGTCCTTCGTCACTGACCCATGAGACATGAAATTATTGAAGGCTAACTTGTCAGAGGGCATCAATGGTGAAATCTCAGATCTTCACAATTCTTGAAAATATTATTTTAGACCATTGTAATTTCATATGTACTGTTCATTAGTCTTTTCAAAGAGAAAAATGTATATACCTATGATATAGAATAACATTTTAATCAACATGTAAATGTGTTAGGTTTTGAGAAACAAAATTCAATCTATTCTATCATAATATAACAATTACTGTATATGCATACATATAGTTATTTTTCACTTATAATGACAGGAATTTGGTTAGGATGCTTTGGTCATAGTAACAGAAACAAAGCTCTTTCTGCTTTATGCAAAAACAATAATTTATTATAAAATTACAAGGTACTTTGCCAAAGCCCAGAACAATAGTTAAAAACAGGACACTAATAAATGTCATATCTTGCTAGCTTAAGAAAATAGGTAAATTTATTATTAGGATAACGTGTGCCATACCAAGCCAAGGGCAGGCTTCATGAAGGGCTGGAACAAGGAAATGGAGGACTGTTAGAAAGCCAGGAATTACATTCTCCTGACCTCTCGTGTCTGCTTTTCACTTTGCAAGTGCTTCAGTGCTCTCTCACAGCAGATTTACTGTTTTTTTCTTCCCAAACCACAAGGTAGGACATGGCAGCCCACAGCTCCCCAGTTTGTTTCCTCTATTCCAAAGACTAATGAGATCAAAGCTAGAATCTCTTATCTCCAACCCCAAATTCGTAGGAAAGTTATAGCATCTCACCAAAATTAGAGAGGACTTTTCTGGGATAGGCAGTAAGATATGAGTTGGTAGGACACCAAGGGACAGAGAACAATTTATATATATGCTATTCCTTACAGACATTGAGCTGAAATAGCTTATTTAGATGTAGGGGTGGATATTAGATAGATGTTCTCACAACCGATAACTTGTAGAAATGACAAGGTGCTTTAGAAGACAGAGGTGTTTTAATCCTTTTTACTATTTCCCCTGGGACAGAAAGGGGTAATGGGACAGCCTGGGTAATGCTACTATCTTAACTGAGACAAGTTTATTTTCATTTACTGTAATAGGTATGATTTATCTCTTGGGAAGATATGCACAAGTGTTGGTATGAGTAAATTAAGCACAAAAGCTAATATTATATTTAGCAATTTTTCCCCAAAGAAAGAAAAAGGGGACTAAGTACATGGACAGTATTTAGGATAAAGAGGAAAAAAAAGATTACAGAGTGGGTGTCAGAAATCCCTCAGGACCAAACACAGAACTCTGACCAAGGGTCTCTGATTAGAGAGGAACTCTGATTCATCTAGCTTGAATCAGAGGCTTAAGAACATAGATGCCCACATTTTCATCACAGTGGGGTAAGGATTAGGAAACCATTCTGAGAAGCAGACATAGGAGAGGGCAAAGAAAAATTATATTCTGGATTCTTCACAGTGTTCCAGGCTCCCCTAGAAGAGCAACAGATATTGAGTATATTGTTTACCAAAATCGTGACAAAATAAAAGTTGAATTGTAGGTGATTGATGCATTTAAAATTCAGAAAAGCTGATGAAAGTATTCTGCCCAGCCCTACCCACATTGAAATAAAATTAAAAATGTCAAAAGTATAAGGGAATGTTGTGAATGTTTTATTCAAAACTCTATTTGTGCTGAAGATTTCTTATTTTCCTGCATGTTGAAATACATTTGTATTATTTGTTATATCTTTTGATGAGATACAAGGAGTTAAGCTTAATGTTCATGTCACTCTAATTCTTCCTGTAATTATTTCTAGAAATAAGAATCAGCAAGGGAAGTAGGACCACTATATGGCAAGGAATAAGAAAAGTAATATTAGTATGGACATTCTAAGAGACTCAGAAGCTGGTAATTTGGTTTTAACTTTCCATGATTTCAGTGTACACAAAGTTTCAAAAGAAAAAAGTCATTCAATATTATGTTGAAATTTTTGTATTTCAACTTCTGCATTTCTTCGTGAAAATATTTCCTTAATGCTGTCATCTTTCTGATCATCATAAAGTGTCATATTCAGTACATTTTCAGTACATTCTTCTAATGAAATTGTTGACAGGTATGAAAATACTTTTTCCATTAGAGGTTCTCTGAGAAAAGGCATTGGAGAGCTCTTTTTTGCTAGAGTATCGTCAGAAAACCAGTCATCAGCTGCGTCTATACTTTGGCTGTAATGAGAATCAGATTGTAGTGTCGATAAGCTTAAAGTAACACTGCTGGGATGTGTTGTCGAGCTAGTCTCTGAAGGGTCACAAATGACCTTTTTTGTTGCAAGGCAGAATTCATCTTTAGAGTGATCTCTATTTGCTGTAAAAGAAAATTAGACTTACTATTAATATTACATAATTCATGAGCCAAATCTTACTTATAAAGACAATGTTTCTTTTTAAAATTCAGACTCTTTTAAGGGTTATAATGGACAGTAGGATGAAATAGTGAAATTCTAAGTTGCTATCACCATCTGTACAATGTTGAATATGTAATTAGGAATTAACAATTTCATGATAATCAAGAATAGAAAAGGCTATTCTGGATAAAATCAACCTGTTTTCACAGGAGAAGATTCTAAACAGGCTAGAAAGCTCAGTTCTGGAATGTCCCTTAAATCAGAAAATGTAGATAGTTTCTTCAGTATTTATAGCTAAGTAAGGCCTGATTTTTTAAAATAAATTTTAAAAATGCATGCTTCTGGGGGTGCCTGGGTGGTTCAGTTGGTTAAGGGCCTGACTTTGGCTCAGGTCATGATCTCATGGTCTGTGAGTTCATGCCTGACATCCAGCTCTGCCTGACAGCTCAGAGTCTGGAGCCTGCTTCTTCAGATTCTGTGTCTCCCTCTCTCTCTCCCCCTCCCCCGCTCATGCTCTGCCTCTCCCAAAAATAAATAAACATTAAAAAATAAAACAGTAAAAAAACATGCTTTTGTAAGATTACAAAATGTTTGGTCCACAGTGGGAAGGGCCTATGGGCTGGTTTTACACCAATTAAAGTAACATCTAACATTCCTAGAGTGCCTTACAATGTGCAAAGCGATTTGATATACTTACATATCTCATTTATCAATAATTTTTCAAGGTAGTTACTATTAGCACCACTTCACAAAGGAAAAGACATGTTTAGAGACTGAAGACTCACCACAAATCTAGACTTCATCTGGACTTCTAGTACTCTAAGACTAATGCTTCTCCCATTACATTATTTATGCTACACAGTTGGTATTTTAAAATTTAAGTTTTAGAAAATATCATATGATATAATATCCTAAGCATATGTTATAATATTTTTACATATTGGCTTTTGATATTAATTTACAACATTAATTATTTATTTTTTTAATTTTTTAAATGTTTATTTTTGAGAGAGACAGACAGTGTGTGAGCGGGGGTGAGGCAGAGAGAGAGAGGGACACAGAATCTGAGGCAGTCTCCAGGCTCTGAGCTGCCTGCACAGAGCCCAGTGCAGGGCTGGAACTCACAAGCCATGAGATCATGACCTGAGCAGAAGTTGGGCGCTTAACTGACTGAGCCACCCAGGCACCCCTATAACATTAATTTTTAAAGCTGTTTTAGATACTTTATTACATTTTGTATATCCAACTTTTCTTTTATTTTCCTTTTTTTTTTTTTAAAGTAGGCTTCATGCTCAGTGTGAAGCCCAAGGCAGGGCTTGAACTCATCACCCTGAGATCAAGACTTGAGCTGAAACCAAGAGTTGGACACTTAACTGACTGATCCACCCAGGCGCCCTTATTTCCAACATTTCTTAAATTACTTAGGAGGATAACATTTTGAGGTACTAGGGACTATGCAATACGCATAATCTAAAGGATTATAAAACACTCATGTCTTTTGACCCTCCAGGATTACTATATGACACTAGCTATGATACCTTTAGATATAAATAAGGAACAAAAATTTAAATTACACATTTTAATTTAAGATATGACATTGCAAGTTTCGTTTTCTAAGAAATATATGCCTGCTCACATACTAATCCATTAACATTTCCCTTGAATTTCCATGGCTTTCAAAACAATAGGTATCATTTAGGTCAGCTTTTTGATTCTTTAAGATGTGAATTGTTATAAGTTGGTTATGATTTCTTTTAATAAATTGTTGAGAAAAATTACCTTTTATACATGCTGTTTCCTTTTTTCTTTGTTCCTCCTGCAAAAAAAGTTATTTGTATTTAAAAAACTGAATGGTTTCTATGTGATTTTTAAAATATATTTAACATATATTTATATAAGAATAATACGTTTTAACTTCATAATTAATGTACTATGGAATGTTCTTTTTCTATGATATGAATTTATTTTATCAAAAATATGTTGTCAGAAAAGAAAAAGTGTTGGGGTATCATCTGGAAAGAATATGAATTGGTTCAAGAAGGCAGTCTCAGGATAGGGAATGAAAGGGTGAAATAGAGTTCATCAGAATTATTTCTCTCCCTGCTCACTCAGAGTCACTTGGTTAGAACTAGAGAGGGCTAAAAAGGTAATTAGAATTCCTAGACTTACTCATTTCACTAACCAACAACAACAAAAAAATGAATTTTATAAAAATGTGTCTATTGTTTTGAAGCAAATAAAACAGTTACTCAAACAATACATTCCAGATGTGTTCTGTGAAGTGTCATGGGATAGTAGTTGTTGAACTCCAGGGCATCAGAATCACTTGTTGTGCTTATTAAAATTCTAATACTTGGGCATAATATCAGACCCTACTAAAACATTCTCTGGGAGGTGTTTGGGAGTATGCATTCTAACACGTTCTGCAAGTGGTTCTGATTCAGGTTTTCCTTAGACCACAAGACAAATAATCGGCTAGTACATAGGGTGTTTGGGATTGGCTGGAGAGATAATAACACTGTTTCTTGTGTTTTGGGGGAACTGTGTTAGTACTCTGTTCTGATCTGCATTGTCCTGTCCCCCAAAATGGTTTGCTTAGGATACACCGTACATATATATACGATATGTGTGTGTGTATGTGTGTGTGTATATATATAAGTCTTATACATACATATAGGATAACATTAAGCCCTTTTTTCACAATCTTTTACTTATTTGTCACTTTTACCTTTTATTAGTCACTTTTTTTATTTGTCACTTTACTTATTTGTCACTTTTACCTTTTATTAAGATAAATGCCAGTATAGGCTCCTGATTTACCTTGCCGGATTTAAGACCAATTCAATTTGTGACTCCTGTATAAATTATATTAGAATGCTGCCTCTCAGAGTTTCATGTGCCTATGTCTTACCTGGGAGTTTGTTCAAATGCAGATTATGATCCAGTAGGTCTGGGGCAGAAGGGGGGTGGTCTGAGATTCTGCAATTCTAATAGACACTCCCAGGTAATGACGATATTGCTGGTCTGGGGACCACAGAATAAGGCCCTAGAATGATTGAAATTCCACCCAAACTAAGGGAATAACAAAATGAACATTCTTACATATTGCTGACTATAATTAGGTAGAATTTTTATGGAGGGCAATATAACAAATCTACTTTTAGAAATGTATTTTTTCCAAGTTAATAATTTTGGATTTGTGTAAATATACAGTTAGCAGAATGTTCTTTACAATACTGTTAAGCATTTTTAAAACTCTAAATTTCTAAAAGTAAAGAAATACTTAAATATATTATGATAACCAGACAGAGAGCCAGTAAAAAAAAGAGAACTACAGGCCAATATCCCTGATGAATATGGATGCAAAAATTCTCAACAAGATACTAGCAAATCGAATTCAACAGCACATAAAAAGAATTATTCACCATGATCAAGTGGGATTCATTCCTGGGATGCAGGGCTGGTTCAACATTCACAAATCAATCAATGTGATACGTCATATTAATAAAAGAAAAGATAAGAACCATATGATCCTATCAATTGATGCAGAAAAAGCATTTGACAAAATTCAGCATCCTTTATTAATAAAAACCCTCGAGAAAGTGAGGTAGAAGGAACATACTTAAATATCATAAAAGCCATTTATGAAAAGCCCATAGCTAACATCATCCTCAATGGGGAAAAACTGACAGCTTTCCCCCTGATATCAGGAACACAACAGGGATGTCCACTCTCACTGCTGTTGTTTAACATAGTGTTGTAAGTGCTAGCATCAGCAATCAGACGACAAAAGGAAATCAAAGGCATCAAAATTGGCAAAGATGAAGTCAAGCTTTCACTTTTTGCAAATGACATGATATTACACATGGAAAATCTGATAGACTCCATGAAAAATCTGCTAGAACTGATACATAAATTCAGCAGAGTTGCAGGATACAAAATCAATGTACAGAAATCAGTTGCATTCTTATACACTAATAGTGAAGCAACAGAAAGACAAATAAAGAAACTGATCCCATTCACAATTGCACCAAGAAGCATAAAATACCTAGGAATAAATCTAACCAAAGATGTAAAAGATCTGTATGCTGAAAACTATAGAAAACTTATGAAGGAAATTGAAGAAGATATAAAGAAATGGAAAAGCATTCCATGCTCATGGGTTGGAAGAATAAATATTGTTAAAATGTCAATACGACCCAAAGCTATCTACACATTCAATGCAATCCCAATCAAAATTGCACCAGCATTCTTCTCAAATCTAGAACAAGCAATCCTAAAATTCATATGGAACCACAAAAGGCCCCGAATAGCCAAAGTAATTTTGAAGAAGAAGACCAAAGCAGGAGGCATCACAATCCCAGACTTTAGCCTCTACTACAAAACTGTAATCATCAAGACAGCATGGTATTGGCACAAAAACAGACACATAGACCAATGGAATAGAATAGAAACCCCAGAACTAGACCCACAAACCTATGGCCAAGTAATCTTTGACAAAGCAGGAAAGAATATCCAATGGAAAAAAGACAGTCTCTTTAACAAATGGTGCTGGGAGAACTGGACCGCAACATGCAGAAGAATGAAACTAGACCACTTTCTTACACCATTCACAAAAATTAACTCAAAAATGGATAAAGGACTTGAATGTGAGACAGGAAACCATCAAAACACTAGAGGAGAAAGCAGGAAAAGACCTCTCTGACCTCAGCCGCAGCAATTTCTTACTTGACACATCCCCAAAGGCAAGGGAATTAAAAGCAAAAATGAACTATTGGGACCTCGTGAAGATAAAAAGCTTCTGCACAGAAAAGGAAACAATCAACAAAACTAAAAGGCAACCAACAGAATGGGAAAAGATATTTGCAAATGACATATTGGACAAAGGGCTAGTATCCAAAATCTATAAAGAGCTCACCAAACTCCACACCCAAAAAAACAAATAATCCAGTGAAGAAATGGGCAGAAAACATGAATAGACACTTCTCTAAAGAAGACATCTGGATGGCCAACAGGCACATGAAAAGATGCTCAACGTCGCTCCTCATCAGGGAAATACAAATCAAAACCACACTCAGATGTCACCTCACGCCAGTCAGGGTGGCCAAAATGAACAAATCAGGAGACTATAGATGCTGGAGAGGATGTGGAGAAACGGGAACCCTCTTGCACTGTTGGTGGGAATGCAAACTGGTGCAGCTGCTCTGGAAAACAGTGTGGAGGTTCCTCAAAAAATTAAAAATAGACCTACCCTATGACCCAGCAGTAGCACTGCTAGGAATTTACCCAAGGGATACAGGAGTGCTGATGCATAGGGGCACTTGTACCCCAATGTTTATAGCAGCACTCTCAACAGTAGCCAAATTGTGGAAAAAGCCTAAATGTCCATCAACTGATGAATGGATAAAGAAATTGTGGTTTATATACACAATGGAGTACTACATGGCAATGAGAAAGAATGAAATATGGCCCTTTGTAGCAATGTGGATGGAACTGGAGAGTGTTATGCTAAGTGAAATAAGTCATACAGAGAAAGACAGACACCATATGTTTTCACTCTTATGTGGATCCTGAGAAACTTAACAGAAACCCATGGGGGAGGGGAAGGAAAAAAAAAAGAAAAAAAAAGAGGTTAGAGTGGGAGAGAGCCAAAGCATAAGAGACTCTTAAAAACTGAGAACAAACTGAGGGTTGATGGAGGGTGGGAGGGAGGGTAGGGTAGGTGATGGGCATTGAAGAGGGCATCTTTTGGGATGAGCACTGGGTGTTGTATGGAAACTAATTTGACAGTAAATTTCATATAATAAAAAATAAAATAAAATAAAATAAAATAAAATAAAATAAAAATAAATGCATTATGATACATAAATATTAATAAAATGGATATTCTTCCAACTATTAAAAATGATGCTATAGTATCAGAAGTAAGGAATCAAAAAATGATGAGGACATATCAAAAAAGACAGAGAAACAACCTTGAAGGGGTTCCCACTGGCCAAATTTTGAAAAATCTGACAATCAAAATAATTATAGTAATGGATTATCATCTGCTGAATAACACAGAAACCCATTAGTCTATACAGATAATAAATAAATACATAAAGTAATAAAGACGGGGACCTTTTTTCTTACAGTAGAAAGCCACATGACAAATATAGATGGAAGTGGTAGAATTAGAAAAACATCATTTTGCTACAGTTTTGTAAAGATTGGCTCAGGCAAGAATAATTTATATAGCTAGTAAGTAGAGTTTGATGAAGAATATTTACATGATCACAAAATGTCATCACACAAATTATTTAATTGCTAGGGCAAAAACTGGAATAATACAGTAGGTGAAGAACAGACACCATCCTGATTGTGTGATCAACTAAAATCACTAGTGAAAAGTAGACAAATATTGAATGTCTTCAGAGCTGATAAAATGAATCTGATCATAAGGAAAGTCAAACTGAATCTATGATCTATAAAATAACTGGCTTGTATTCTTCAAAATGTCAATATCAGGAAAGACAATGAAAGGGCATTCTAAAATATATTGAACTGAATAATGATGAAAAGAAAACATAAAAATTTGTGGGATGCAGCAAAAGGAGTGCTTAGAGGAAAATATAAACATTAAATGTTTATATTATAAAGGGAGGGAAGTCTAAGAATAATAAAATTGAAACTTCCTAGCAAGACTGATTTAGAAAAGAGAAATATAATCAGGAATAAAAAGAGTGCCACCACTAAAGATTCTATAGATATTAGAAGGATAATAAATGGATACTATTAAAAACTTTATGCCAATAAATAACAACTTATATAAAATGGACAAATTCATTGAAAAAACATAAACATTGAAAAAAGCATACAAAATAGAACATTTAAATAGCCCCATATCTATTAGTTACTACATTTATAGGCAAAACTTTCTCTTGAAGAAAACTCCAGATGTAGATGACTTCATTGGTAAATTCTAGAAAAACTTTGAGAAAGCAGTATTTTTCAAAAAGTAGAAGAGCAGGAAACATTTCACAATTGTTTTGTGACCAGAATAACTGTGATATTAAAATCTCACAAAGATATTACAAGAATAATACCTCATATGAACATAGATGCTAAAATGATTTAAAATATATTAGTAAATCAAATCCAGGGGGGTTTATTCTAGGAATACAAGGTTGGTGTAATATTTGAAATTAAATGTAATTCACATTAACAAAAGAGAAAATCCATGTGAATTATGTCAAAAGATGCAGAAAAACTATTTGGCAAAATTCAGCAAACTTCATGACTAAAAAAAAAAAAAAAAGCAACTCTCAGTAGACTAAGAATAGAAGGGAATTTCCTTGACCTGACAATATGCATCTGTAAATTCCATAACTAACCTCCCACTTACTGGTGAAGAGTTGAATGTATTATGCATTCTAAGATCAGGAATATAAAAAGGATAACTGTTCTCACTTCTATTCATCATTATACTGGAGGTCTTACCCAGTACAATAAGATGAGAAAATAAAATAAAAGCATAAAGATTGGAAAAGAAGTAAAATTGATGTTTTTCACAAATGATGTGACTGTATTGAAGAAAACCCTATGGATTCTACAACAAACATTACTCGAAGTAATAAATAAATTTATTTACAAACGTCACAGAGCACAGGTCAATATAAATATCAATCGCAGTAAAGATGGCAATTTACTATAGACTAATTTGTAAACTAAATGCAATTCCCATCACAACAATCTTAACAAGATATTTTGTAGCTAGAGATAAGTTTATCTTAAAATTTTATAAACGGGCAAAAGCTTTAAAAAAGTTGAAAAGAAGAATGAAATTGGAGGAACCAAACTGCTCAATTTTATGACTTACTACGTAGCTAGAGTGTGGTATTGGTAGCAACAGACACACAGGTGAATAGTACAGATAAAGAATCCAGAAATAGACCCACACATATATGCCCAATAGATTTTTGACAAAAGTTGCAAAAGCAACAGTGTAGAAAGGATACCTTTCCAATAAATAGACATCAGTAGCCCCCAAAATGAGCATTGATCTAAACCTCACACCTTATTAAAAAATTAAAAGCAGATCAAAGATAGAAATATAGAATGTAAAACTTCATACCAAAAATAATCTTGAAAAAGAAGAACAAAGTTGGAAAACTTCCTGATATTAAAACTTACTTCAAAGCTATAATAATTAAAATGTGATACTGATAGGGGTGCCTGGGTGGCTCAGTTGGTTAAGCCTTCGACTTTGGCTCAGGTCACGATTTCATGGTTTGTGAGTTCGAGTCCCACTTTAAGCTCTGTGCTGACAGTTCCAGAGCCTGGAGCCCGCTTCAGATTCTGTGTCTCCCTCTCCCTTTGCCCCTCCTCCACTTGCACGCTGGCTCTGTCTGTCTCTCTCTCAAAAATAAATAAACATTAAAAAAAATTTTTTTTAATGTGGTATGATGTAAGGGATAAATATATAGATCAATGGAATACAATTGAGATTCCAGAAATAAATGCTCACGTTTGTAGTCAACTAACTGACTTTCAACAAGTGTGCCAAGACAATCAATGGGAACATAATAGTCTTTTCAACAAATGGTGTTGGGACAACCAGATATCTACATGCAAATGAGTGAAATTGGGCCCATACCTCAAACCACATATGAAAATTCACTCAAAATAGATCCAACACTTAAATATAAAAGCTAAGACTACTAAAACTCTTAGAAGAAAACATACGCATAAATCTTTACCACCTTCAGTTGGAGAAAAGTTTTAGATATGACACTAAAGCTTTTATCTTGATGAGGTCCCAATAGTTAATTTTTGCTTTTGTTTCCCTTGTCTCTGGGCTACAGCCGATGTTAAAGAGGTTGCTGCCTGTGTTCTAGGATTTTGCTGGTTTCCTGTCTTACATTTGTCTTTCATCTATTTTGAATTTATTTTTGTGTATGGTGTAAGAAAGTGTTTCAGTTTCATTCTTTTGCATATTGTTGTCCAGTTTTCCCAACACCATTTGTTGAAGAGACTGTCTTTTTCCCCATTGGATATTCTCTCCTGCTTTCTCAAAGATTAGTTGACCATATTGCTGTGGGACCATTTCCATGTTTTCTATTCTGTTCCATTGATCTGTGTATCTGTTTTTGTGTCAGTACCAGACTGTTTTGATTAC
Source organism: Panthera uncia (assembly GCF_023721935.1). Taxonomy (NCBI): domain Eukaryota; kingdom Metazoa; phylum Chordata; class Mammalia; order Carnivora; family Felidae; genus Panthera; species Panthera uncia. Next base: position 64,419,705 of record NW_026057585.1, read on the forward strand.
TACGGCTTTGTAGTTTATCTTGAAATCTAGGATTGTGATAACTCCAGTTTTGTTCTTCTTTCTCAAGATTGCTTTGGCTATTCAAGGTCTTTTAATTTTAGAATTATTTTCAAAACTTAAAATTTGATCTATTCATAAAATGGAATACTGTATAACAGCCCATAATGAGCTATGAGTATATGCACCAACCTGGATGAATCTCAGAAACATAATGTTGCATAAAAAGGTAAGAATGTATTAGATATGAAGTCTAAAAACATATAAAATTTAACAGTAGATTGCTCAAGGGTCTATAGTATTTGTGGTAAAACCATAAAGAAAAGCAAATAAATGGTTAACTGCAATTACAGGATAATGGGTCCACAGGAAGGTGAGGATTAGATTGTAAGAGATAAATGAAGACTCAGGACACCTCAAAGTTACTGGTAATATTCTATTTCTTATTCTGGGTGATAGGCATAAATAATTACACTTACTAGTCTTTAAATTGTTTGCGGGTACTCTTTTGTATATATGCTGTATTTCACAATAAAAGCTTTTTTTAAAATAAACCAAGCTCTAGTTCTATATATTAAGCCATATCTTTTGTTATAACTTTCATCCTCCTGCCTGCCTGTCTCTAGTAGGTGAGGAAGGGGCCAATACACAGGTAGAAATTGAGATGAGAAAAAGAGGTACAATAAGAAAAAGAATCCTTTTGTACTGAAAGTGATTATGGCTGAGGTCAGCACTACCTTATTCTTTTCATACCATGTTTTTTATTCTATGTTTTATACTACTTTTCTTCTAAATTAGGTTCCTATCACTGACTATCAAGAGTCCAAAATAATATTTTATATTTACTTGTGCATTATTTATCTCTCCCACTAGGTTATAAATGTCAGGGGAGCAGGGACTCTTATTTTCCTTGTTCACTACCAAATTTTCAGTTGCCTAGAACAGTGCCTGGCATATAAGCCTTTATTAGATATTTGTTGAATGAACAATAAACAGTTAAAATTCAGGGCTACTATATATGTATTTCTTCCATTACAACACTCAAGATATTTTTGTAACTGTCTGTCTGTATCCATCATTAGGTATGAAGACATCATTATACCAATAGAACCTAGCAAAATGCCTAGCATGTGATGGGTATTGAGTAAATTCAATTAATATTAAATGTATACATAGAAACATTTTTTTTCTCTGCAATGCAATCTCAGTTTCAAACCATCTTTCATTTGAAAGTCAGAGCTATTAATCTTTAGAATTAACTTGATCATTAAACCCACCTGCTTAAAACCCTCCAGTAATCATAATGGTATACTTATATGTTGCTCACTATGTGGCCAGGCATGATTCTGAGTGCTTTTTACATACTGATTCATTTACTTCCCATAACAATTCTATGGAGATGAAATCATCCTCATTTTGCAGAAGAGGAAACAGACACACAGAAGTTAAGTAATTTGCCTAAGATTACACAGCTAGTAGTGGAAGAGCCAGGATTCCAAACTGCATCAACTGGCTCTACAGTCTATGCCCTTGACCATAATCCCATAATGCCTCCAGGGGATCTGTGAAGCCTATGGGGCAAAATCCAAAATGCTTAGACTGCAAATGATCCTCACAGCCTCGTCTCCAGGATCTTTTCCTACCACTTCCTCCTATGAACCCTAGGCTCTAAATATTATAGCATTTTTACCGAACATGTTACTTACTTTCATACCTGTAAGCTTTTAAACATAGAATATCTTTTGTTCTCTTTCCGTCTGGCAAATTATTTCTCCAAATCCAGCTAAAAATTTCTTCTCTGTGAAGCCTTCCTCAATTTATGCTCTTTTGCCTGCATTTCGTCAATTTTGTGGCTCTTACCATGTTATGTTGTAATAATTTTAGTTTATATGATTTTCTTTGCTACTAACTTGGGGTTACTAACTAGGTCTGAACTCATATCTTATTTGTTTATGTAGCCTCAGTGCCAAAACTACTGTTGTCAAAAAATATTTGTTAAACAAATGAAAATTGAGTTTAACTTGAGTTCAATATTCAATATGTAAAATGAAACTTTGATATCCTACCAATTTGTTGCTATTTATTTATTGCTATAATAATAATGTTATCAACCACTAATACTTATTTTGTTTAGTTATATCATAGATTTAAACTTCTACTGGTATCTCCCTTGTTTTACTTTGTGCATATAACACTGTTTTTGATATCACGTAACAGAAAGTTAACTATGTGTCTGTTTTTCCCACTTGTACTACACTAGCATCTCTAAGGTAAGATTCATATCTTAACCATCCTTAATAGGGGGCTCCCAGAGCTTAGAATACAATGAAGTCTTTTAAAAAATTTTTTAACATTTATTTATTTTTGAAAGTGAGAGAGACAGAGCATGGTGGGGGAGGGACAGAGAGAGTGGGAGACACAGAATCAAAAGCAGGCTCCAGGTTCTGAGCGGTCAGCACAGAGCCCCACGTGGGGCTTGAACTCACAGACCATAAGATTATGACCTGAGCTGAAGTCGGATGCTTCCCAGGTGCCCCAGAGTACAATGAAGTCTTAATAGGTTCTTGTTAATTGTACTTAATTTCAATTAGTTTTGTTAGATTATTTGGTTACCCAAGTATCCTCTTATTTCTAAATCGCTTTCTTCTGACAGGCCTGGCAATTTTGCTTTTTCTTATTCCATGTATCTTCAATAACAATCCCACTATGAGGAGTATAGGCTCTCAGGTTAGAAATACAGAGAAGCTGGGTGCCTGGGTGGCTCAGTTCATTAAGCATCCAACATCTGCTCAGGTCATGATCTCACAGTTGGTGAGTTCCAGCAACGGGCTCTGTGCTGATGGCTCAAAGCCTGGGGTCTGCTTCAGATTTTGTGTGTCTCCCTTTCTCTCTGTTCCTCCCCGCTTGCACTCTGTTTCTCTCTCAAAAATAAATAAGCTTCAAAAAAATTAAAAAAAAAATAAATATAGAGAAGCAACTATAAAAGCAGACATTTTCGTTTAGTTTTCAATTTCTCATAAAAACTAACCAGTTTGGGTAATTTAAATTTAGGTCCAGGTTATTGTCTCTCAAATTTAAAAATAACAATGGATACTCTTTCAAATTTAAAGACAACAATGCTAATGACATGGTATCAAATAAATTATTTGAAAATATTTATATAAAATATTATACATTACCTGTAATTGGTATCCTCCAGTATGAAAGTTTCGAGAAATAAAAACACACTGAGAATGAGATTTAATCTTTGCCTTTGATGATCTTTGCCTGCATCTCTCATCAGTTGCTTTAAATTTGGAATTTTGAAATATTTCTCTGAAAAATATTTTATAGAAAATATTATTAAACATATGTTCCATTATAAACAATTAAATTGTTTCCAATAGTTATACATAAAGGTTTAAAAATCAGAACATATTATTATATATTAATTTTTAAAACACAAATCAATATATATAGTTTCTTCTCATCTATTACTGATTTCATTACACCTATTTTATTTGTAGTATGTAAATTATGCTACTTCTTATGCAGGGTTAATATTTCCAGTTTGAAATTAACCATGATTTTTTTTATATCCTTCTTTCTGGTTGTGAGATAATCAATCTACTTTAATGTTAGTCTTTTCATAAATTTGCTTTCAATGGCAAAGGAAATTAAATTAAATGAAACTCATTCATCAGCTTTATATTTAATAATATACCTGGCAAAAGTAAGAGGAAGGAAACTGAATTGAAACTCATACTTACAATGCAAGAGTAGTTGTGATCTTTATCCATGCAACACAAATAATTTTGAGAGACTGTTAAAAATAATCAATCAGCAAGTAAAACTCCAACTGATCAAAGATAGTTAAGCATGAGGAAATGTAGTTTCTAACAGTCATTCTAAATGTAACAATTTAAAAAATGATGCTGATTTCCATTTGTTCTTACAGAGGTACTAGAAAATTCCTAAATTAATTCAAGAGATTGCATTATGTTACTTAATGAGGTATAGGCAATTAGGATTCATTAATTCATTGAATTCAATTCCCTTAAATATTTATTGAATACTTACTATATGTCAGGCATTATGCTGGGTGTTGCAGCAAGGGAAAAAAAAGCACAGCCACTAGCTTCATAGAACTGTTATTGCTCTTATGGAGCTTAAACACTATTAAGGAAGACAGACATTAATAAAATACTGATAAGAAAATGAAAAATTACGACTTTGGAAAGTGTTATCAAGGAAAGGTACCCGGTGTACCATGTAAATACATAACAAAGGGAATTAATCTGGTTAGAGAGGTCAGGGAAGGCTTTTCTGAGGAAGAGATGATTGAATTGGGTATCTGAAGAAATAGTAAGATATTAGGTAGGTGTGATGGAGGAAGAAAGATGTAGAAGAAAGAATAGCCTAAGAAAAAAGAATAGTCTTTTTTCAGAAAGAAAAGCAAGTGTAAAGACCTAGGGACCAGATTAGGACACTATATCAGAAGCAGTGAAAGCAAGAGGGAAAGTGGGAGACAAACTGGGGGAGTATGCATGGGCAAACTATGTAGAGTCTTAAATGTTGTGTTGTTTCTCTTTATCCCAAAAGCAATGGGAAGTCTTTTATAATATAGTGGGGATGGGATGGAATGGTTGAGTGACTTGATTAGATATGTATTTGGAAAATGTCTGGCTGAAGCATGGAGAAGAGATTTAATGGGGATAATACTGAAGGTAGTGGGTCAGTCATAACTCCTACTGCAGTAATCTCTGTGAGGGGTGAGGGATAAGGATAACTTAAATAAAAAGTTGGCAGTGGCAATTGAAAGAAACAAATAGATTTTAGTGATTTATGAGGTAAAATAAATAGAACCTGGTGATGGTTCAAATTTGGGGGAGGTGTGAAAAAGAGGAAGATACCAAGCATATTTTCAATCTTCAGAGAGAGAAAAAACAACCCTTCCCTCACCTCACATTCTCTTCCAGCTACTGGCCCATTTATCAACTCCCTCCTCACCAAAAACACAAAACAAACAAAACAAAACAAAACAAAACAAAAACCTTCCTTAAAGAGAGGTCCATGCTTGTTTCAATTTTCTTACCTCCTGTGTCTTATTCAAATATAAGCTTCTGAACCCATACCTCCACGAAATTGTTAAAGGTCATCAATAACTTACATGTTGCCAAATCCAAAAATTAGTTCTCTATCCTCATCTTTCTCAACTTCATAAGCAATATCTTCTCAATATCATCATCTCCTCCTTCCCGAAACATTTTCTAATTTTTTCTTCTATTTCTTTCTTTAATTTTAAATCCCAGTATAGTTAATATAGTGTTATGTTAGTTTCAGATATAAATACAGTGATTCAACAATTCCATACATCACCAGTGCTCATCACAAGTGCACTGCTTAATCCACATGATTTATTTTACCATCCCCCCCTTACTTCCTTTCTGGTAACCATCAGTTTGCTTTCTATGGTTAAGAGTCTATTGCTTGGTTTCCCTCTCTCTCTCTTTTTCCCCTTTGCTCATTTTTTTTATTGTTCCCTAATTCCACATATGAGTGAAATAATATGACATTTGTCTTTCTCTGACTGACTTATTGCAGTTAGCATTATACTCCTAGCTCCATCCGTATCATTACAAGTGGCAAAATTTTATTCTTTTTCTTGGCCAAATAATATTCCATTGTGTATATATACCACGTCTTTTTTTTAAGTTTATTTATTTATCTTGAGAGAAAGACAGCATGAGCAGGGCACAGGAGAGAGAGAGAGGTTGAGAGGTTGAGAGAGGGAGAATCCCAAGCAGGCTCCACACTGTCAACACATTTTCCAAATACATATCTAATCAATGCAGGGCTAGAACTCACAAACTGAGAGATCATGACCTGAGCTGAAACCAAGAGTCAGATGCTTAAGTGACTGAGCCACCCAGGTTCCCCAGTATACCACATCTTCTTTGTCCATTCATTGATTGATGGATAGGTGGGCTGCTTCCATAATTTGGCTACTGTAAATAATGCTGCAATAAACATAGGGGTGATATATCCCTCTGAACTAGTGTTTTTGTCTTTCGGGAGTAAATACCCAGTAGTGCAATTACTGGATCATAGAGTAGTTCTATTTTTAACTTTTTGAGGAACTGCCATACTGTTTTCCACAGTGGTTGTACCAGTTTGCATTCCCACCAACAGTGCAGGAGGGTTCCTTTTTCTTCACATCCTTGCCAACACCTTTTGTTTTTTTGTGTTTTTGATTTTAGCCATTCTGACAGGTGTGAGGTGATATCTCATTGTGGTTTTGATTTGTATTTCCTTGATGATGAGTGGTGTTGAGGATCCTTCCATGTGTCTCTTGGCCATCTGGATGTCTTCTTTGGAGAAATGTCTGTTTGTGTCTTCTGCTCATTTTTAATTGGATTATTTGGTTTTGGGGTGTCTAGTTGTATAACTTCTTTATATATTTTGGATACCAACCCTTCATCAGATATGTCATTTGCAATATCATCTCCCATTTGGTAGGTTGCCATTTAGTTTTGTTGATTATTTCCTTTGCTGTGCAGAAGCTTTTCATTTTGAGGTAGTCCCAATAGCTTATTTTTTCTTTTATTTTCCTTGTCTCAGGAGACATATCTAGAAAAATGTTGCTATGGCCAATGTCAGAGAAATTACTGTTTGTCCTCTCTCCTAGGATTTTTATGGTTTAAAATCTCACATTTATGTCTTTAATCCATTTTGAATTTATTTTGGTGTATGGTATCACAAAGTGGTCTAGTTTCATTCTTTTTCATGTGGCTGTCCAGTTTTCCCAACACAATTTATTTATTTTTTAATGATTTTTTTAACGTTTATTTGTTTTCGAGACAGAGAGAGACAGAGCATGAATGGGGGAGTGTCAAAGAGAGGGAGACAGAATCCAAAACAGGCTCCAGGCTCTGAGCTGTTAGCACAGAGCCCGACGCGGGGCTTGAACTCACGGACTGTGAGATCATGACCTGAGCCGAAGTCGGCCGCTCAACCAACTGAGCCACCCAGGCACCCCCCCAACACAATTTATTGAACAGACTGTCTTGTTCCCATTGGATATTCTTTATTGCTTTGTCGGAGATTAACTGACCACAAAATTGTAGGTTTATTTCTGTGTTTTCTATTCTGTTCCATTAATCTTTGTGTCTATTTTTGTGCTAATACCATACCGTTTTGATTACTGCATTTTGGTAATATAAGTTGAATTCTAGAATTGTGATACCTCCAGCTTTGCTTTTCTTTTTCAAAATTGCTTTGGCTATTCAGGGTCTTTCATGGTTCCATATAAATTTTATGATTTTTTGTTCTAGTTCTGTGAAAAATGTTGTTGGTATTTTGATAGGAATTGAATTAAGTCTGTAGATTGCTTTGGGTAGTATTGGCATTTTAACAATAATTGTTCTTCCAATCGATGAGCATGGAATGTCTTTCCATTTTTGTGTCATCTTTAATTTTTTTTTATTTTTCTAAATGTTTCTTTATTTTTAAGAGATAGACAGAGTGCTAGCTGGGGAGGGACAGGAAGAGAGGGAGACACAGAATCCAAAGTAGGCTCTAGGCTCCACGCTGTCAGCACAGAGCCTGATGCAGGGCTCAAACTCAGGAACCATGAGATCACGACCTGAGCTGGAGTTAGACACTTAACTTACTGAGCCACCCAAGTGCCCCTTTGTCATCTTTAATTTAATCTTTAATTCCATCAATGATTTATAGTTTTCAGAGTACAAGTGTTTCACTTCCTTGGTTAAGTTTATTCCTAGGTATCTTTTTTTAATGTTTATTTATTTTTGAGAGAGGGACAGAGTGCTAGTGGGGAGAGAAGAGGGAGACACAGAATCCAAAGTAGGCTCCAGGCTCCGAGCTGTTAGCACAGAGCCTGATGCGGGCTCAAACTCACGAACTGTGAGATCATGACCTGTGCCAAAGTTGGACACTTAACTAACTGAGCCACCCAGGCACCCCTAGGTATCTTATGATTTTTGATGTAATGATAAACAGGATTGTTTTCTTAATTTGACTTTCTGCTGCTTCATTCCTAGTGTATAAAAATGCAACAGGGGCACCTGGATGGCTCAATTGGTTAAGCATCCAACTTCGGCTCAGGTCATGATCTCATAGTTCATGAGTTCAACCCCGCATTGGGCTCTCTGCTCTCAGTGCAGAGCCCACTTCAGATCCTCTGTCCCCCTGTCTCTCAGCCTCTCCCCCACTTGCGCGTTCTGTCTCCCAAAAATAAACATTTAAAAAATGCAACAGATTTCTGTACATTGATTTTGTATCCTGTGACTTTACTAAATTCATTTATCAGTTTTTGTAGTTGTTTTTTGCAAAGTCTTTAGGGTTTTCTGTATATAGTATCGTGTCATCTGAAAGTACTTACATTTTTACTTCTTTCTTACCAATCTGGATGCCTTTTATTTCTTTTCGTTGTCTAATTTCCAAGGCGAGGACTTCCAATACCATGTTGAATAAAAGAGATGAGAATGGAATCCTTATCTTGTTCCTGATCTTAGAAGGAAAGCTCTGTTTTCCCCCATTGAGGATGATGTTAGCTGTGTATTTTTCATATATGGTCTTTATTAGGTCGAGGTATGTTCCCTCTAAACATATTTTTTTGAGGGTTTTTATCATGTTGTTTGTCAAGTGCTTTTTCTGTGTCTATTGAGATGATCACACAGTTTTTATCCTTTCTTTTGTTGATGGGATGTATCGTGTTGATTATTTTGCAAATATTGAACAACATTTGCATCCCAGGAATAAATCCCACTTGGTCGTGGTGTGAATGACTGTTTTAATGTATTGTTGGATTCTGTTTGTTGAGGATTTTTACATTTATGTTCATTAGGGAGATTGGCCTGTAGTTCTCCTTTTTTTTTTTTTTTTTGGTGGTGTCTTTATTTGGTTTTGGTATTAGGATAATGCTGGCTTCATAGAATGAATGTGGAAGTTTTCCTTCTTCTATGTTTTAGAATAGTTTGAGTAGAACAGGTTATTAACTCTTCTTTCAGTGTTTGGTAGAATTCTCCTGTGAACTAGTCTGGTCCTGGACTATTGTTTTTGGGAGTTTTTTGATTACTGATTCAATCACCTTACTGGTAATAGGTCTGTTCAAATTTTCTGTTTCTTTGTGCTTCAGTTTTGGTGGGTTATGTTTCTAGGAATTTATCCATTTCTTCTAGGTTGTCTAATTTGTTGGCATATGGTTTTTCATAATATTCTCAGAATTTTTAAAATTTTTAAATGTATATTTTATTTTTGAGAGAGAGAGAGAGAGAGAGAGAGAGAGACAGAGCGTGAGCGGGGGAGGGGTAGAGAGAGAGGGACACACAGAATCCAAAGTAGGTTTCAGGCTCTGAGCTCTCAGCACAGAGCCTAACGCAGAGCTCAAACCCACAAACTGCAAGATCATGACCTGAGCCAAAGTAAGACACTTAACCAACTGAGCCACCCAGGTGCCCCAATACTCTCTTAAAATTATTTGTGTTTCTGGGGTGTTGGTTATTATTTCTCCTCTTTCATTGGTGATTTTGAGTCCTTTCTTTCTCTCTTTTATTTCTTTATTTTTTAGATGAGTCTCACTAAGGGTTCATCAATTTTATTGAACTTTTCAAAGAACCAGCTCCTCGTTTCATTGATCTGTTCTATTGTTCTGTTTTTTGTTTGTTTGTTTGTTTGTTTAGTTTCTATATCATTTATCTTTGTTCTAATCTTTATTATTATTTCCTTCCTTCTATTGGTTTTAGTTTTGTTTGTTGTTCTTTTTTAGCCTTTTACGTGTGGGTTAGGTTGTTTATTTGGGATTTTTCTTGCCTCATAATGTAGGCCTATATTGCTCTAAACTTCCCTCTTACAATCACTTTTGCTGCATCCCAAAGATCTAGGAATTCTGTGTTTTCATTTTCATTTGTTTCTGTGTGCTTTTTATTTCTTTGATTTGTTGACCCATTCATTGTTTAGTAGCATGTTATTTAATCTCCACGTATTTGTGGTCTTTCCAGACTTTTTTTCTTTGTGGTTTATTTCTAATTTCATAGTGTTGTGGTCAGAAAAGATGCATGGTGTGACTTCAATCTTTTTGAATTTGTTGAGGCTTGTTTTATGTCTTAATATGTGATCTATTCTAGAGAATGTTCCATGTGCACTTAAAAAGAATGTGTATTCTGCTGTTCTAGGATGGAATGTTCTGAATATACCTGTTAAATCCAACTGGTCCAGTGTATCATTCTGTCAGTTTCTTTATTGATTTTCTGTTTGGATGATCTGTCCATTGATGAAAGTCATGTGTCAAAGTCTCCTAATATTATTATATTACTATTGATCATTTCCTTTATGTTTGTTATTAACTGTTTTATGTATTTGGATGTTTCCATGTTGGGTGCGTAAATATTTACAATTGTTCTACCTTCTTGTTGGATTTTCCCTCTCTTAGTATATAGTGTCTTTTTTTGTTTCTTATTGCAGACTTTGTTTTAAAGTCATTTTGTCTGATATAAGTATTGCTACTCTGGCTTTCTTTTGACATCCATTTGCATGATGACTGTTTCTCCATCCCCTCACTTTCAATCTTCAGGTGTCTTTCAGTCTGAAATGAGTCTTGGTAGGCAGCCTATAGATGGGTCTTGTTTTTTTATCCATTCTTTCACCATATGTACTTTTTTTAAATTTTTTTTTAACATTTATTTATTTTTGAGACAGAGAGAGACAGAGCATGAACGGGGGAGGGGCAGAGAGAGAGGGAGACACAGAATCGGAAGCAGGCTCCAGGCTCTGAGCCATCAGCCCAGAGCCTGACGCGGGGCTCGAACTCACGGACCGCGAGATCGTGACCTGAGCCGAAGTCGGACGCTCAACCGACTGAGCCACCCAGGCGCCCCACACCACCATATGTATTTTGATTGGAAGTTTTATATTCAAAGTAATCACTGATAGATATGTATTTATTGCCATTTTGTTACTTGTTTTGTGGTTGTTTTGTAGTTTTTATCTGATCCTTTCTTTTTTTTTTCTCTCCTTCATGGTTTGCTGGGCTTTTTTTAGTGATATACTTAGGTTCCTTACTCTTCATTTATTGTGTTTCTATTACTGTTTTTTGACTTTTGGTTACCATTAGATTTATATATAACATCTTTTGCATATAGCAGTCCATATTTAGCTGATTTTCACTTATTTTTTAACTCATTCTTTACTCCTCTCCCCTCCATGCTTCAGATATTTGGTATCATTTTTACACCCTTTTATTTTGTGATTCCTGTGTTTCTTATTCTTACTTATGCTTTTCGCTTTTCCATTCTTTTAACATTTCTTGTAGGGCTGGTATAGTGATCATGAGTTCTTTTGACTTTTGTTTGTCTGAGAAACTATCTCTCCTTCTATTCTGAGTGATAGCCATGCTGGATAGAGTATTCTTGGCTGCAAATTTTTCCTTTTGAGCACTTTGAATACATCATGTCAATCCCTTCTGGCCTGCAAAGTTTCTGCTGAAAAATCAGCTTATAGCTTAATGGGGTTTCCTTTGTAAGTAGCTATCTTCTTTTCTCTTGCACCTTTAACATTCTTTATCACTTTTTTTTTGACATTTTAATTACTATGTGTCTTGGTGTGGACCTTCTTGGGTTGAATTTGTTAGGGGATCTCTGTGCCTCCTGTATTTGGATCTCTGTTTCCCTCCCCAGATTTAGGAAGTTTTCAGATATTATTTCTTCAAATACATTTTTTGTCCCCCCCCCCTTTCTCTTTCTTCTTCTGGGATCCTTCTAATATGAAAGTAATTATGCTTGATGGAGCCACTGAGTTATATAAGTCTGTTCTTCACTTTATCTTAGCCCAAAGGCTGGGAGGCAATGTCTATTCTCATCATGCAGTATTTGTCTCTCACCTATTCAGCTTGATTACTTTCCTTTATTCTATCCTCCACATCACTGATATGTTCCTCTGCTTCCTGTAGCCTACTATTTATTCCATCTATTGTATTTTTAATTTCATTTATTCTGTTCTTCATCTCTGATATATTATTTTTTATCCTTTTTTCAAGGTTTTTACTGGTGTCTTCCACCATTTTTTGAAGTCCAGTGACTATCTTAAGTTCATTACTTTAAATTTTGTATCAGGCATATGATTTATTTCTCTTTCACTTAAACTTCCTGCTGTGATTTTGTTTTGTTTTTTCATTTGAGACATATTTCTCTGTCTCCTCATTTTGTCTAACCTTCTGTGTCTGTTTCTTATGTGTTAGGAGTCAGCTGTGTCTTCTGCTCTTGAAAGTAGTGGCTTTATGAAGAAGAGGTCCTGTAGTGTCCCGCAGTGCAGTATTCCCTGTTCACCAGAACCTGGCTCTTCAGAGGAGTCTCCTATGTGTGTTGCCTGCATCCTGCTATTGTGTCTGAGTCGCTTTTCATTTCAGTCCAGATGTCTGCCCTGACTTTTTGCCTATTGTGGGCTGTGCTTGCTCTCTGCAATGTTAGTGAGGTCCAGGTAGGCCAGCTCTGGGGGTGTGACAGCAGAAGGATGTGGGGGCAGGGCGGTGGTGTTAGCAAAATTTGTACCCAACCCTTAGTCCTAGGCTGAACCTCCCACAGCCTAGTGGGAGGGTGTAGTGGTGGCAGCCAAAGCGGGGGTGGGGGGTGCTTGGCAGCTGGGTGGGGCACATGTGATGTTACCAAAATTTGCACTGAGCTACTAGTCCTAAGTTGGACCCTCCAACGTGTGGTGGCTGCAGGAGCACAGCATGTACAGGCAGTGGGTGGGTGCAGTGTGCATAGCATTAACAAAAGCTGCACTGGGTCCAGAGCTGAGACAGCAAGCTTGGAGTTGGTGAGTCCTCAGAAGAATTTTTGGGCAGGGCACAGTACTAGCAGGTTAGGTAGCAAGTGCCTGTGCAGTGCCACCCCTCCCAGATGGCTCTGTGTTTATGTTTGGGGGCAGGGGAGGAAAATGGCACCTGCCAACTCCTTTGTTCCCAGAGAAATCCCCCAATAAGCTCTGAAATCAGTAGAAACAGATCTCCCTCCCATTCTTCAAGCTGTTGCTTCTATGTTGCCTCTCCTCAGGCTGTTGTTGCTTTGAGGGCAGACACCCAGCTGTCACTTGCCCTCTGACGTTGAAAACTCCAGGCTCCAAGTTGTGCTGGTTATACAATCTCACAGAATTCAGCCCTGTTGGTTTTCAAAGCCAGACTTATGGGGATTTGCTTTCCCTGTGTGGGCTTCCTGGTATTTTCCCCTCTCCATAACCACAGCTCTCTCCCTCCTGTGGGCAACTCTTGACCACAGTTTCTGCATTTCCTAGTTTCTCTGATACAGCTTCTCCACATTTAGTTGGGGAGGTTGTTCTGCCAGTCTTTGGATCTCTTTCTGGTTTATTGACTTAGATATGAGTGATATCTAGCTGTAAATATGGGATGGGGGTATGCTTAGGATCTTCCTACTCTGCCATCTTCCCAGCACCCTTGAAACATTTCCTAATTTTGACTTCCTTGACAGTGTACCTTTCTGTTTTTCCGGTTAAATATTGACTCTTCTATTGTTTTGCTAGATTTCTAAATGTTGGTGGGCTGAAGGGCACAGTCCGAAGTTCTTCTCTTCCCTTCCAGCAATCACTCCCTGGTTAGTCTCACCCAGTTCTATAAACTTAGATACCCTCTATTAATTGATACCCTATATATTCAGGCTTGACTTCTCTCCTAAAAGTTCCTACATGTATATCTGAGGATTTGACATTTCTAATGGATGTCCAATAGACTTTCAAACTTTTATCCAAGATATAATTTGGATTAATTCCTAGTTTATCACTATTCCCTCAGCCTGCTCCTCTTTCTAATCATCTTTTCATTTCAGTAAATGACATGATCAACTACTCAGTTCCTCATGGTAAAAACGTAGATGTTAGCATTAATTCTGTCATTTCACTTATCTTTCCTTACCTCATCCAACCTATCAGCAAGCCCTGCTAACTTTACCTGCAAAACACATCCCCAATCCAACCCCTTCTTTCCATATCCTTTACTTCCATATTAGTCCAAGACACTATCATCTCTGACCTGAACTATGAAATAGCCTCCTAAAGCTCTCTGCTTTCACTCTTGCTCAATTAAAATTTAGGCTTCACAGAGAAGTAAGAAAAATCTTTTAAAAATATGAATCAGAACTCTCATACATTGCTGGTTGGAGTAAGTACCCACTTTGGAAAACTCTTTAGCAATTTGCTATAAAGTTAACTATATGATCCAGCAATTCCACTCTTAGGTATTTACCCAAGAGAAGTGAAAACACATGTACAAAAATATTTATACAAGAATGTTCATAGCAGCCTTATTCCTAATAACTAAAAACTGGAAATGACCCAAATGTCCATTAACAGAATAAGTAAACTGAGGTATATTTATACACTGAAATATTACTCATTAGTAAAAAAAATGGAATACACATAAATACAACAACATGCATGAATCTCAAAAATATGTTAAATGAAAAAAAAGTAGACATAAAAAAGTCCATATGATTCTATGATTCTATTTGAATGAAATTCAAGACTAGACAAAATTAATCTATGGTAATAAAAATCAGGATAATGATTGCTTTTGGGTGGGAGGTGGGGAGTGATGCCTGGAAAGGAGCATGAGGGAAATTTACAGGGTGATGGAAATTTGTATATTTTGACTGAGGCTGTAAATACATGGGAATATATTTGCTGAAATTCATCATCATACATTTAAAATCTATGTACTTTATTTTATGTAAATTATATCTAAAATTTTAAAGAGTGTTACAAAAATGTAAATCATCTATAGGTGACATTATAGTGTCCTTAAAAGGGGGATGATATTACTGCTACCTCATGGGGTGGTTATGAAGTCTAAATGAGATCACATACAAAGCACTTAGAAAAGTGCCTAGTATGTAGTAAGCACTCAGTGTTAGCCATTATTATGCTGATAATATTATTCCCCTGCTTAAAACCTTATGATGGCACAATAAATAAAATCAAACTCCATTTCTAGCCTACAACATCCTATTTGATCTGGCCCTTATCTACATCTTCAATCTCATCATTATTTCCCTCACTCAGTATAGTCTATTCACACTAGCCTTCTTTCCCTTTACTGAACAATACCAAGAACATTACCATTTGGGGTTTGTGTACTTGCTATCCCTTCAGCTTAGAAAGCTCTCTGACAAAGTCTTCAAATGTCTGGCTCTTTCTTTTGACTCAGATCTCAGATTAAATACTACTCACTTGAAGAGACATTCCTTGACCACTTTATTTTTCATTATCTGTCTCCTCCCAATGGCACTGCTAGTCTATGAAACAGGAATCCTGTCTGACTTGTTCACAGTTGTATCCTCAGTCCCTAGAACAATGGCAGGCACCCAATAAATATTTGTTAAAAGAATGAATAAGTGAAGATTTTCTAGTTTTCTGACCTGTGCAAGTGAACAGATAATATGCATTAATTTGCTGAAATAGGGAATATTGGAAGAGTATGTGCAAGAACATGTTAAAATTTACATTTTTAAGCATCAAACAAAGCAAATACTGAACTAAATATTCAAAACCACCAAATTTTAGGGTTTTCTGTCTCTGGAAAAAGACTATATTTAGACTATACCAGGGCATTCTGTCAGCTCTTATCTTAAATATCTCCTAAAGAAAGAGAGTTTTTCCATGTTGGTAATGTTTTTAACATTAGAAATGTTAAATGTTTCTAAATTAGAAATCAAAACATTTTTTAGTGTCAAGCCTTATAATTTGAACCCATGTCTTCCAAAGAATAAAATATATCTCATTATTCCTTAAAATTTTAATGCATGAAGACTGCTATGATAGTACTTATACTATTATTCTAGTAGGACTTCTCTTTCCAGGCTATTTTAAACATGTAAAGATTTTCCTCCCCAATCAAAGAGTCTGTAACCAAACCTCAAATTATAGAATCTACACAATTATAGTTATTTAGTACCATTTGAAAAAGTCTTTCATTGGATTTTTAAGGGGAAAGAAGTTAAATATTTAATAAACCTTACCTTCGTTTGCAAATCAGGAACCACAAAGCTGATGCCAAAGCAAAGAAACCAATTCCCAAAGTAACAGCACCAGCAGCCAGAAAATAGGTTAAGGGGTTTAAAAAACCTATACAAATAAATGATAAAAGATTATTTCATACATATATCTTCATTCTCCAGGTAAAATTATGTAACAAAGTATTTCAAAAGATATTACGTAGTGTAGTATTAAGACATTAACCAGGAAGTTGGGAGACTTGAATTTTAGGGTCCTGTGCAATTATAACAAATTTCAAGACTCTGAATTTGAGATTTACACAGGGCCTCATGATGATTAGGGTCAGGGCACATGTCTTTGACTCTGCTTGGATTTGATACCTAAATTTTGTTTGTTTTTGTACAGCCATCACCTCTTTTTTTCTTATCTAGCTTTTTCCTTTCCCAGTCCAGTTGTGAATCTTTTGTTATCTTTTCAGTATCATTCTTTGCAGTCCTCTAAATAAGACACTTCTCATTTTAAAATTTGTATTATCTGGGGCACCTGGGTGGCTCAGTAGGTTGAGCACCCAACTCGGATTCGGCTCAGGTCATGATCCCAGGGTTGTGGGATTAAGCCCTGTGTCAGGCTCCATTCTGAGCATGGAGACTGCTTGAGATTCTTTCTCTCTCTCCCTCTGCCCCTCCCCCCTGCTCACACACACACACTCTCTCTCAAATAAAAAAATAAAAGAAAATTTGTATTATCAATCACTACAAGAAAGTAGATGGGGGTAATAAAGAACAAATGTGAGAAACTTCAAATTATTTTAGAAATCTTTGTCTTATCTCCATTTTATCCTAGGAACAATAAAAGATGATGGCCAAAAGTTAAATAAAAGCAACATAAAATAATAGCAATGTAAATCAATATATAAAAAACAATATAAAATAATAACAATAAAATAACAAATAGGTTAAGGGTTTAAAAAACCTATACAAATAAATTATAAAAGATTATTTCATGCCTATATCTTCATTCTCCACGTAAAATTAAATGACATAGTATTTCAAAAGATAGTACACAGTGTAGTGTTAAGACATTAATCAGGAGGTCAGGAGACAAACTTGCAAGTTTATAATTGGAAAAGCCTATTGGAATTATATGGTATAACTCTTTCATTTTACAGATGATAAAATTGAGGTCCACGTAAGAGAAGGACCTGAATTGAGATTAGGCAGCAGATTAAAGCCAATCCTTTGTTTTTGTTTTTATTTTGTTTTTTTCCTATTATCCCTACTACCAATCATCTTGATACTGGTATATATTGAAAAGAATTAAAACTAAAGAATACATGATGTAATTATAGTCAAGTTGGTCAAGTATTTATTAAGATTCTGGTATCTGATACCTAAAAATAAAGCAAGTTGTGGGAAACTTTCACAGAAAGCTGTATACAACATGAAGGGCCTTAAAACAATTTAAAAGTAAAGTTGACCCTTGAACTACATGAGGGTCAGGGGCACCAACCTCTGCATAGTCACAAATCCATATATAACTTTTGACTCCCTCAAAACTTAACTACTTACATATATAAATATATAAACAATAGCTTACTATTGACAGGAAGCCTTACCAATGTATAGTCAATTAACACATATTTTGTATGTTGTATGTATTACATACTGTAGTCTTACAATAAATAAGCTAGAGAAAAGAAAATAATAAGAAAATCATGAGGAGAAAATACACTGATAGTCCTATACTATATCAAAAATCATCAACTTATAAGTGGACCTGCACAGTTCAACCCATGTTGCTCAAAGGTTGACTGCATGTTACCTGGGAAAAAAAGGCTTTAAAAATGTAAAACTATAGAATACAAACTGATGGTTACCAGAAGAGAGGTGAGTAGGGTGATGGGTTAAATAGGTGATGGGGATTAAGGAGTGCACTTGTGATGAGCACTGGGTGTTGGATGAAAGTTTTGAATCACTAAATTATATGCCTGAAACTAATATTACACTGTATGTTAACTAACTGGAATTTAAATAAAAATTTAAAAAGTAAAATAAAACTTATGAAGATCTTTATATGAGAACACATCATAAATTCCACTAAAAATATGACATGATAAAGACTTTGTTGTTCCCATACTTTTGTTATTTCCTAAGTAATTTCCAGTTTCCAAGATGGTGCCTCTCAAGTCTTAGTTTTCTTTGGGTTCAAAAAATGTCTAAATTTGGGAATTAATGGTACCAAAAAGTTATACCAAAAAGTGATACTTATAATACAAAAAAAAAAAACCCTTTTAAGTGCACATTAGGAAGTCACTTAAATATGTTATGATGATGTTACGTATAAAAAATATCATATTCTTTAATTATTTAGTGCAGGGTTTCCCCACTTCAATACTAATTATCTTTTGGACCAGATAATGTGTTGTAAGGATTGTCCTGTGCATTGTACTAAAGATGTCTCCAGGCAAATGTATTCTGGGGGCAAAACTGCCCCCAGTTGAGAATCATTGGCACAGTGGTATGAGGAAATATCAGATAGCATTCAATGATAAAAGCAAGACAGATAAAATGCATATTTTTTAAAAATTGAAAAAGAAATAGTTGTACTCAAATATAAGATAAAGATTTCTAGAGGTGCCTGGCTGGCTCAGTTGGAAGAGCATGCAACTCTTTATTTCTGGGTCATGAATTTGAGCCCTATGAGGGGTGTAGCGATTACTTAAAGAAATAAAACTTTGAAAAAAAAAAAGATAAAAATTTCTATAGACAAAAAAAAAGAAAGAAAGAAAGAAAAGCAACACAGAGACATAAGTAGAGGCTAAAATCACAAGCATGTGAAGCACTGAGATCTAGAAGCAAGAATTAGCTAGAAGAAACAGAGAAAATCATTGCGACAAGACCTAGATCAAACCATCCTTTGGTACTGTGAATGACCCTATAGTAACAAAATCTCTGTGGGAATGGAGTCCTGAACCACCAATAAAAGACCTAAGAAGGGGGTGCCTGGGTGGTTCAGTCAGTTAAGCTTCTGACTTTGGCTTAGGTCATGATCTGGCGATTCATGAGTTGGAGCTCACATTGGGCTCTGAGCTGACAGCATGGAACCTGGAGCCTGCTTCGGATTCTGTGTCTCCCTCTCTCTCTGCCCCTAACCCCTTGAGCACGCTTGCTCCCTCTCTCTCAGAAATAAATAAACATTAAAAAATTTTTTAAAAGACCAAGAAGGAATCTTGGAAAATGAAAAATTAAAGAATTTCATGATAAAGTCTTCTTTGAACACAATTAATAAAATGAAAGATAAGACTGAGAAACTTGCCAAGTTACATAAAGAAACAAAAAATATAAAGAAATTATGAGACTTGGAAAAGATTAGGAGTGTATATTTAAAAGTAATATGGGTTCCAAAAAAAAAAAAAAAAGAATAGAAGAGTAGCAGAGAAGAGGTATCTGGAGCAACAACCTAAGAAGGATTTTACTTTAAAAATTTTTTAAATTTATACGTAATAAAATTAATTGGTGTGTGTGTGTGTGGTTCCATACGTTTTGACAAATACAAAGAGTGGTTTTTTTTCTTTTTTTTTTTTAATTTTTTTTTTTAACGTTTATTTATTTTTGAGACAGAGAGAGACAGAGCATGAACGGGGGAGGGTCAGAGAGAGAGGGAGACACAGAATCTGAAACAGGCTCCAGGCTCTGAGCAGTCAGCACAGAGCCCGACGCGGGGCTCGAACTCACATACCGCGAGATCGTGACCTGAGCCGAAGTCGGATGCTTAACGGACTGAGCCACCCAGGCGCCCCAAAGAGTGTTTAATCACATCACCATAACCAAGTTACATGACACTTTCATCACCTCCCCAAATTTCCTCATACTTCCTCTTAGTGGTCAAGCACCAATTGCTGGCAACCATTGTTTATTTTCAATCCCCATTCTCTATCCTTATACTTTTGCCTTTTCCAGAATTTCATATAAATGGAATCATACAGCATGTGGCCTTTTGAGTCTGGCTTTTTTCACTTAGCATAATGCATCTGAGATTCACCCACATTGCTGCATGTATCAATAGTTCATTTCTTTTTATTGTTGAGTAACATCCCATTTTACGGATGTACCAGGTTTGTTTATTCCCCAGCTGAGAGACAGTGGTTGTTTCCAGTTTGGGGTTGTTAGATTAAAGCTACTATACATTTGCATAAAAGTGTTTGTTTGAACATAAGTTTTTATTTCAGTAGGGTCATGTAGCATGTATATATTTAAATGTATTGGGGTCCCTTGAGGGGCTCAGTCGGTTAAGTGTCCAACTTCCACTCAGGTCATGATCTCACAGTTTGTGAGTTTGAGCCCAGTGTCAGGTTCTATGCTGACGGCTCGGAGTCTGGAGGCTGCTTCAGATTCTGTCTCCCTCTCTCTGCCCCTACCCTGCTCACACTCTGTCTGCCTGTCTCTCTTTCTCAAAAATAACATTTTAAAAAATATATAAATCCATATATTTAAATGTATAAAAAACTGCCAAACTGCTGTCCAAAGTGTCGGTACCATCTTGCTTCCCCAACAGCATTTTATGACAGTTCTACTTGCTCTGATTCATTGCCACCACTTGGTGTTAGTTTTATTTCAAGTATTCTAATAGATGTGCAGTGGTATCTCCCTGTGGTTTTAATTTGCATTTCCTTAGTGAATAATGATGTTGAGCATCTTTGCACACATTTATTTGTCATCCATATATCTTCCTTAGTGAATAATTGACTCAAATCTTTGCTGATTTTTTACAATTCTTCAAGTCCTTGGTCAGATATGTGATTTGGAAATATTTTCTCCAAGTCTATGGCTTATCTTTTCAATTATTTTAAGAGTGTCTTTCTCAGAGCAAAACTTTTACATTTTGGTGATGTCTAATTTATTAACTTTTTGCTTGTGTGGCTTATACTATGGGTCCTATCTAAGAGCTCTTTGCCTAAGAGGCCACAAAGATTTTCTCCTATATTTTCCTATAAAGGAGTTATAGTTTTATGTTTTACATTTAATTTATTCTTCATTTTGAATTACTTTTTGCGTGAAGTATATGTCAATTTCCCCCCCCCCCCCCCCCCGGATATGTTTATTGAAAAGACTATCCTTTTTTCACTGAGTTGTCTTTGTACCATTGTCAAAAATCAAATAGCTATATTAGTGTCAATTTTAAGACTCTCTATTCTCTCCCCTTGATGCATGTTGTCTATCCTTTTGTCAATAACAACAACAATAGCAATATCTAATATTCATATAGTAAATACTACATGCCAGGCATTGTTCAATGTATTATATATTTAAATTCATTTAATTCTCACAAACAACTCTGAATTAAGTATAGTTATTTCTTCGTTTTATAGATGAGGAAGCAGATGAGGCAAAATAAGTTTAAGGGACTTGCTTAAATGCACACAACCGCTAAGCGAGGGAACAATAGTAATTTAAAAATTGCTAAGGTCCTTCCTTATCTAGATCAGGTGGAGAAGAGACATGGAATATCTTTAGATTTTGTCAGAAAAAAAACCCAGTTAAGTATGGATGCTAATATTCTATAACAGTGGGAAAGAAAAAACTACTACTATGCACAACAAAGTAGATAAATTTCATAAATAATGTTGGGCAAAAGAAGACCAACATAAAATTCAAACACAGTTATCTGAGGAGTTCAAGAATGCTAATAATATTCTGTTTCTTGAGCTGGGTGCTGGTCATATAGGTGTGTTCAGTGAAAATTCATCAAGGCTAACACTTATTACTTTGAATAAATTAGATATATATGTATCAGCATGAATAGAACTGAAAAACATAATGTTCAATGAAAAAGCAATTTCCATAAATTTGGATTCAATTATTCCAGTTATGTACTGATTCTATGTATGCACATTAAAAGAAAACATAAAATAATGCTATTTTTAAAGCACATTAATATAATAGAAGTATTAAAATACATTAAATTCATGATATTTACTGTTTCTAGAGAGGGAATGAGGGGAATGGGACTGTGGATGGAACATAGACTTTATCTGTAATGTTTTATTTCTTTAAAAAATGAAATATCTGAAGCTTATATGACCAAAAAAATATGCATTGAGTAGATTACATGGGTGCTTGTCATCCCTTGTCCTTTTCCTTTTTCTTTTCACTTTCCTGGTGTGTGTGTGTGTGTGTGTGTGTGTGTGTGTATAATTATAATTAGTTATATATTTATAATTATATATATATATAATACACATACATATATGTAGTCTCAATTTTGTAAAAAAAAAAAAAAAAAAAAAAAGGAAAACAATCAACATTGGTTATCCCTGGAGTAAGGGCTTATAGTTTTATTTTCCACTCTAGACCTGTGTGTGTATATTTTCTACCATGAGTATCTTAGAAAAATCAGGAAAAATAATTTGAAGCTTCCTATGTAATTCTTGACACCTATGTAATTCCTGATATTACACGTCTCCTTGTAGAACCTTCTCTATTGTTATCACTGTGATGATAGCCCAACTGTCAGAGGAGATAGTTAACTGTCTCCTCTTGCAGATCTCTGCCCTCTTCTTTACTCCACTCCCCCACCCCAAATCTCCATTAGGGAAGAAAATAGGTGTGATTGGTACACCATCATACTCCCTAATTTAAACAGGTCATTTACATCTCAGGGAAATCCCAATGAGGTATAAAGAATCCGAAAGTTTCCAAGCCACTTTACCAAGAGAAAGACACATTACATATTTGTTAATACCTTCAACAAGTCACACTTTCTCTCTAAATCCATCCGTAAAACAAAAAGACTGGACTCTGTGATCATTAAGATCTCCTTCTCACTTTAAAGTTTTAATCAATATATATTTTAAAGAAACATTATATACAAACATAGTATTTTTACTTTCTTGATTCTGCTCTTAAGTATCCTGTCTAAAGTAAGGAATCCTTACTTTCAGCAGTTACTGTATCGCATCACCTTGTTTATCTTTAATAATAACTATTATAAATAATTTTCTTTACTTACTGGTTTATCGTCTATTGTCTCTCTTCCTCTACCAGAAGATAAGTCTTTCTTACTATGGTATTCTTAGAATTTAGAATAATGACTGGTTACTCAGAAATGATTGAATATTCAATGAATGAATGAAAGTCACCGTGCTAAATGCTAGTATTACAAAAATGGATAAAATAAGTATGTTGTTTAGTAGGAAGACCATACATGTGAAAAGGAATACTTGCAATTAAAAACTATCTAGGCATTGTAATAGAAGAAATAAGTACAAAATGTGGATGCAGGTAGATTTATAAAAAGGTAGGGTAAATTTTAAAAAGCTCCGGAGTTTAGTTAAACATTACTTGAGAACTTTCTATTGCCAAACCTTTGCCAAGAATTGGTAATTCAAAGATAAATAACACATGATAATGGAGTTTATAATCTGGAGGAGACAAGATGTTTAAATGGGTATGTTCATTACAATATTCCAAGTGCTATGATAATGACGTTTTGGTAGTGCTAAGACAACAGAAGCGGTTTGACCAAGTGCAGAAACTGTTCTAGAGATAACACCTGAGCTGAATCTTACTGAACAAGTAAGAGATAGCTAGGCAAGAACATTAAGTCTTAAATCAGGTTATGATTCTTCTATCTTAAAATAAATAAAACTCTCTCCCAGCAGACCCTCCAGCATACAATTGATCCTTTCCTTACCATTTGCAGCCTAAACTCTTAAAATGAGAATTTCTATTTCTTCACATCTATTTCCAAGGCATTAATAACTCCATTAACACAAAAAATCAAAAGGCCACTAGTGGCCATTTTCTCTCTTTTGCCTTGGCATCAGTAAAGTAAATCCACTTGGTTTTCCTCCCCTTTATGTGTCTAAACCTTTATTGCCTTTATAGGTCTCTCTTCTTTAGCCCATCTATCCTTTAACATATCTATCTATATCTAAATACATCTAAATATATTGATATAAAGGATATATCTTTATATGTCTATAAATCTGCATATATATGTATATATATGTATATCCTTTAACTGCATATATATATGTGCATATATATATGTATATATATATATCCTTTAACATATCTATTTAGATTTAGATTCTGTCTTGAGGTATTTAAGGGATATAGATAGATATAGATGTTACCTATATATACTTATATCTATATCTTTTCCCAAAACTACTAGGTATTTGTACCAGGAGTGTTTTCAGATTACTTTTTGCAATCATTTCAGAACTAAAAATCCTGTTTTATTTTTTGAGTTATTCCCAAATTACCTGTTTATTATACTCTTTTAGGGTTTTGCCAGCTTTCAGTCTCTTTTGAACACCATTTATATGTAGAATACTGTTTCATACACCAAGTGAGGGATAAAAAGTCATTTAAATAAGAATGAATCCTTGCCCTGAAATTTTAAAAATCTATAATAAGATATAAGCAAGGCTCATATGCAACCAGTATAAAAAACTGACCATACTGACTTTTTTAGTTGGTGTCTGCTCTGAGTGGTTAGAAAACTAACCAGACCTGTCTGTGAATATGGAAAAATTACTCATTTTGCTGATTGGCTTTTAATGTTCTTATCTGAAAAATGGAGTCATACTATCTATCTCACATGACTAGAATTAGAAGTAAATGAGATAATGTTGCAAGGAATTAATAACATAAAAAACAGGAAGACATCTCAAGCTTCACATGCATACACCAGGCCATGAAGCAAGACTCAACAAGTTTTATAGAATCATTATTACATATACCACATTCTCTGAAAATAATGCAACTAATTTTGAAATTAATAACCTAATATATACCCTGAGAAAAGCTCCCATACTTCTGGAAACTTAAAATCACACTGTAAATAACTCATGCATTAAAAAAGAAATCAGTGGAAGTTTGAAAATAAATACAAATAACCAATAATGATATGTACAAATACTTGTAGCAACAAAGCTAGAACCAAATTCAAGGGAAATGTATGGCCCTAAATGCATATATTAGAAAAGAAAGCTGAAAAATAATGAGCTTATTCCTCAAATTACAAGTTGAAAAAGACCAGCAAAATAAGCCCAAATAACATAGAGGAAGGAAATAAATTAAAAAAATTAATGAAATAAAAATTAAGATTTTTGGTAAAGATTAATAAGATTGATGAATCTCTAGCTAGATTAATAACCAAATAAAAAGGCATAAGTAAACAATATTTAAAATGAATAAAGAACATAATTATAAGTATAGCTGAGATTAAAATAAGAAAATACTTTCAACAAATTATTTTTAAACTTATAAAAATTATATATACCTAAAAGTGACTTACAAAAAGTGACTCAAGAAGTAATAGAAAACCTAAATGAACATGTATCCATTAAACTGAATCAGCAGTTACAAAATTTCCCCCAAAGAAAACAGCAGGCCCCAATAACTTTACAATTTCTACTGTATACCCATGATTCAAGTATTTCTTATCTTATACAAGCTCTTCCAGAAAATAGAAAGAGATTGCTGGTTGTTTGTCCAAATACATTTTCCTCTTCTTCCCAGGCAAAAAGCTAGACTATGTGTCCTAGCTTCCCATACCATTAGGTGAAGCCATATGATGGAGTTCTAACCAATGGAATTTGAATGGAAGTGATGTCATAAAAACCTCTCAAGCACCTTTCTCCATACTCTTTCTCCTTTTAGGCTTGACTGGGATGGAGATTATCCCCAGGAAACTTTGGAGCCATGTGTTACCATGGATCTAATTAACATTTATAGGACACTCAACACAAATAAAATCAAAACACAACATATCAGGATTTGGGGGATGCCACGAAAAAAGAACTTAGGGAAAAATTTACACCAAAAAACTGCAATTTAAAAAAAATGTGTGAAAAAACTTAAAAACTAAAGTAGAGTTGATTAAGCCCAATGTGAACAGAAGAAAAAATATTAAAAACTAAAGTGAAAACCAATGAAATAGAAAACAGAAAACAATACAGATGGTAACCCAAAATCAAAAGCTAGTAATAGATATGCAAAAGAGAGAGGGAGAGAGAGAAGGAGGGGGAGAGAGAAAGGAATCCAAGCATATCACTAAAGAAAGCCAACAAAACATGGAAGATAGCAAGAGAAGAAAAGATAAAGGAAATGTATAGAAACAATCATAAAACAAAAAACAAAATGGCAATAAATACATATCTACCAAAAATTTAAATGGTCCAATCAAAAGACATAGGGTGAAAGAGTGTATAAAAAAAAAACAAGACCCATCTACAGGCTGCGTACAAGACTCATTTCAGACAGGAAGACACCTGAAAATTGAAAGTGAGGGGGTGGAGAAACAGTCATCATGCAAATGGATGTCAAAAGAAAGCCAGAGTAGCAATACTCATATTGGACAAAATAGACCTTAAAACAAAGAATATAACAAGAGACAAAGAAAGACACTATATAATAATAAATGGAACAACCCAACAAGAAGATATAACAATTATAAATATTTACCCATCCAACATGAAAACACCCAAATACATAAAAACAGTTAATAACAAACATAAAGGAAATAATTTATAGTAATACAGTAATGGTAGGGGGCTTTAATACCCCACTTACATAGATGGACAGATTATCCAACAGAAAATAAACAAGGAAACAGTGGCTTTGAATGACACACTAGACCAGATAGATTTAACAGATATTTTCAGAACATTCCATCCTACAGCAACAGAATACACATGAACTTTTCAAGTTCACATGGAACATTCTCCAGAATAGATCACTTATTAAGACACAAAATGTCTCAAAATTCAAAAAATCAAAGTTATACCATGCATCTTTTCTGACCACAATGCTATGAAACCAAAAATCAACCACACGAAAAATCTGGAAAGACCACGAATACATGGATGTTAAATAACATGCTACTAAATAATGAATGGGCCAACCACAAAATAAAAGAAGAAATAAAAAGTTACATGGAAACAAATGAAAGTGAAAACACAACAATCCAAAATCTTTGGGATGCAGCAAAAGCAGTTCTAAGAGGGAAGTTTAGAGCAACACAGGTCTACCTCAAGAGGAAAGAAAAATATCAAATAAACAACCTAACCTTGTACCTAAAGGAGCTAGAAAAAGAAGAACAAACAAAACCCAAACACAGCAAAAGGAAAGACATAATATTAGAGCAAAAATAAATGATATAGTAACTAAAACATCAATAGAACAGATCAATGAAATCAATAACTGGCTCTTTGAGAAGATCAACAAAATCAATAAACCTTTAGCCAGACTCATAAAAGAGAGAGAGAGAGAGAGAGAGAGAGAGAAGGAAAGAACTCAAATAAACAAAATCACTAATGAAAGAGGAGAAATAACAACCAACACCACAGAAAGACAAACAATTGTAACAGAATATTATGAAAACCTGTATGCCAACAAATTGAACTTAGATGAAATGGATAAATTCCTAGAAACATATAACCTACCAAAACTAAAATATGAAGAAACAGAAAATTTGAACAGATCAATGAAATTAAATCAGTAATCAAAAAATTCCCAAAAGATAAAGGTCCAGGATCAGACAGCTTCACAGGTGAATTCTACCAAACATTTAAAGAGGAGCTAATACCTATTCTCAAACTATTCCAAAAAATAAAAGAGGAAGGAAAACTTACAAATTCTTTCTATGAGACCAGCATTATCCTGATAAAACCAGAAAAAGACACCCCAAAAAAAGGAAAAAAGAGAGAGAGAGAGGACTACAGGCTAATATCTCTGACATAAATGAAAAAAATATCAACAAAATGAGCAAACTGAATCCAATAATGCATTAAAAAAATCATTCTGTGGAATGATCAAGTGGAATTCATTCTGGAGATGCAAGGATGGTTCAATATTGACAAAACAATGTGATATGTCACATGAATAAGAGAAAGGATAAAAACATAGGGTCATTTCTTTTTTTTTAAGTTTTTATTTATATTTATTTTATTTATATTAGTTAACATACAGTGTAAAATTAGTTTCAGGTGTAAAATATAGTGATTCAGCACTTCCATACAACACACGACCTCATCACAACAAATTCACTCCTTAATCCCCATCACCCATTTAAACCATCCCTCCACCCACCCTCCATTCTGGTAACCATCACTTTGTTCTTTATGGCTACACTCTTTTTCTTGGTTTGCCGCTCTTTCTCTCTCTTTCTTTTTTCCCTTTGCTCATTTGCTTTGTTCCTTAAATTCCACATATATGTGAAATCATATTGTATTTGTCTTTCTCTAATTGCCTTATTTCACTTAGTATAATACTCTCTAGCTCCATCCATGTTGTTGCAAATGGCAAGATTTCATTCTTTTTTATGACTAAGTATTATTCCATTACACACACACACACACACACACACACCACATCTTCTGTATTCATTCATTAGTTTATGGGCACTTGGGCTCTTTCCATAATTTGGCTATTGTAGATAATGCTGCTATAAATATCGAGGTGCATGTATACTTTTGAACACATTTAATGAAATCCCTATCAAAATACTAATAGTATTTTTCACACGGCTAGAATAAACAGTCCTAAATTTGTATGGAGCCACAGAAGATCTCAAATAGCCAAAGCATTTTTGAAAAAGAAAAGCAAAGCTGGGATGCATGGGTGGCTCATTCAGTTAAGTGTCCAACTCTTGGTTTCGACTCAAGTCATGGTCTCATGGTTTGTGAGATCAAGCCCAGTGTCAGACTCCATGCTGACAGCATAGGGCCTGCTTGGTATTCTCTCTCTTCCTCTCTGTCTCTCTCTCTCTGCCCCTCCCCACTTACATACATGCTCTCTCTGTCCCTCAAAATAAATAAATAAATTTTAAAAAATAATTAAAGCTGGAGGCATCACAATTCTGGACTTCCAGTTATATTATAAAGCTATAGTGATAAAAACAGTATGGTACTGGCATAAAAACAGGCACATGGATCAATAGAACAGACTGGAAAACCCAGAAATAAGTTCACAACTTTATGGTCAATTAATCTTCAACAAATAAGGAATGAGTATACAGTGGGTTAAAGATAGTCTTTTTAAAAAAATGATGTTGGGGAAACTAGATAGCCACTTGCAAAAGAATGAAACTAGACCACTTTCTTTCACCATACACAAAAATAAATTCAAAATGGATTAAAGGCCCAAATGTGAAACCTGAAACCATAAAATTTCTAGGAGAGAGAACAGGCAGCAATCTCTCTGACATTGGCCATAGCAACATTTTTCTATATATATCTCCTGAGGCAAGGGAAATAGAAGCAAAAATAAACTATTGGGATTATACAAAAATAAAAAACTTTTTCTTTTGATTGCAAAGGAAGCAATCAACAAAACTAAAAGGCAACCTACTGAATAGAAGATATTTGCAAATGATAAAGGGTAAGTATCTAAAGTATATAACGTACTTATACAACTCAACACCTCAAACCCAAATAACCTGATTAAAAATGGTCAGAAGACGTGAACAGACATTTCTTCAAAGAAGACACCCAGATAGCCAAGAGATACATGAAAAGATCCTCAACACCACTCATCAGGGAAATGAGATATCACCTCACACTTGTCATAATGGCTAAAATCAAAAACACAAGAAACAACAAGTGTTTGTGAGGATGTGGAGAAAAAGGAACCCTCTTGCACTGTTGGTGGGAATGCAAACTGGTGCAACCACTGTGGAAAACAGTGTGGCAGTTCCTCAAAAAGGTAAAAATAGAACTACCCTATGATCCAGTAATTGCACTACTGGGTATTTACTCCTAAAAGACAAAAACACTAATTCAGAGGGATATATCACCCCTATGTTTATTGCAACATTATTTACAGTAGCCAAACTATGGAAACAGCCCATGTTTTCATCAATAGATGCATGGATGAAGAAGATTTGGTATACCAATAGACACATGAAAAAATGCTCAACGTCACTCATCATCAGGGAAATGCATCTGATGCATCTGATGCATCTGATTCTAACAGGTGTGAGGTGGTATCTCATAAACTATAATGAGATACCACCTCACACCTGTTAGAATGGCTAAAATCAAGAAGACAAGAAATGAATGCTGGCAAGCATGTGGAGAAAAAGGGACCCTTGTGCACTGTTGGTGGGAATGTCTCACCCATCAACTCACCCACCCACCCACTCACCCACCCGCCAACTCACCCACCCACTCTCTCTCAACAATAAATAAACATTAAAAAAAACTTTTGCTCTTCGAAAGACACTACTCAGAAAATGAAAAGGCAAGTCACAGACTGGGAGAAAATATTAATAAAGCACATGTCTGATTAAGGACTTGCATCCAGAATATATGCAGAGCTCTCAGACTCACCAATAAGAAAACAAACTGCCCAATTAAAAGTGAGCAAATGATATGAACAGATCCTTCACCAAACAAGACAAACAAATGGCAAATAAGCATATGAAAAGATTCTCCACATCATTATGCATTAGAGAAAGGCAAATTAAAATCATATTGAAAAACCATTTCACATCCATTAGGAAGGCTAAAATGAGATTAAACATACCAAAGATTGGCAAGAATGGGGAAGAAATGGAATTCTTTTACTATGCTGGTGGGAATGTACAATGTTACAATCACTTTGGAAATAGTTTGATAGTTTCATGAAACATTAAACATATACCCACCATGTGATTCAGCCATTCTATTCCTATGTATTTATCCAATAAAAAAGAAAATATATGTCTATAAAATTTTTATAGCAGCTTATTTGTTTTTTTTATGTTTATTTATTTAGCCTGAGAGAGCATGAGCAGGGGAGGGGCAGGGAGAGAGGTAAAGAGAGAATCCCAAGCAGGCTCTGCACCATCAGCACAGAGCCTGATGCAGGGCTCAATCCCACCAACAATGAGATCATGACCTGAGCTGAAATCAAGAGTCAGATGCTTAACCCACTGAGCCACCCAGGTACTCTTACAGCAGCTTATTTGTAATAGTCAAAAACTGGGTGGTAGGCAGAGTTCTAGGATCGCCCCCAGACTCCCAGCCTCTAGTATACATACACCTTTTCCCAGTTATTCATGAAGCACTAATCTACATACTACTATAAACGGATTTTTCAGGTGTTATTAAGGTCCCAAAGTAATTGAGTAATAGAGAGATGATCTGAGTGGGCCTGGCATAATCACATGAGGCCTTTAAATCTGGGTCTAGAGGTCCTCAAAAAGTTCAAAATAGAAGTGCCCTGCCATCCAGCAATTGCACTACTAGGTATTTATCCAAAGGATAAAAAAAAAAATGGATTCGAAGGGGCACATGAACCCTGATGTTTATAGCAGCATTATCAACAATAGCCAAACTACAGAAAAAGCCCAAATATCCACTGACTGATGAATAAAGAAAAATGTGGTGTATATATATATATACACACACACACACATATATATATATA